>NC_092046.1:28821075-29140615 GCF_003086295.3 Arachis hypogaea
AATTTTTTTTCAGTTATAATTTACAAATTGGTGACTTAATTAATAACGTTATAATAATTAATTATTATTTTAAATAAATATTTAGTGGCCTTTACTACCGCTAATGTATAACATTTATTTTTTAAAATAATTTATCAAGGTTCTGAGAACTAGACTGGTCATCGAATTGCTCTAGTCATTGGTTTACTGGTTTATTGGACAAACCGTGGTTCAACCTAAAAAACTATTTTAGAATAAAATAAAAAATAAGTTATAAATAAACATCCTAAAATAATTATAGTCTAATATAAATTTTAAAATATCTTCTAAATTTAAAATACTACATAAAATATCATTAACCAAAGCCATATTATCTTATTAAAATACAAACTCAAAAGTTATGTAAAGATTTTCAGATATCAAAGAAAACACACTATCCAATAAGCACATATACATAGATTTGTATGGACTTACTTCTGCCTCTCAATTATAGGTACATGAGCAAGAACAAATTCACAGAATAACTCTAAAATTTTATATGCCTCCCATATATTTTGTTCTTGAATGATACACTGAACAATTATCCGAATTCTAGCAATTACTTCTTGGCCAGCCTGCAAGAACTGGGAAATCTCCTTGCACATTTGCTTCAGTTGCGCATCTCTCTTGTTTTGCAGTAGCTTAATGCGCGAAAAGAAAAGGAAGAACAAAAAAGTTGTTTCTGATTTCAATCAAGAAGAAAAGGAAGAAGGGCTACAACAAAGGGGTAAATCTCATCCAAATAGAGTGTCCCAAAAGCTTATTTTCTCATTTGTGAATCACCAAGAAACCGTAAAGAAATCAACTCTGTACAAGCACCATTCTAAAAACTATGGAAAAGGTAAAGTCAATGGTGCTCTGCTATGAATCCACGATCAAGAAACAAACTTGGGGCTAAAGCAAAAGTCAACGCCTCAAATTCAAGATTCTTGAAGAAAAAGGTTGAAAGAGAAAGGTAAGATTGCATGTCACTGCTTCTGCCCTCTCTCACCTCTGACCACGCCACTGCTAGTTTTGATGATAGAAAAGAAGACAACCTAAGTGTTGAACTTAGTTCAAATCTTGGAAGTTTCACTCCTCTATAATAGTGGTGAACAACCAAGGATTGAATAAGAGAGAAAGAGCACTTATTTCGGTTTCCATAGCTCCCTAAGCTGTTCTTGTTCTTCTCTTTCATGATTTTTATTTTATAATTCTTTTTCTTAGTTTAGTCTATTTAAGTTTTATTGGAAAAAGGAAAATAGGGTGAGGTTTGTAAGAAAAAGGCAATAAGCTAGACTTGGAGAAAAAGCCATAGTTTTCTCATAAATTCTTTGTAAGTTTTTCTATTTTGTGTCATGATATTGAGAGGATTCCCTTGCAAGTTGGGTTAGCACTTTGTTGTTGAAAGCTAGGGTAAGTCCTAGTCAAGTTTAGTTTGGGTTAGAATCTAGACTTGTCCCAAATAGGATTGGGCTAGATCCTAGGGAAAATTGGTGTATGTAAACTGCGGAAAAGATAGTGAAATTCCATCATTGTTGTGATAGAGACTGGATGTATGTTACGATACACTGAGTAACTGAAGTAGGATATATCTGTGTGCCACACTCTAATCGCTTCTCTGTTTTTGGTTCTATATCTTAGGAGACAAAATTAAAAGTGTCTCTTGTTTGCTCAACATAACTGCATCTCACTATATCTATTCTAACAAGGCATTGTGCTTTGGATCCATTCGTGTCTGGAGATAAAACTTAAATTCTCTTCTATAACTCTCTTCAGAAAGCAAAGTTACAAGTATAGCAAAAAGGAGGCTAGTGCACGAAATCACAATCACACTTTTGCAATTCCGCACAACTAACCAGCAAGTGCACTGGGTAGTCCAAGTAATACCTTACGTGAGTAAGGGTCGATCCCACGGAGATTGTCGGCTTGAAGCAAGCTATGGTTATCTTGTAACTCTTAGTCAGGATATCAATAATTCTCATATTTAATTGTAAAAAGTAGAAGAACATGAAATAAATACTTATTATGCAGTAATGGAGAATAGGTTGAGGTTTTGGAGATGCTCTGTCCTCTGAATCTCTGCTTTCTTACTATCTTCTTAATCACACACGCTAGGCTCCTTCCATGGCAAGTTGTGTGATGGTGGATCACCATTGTCAATGGCTACCATCCGTCATCTCAGTGAAAATGATCCAAATGCGCTGTCACCGCACGGCTAATCATCTGTCGGTTCTCACTCATGTTAGAATAGGATCCATTGACCCTTTTGTGTCTGTCACTACGCCCAGCACTCGTGAGTTTGAAGCTCGTCACAGTCATCCCTTCCCAGATTCTACTCAGAATACCACAGACAAGGTTTAGACTTTCCGGATCTCAGGAATGGCCGCCAATAATTCTAGCTTATACCACGAAGGTTCTAATCTTAGATTAGAAACCCAAGAGATATGCACTCAAGCTATTGCAGATAGAACGGAGGTGGTTGTCAGGCACGCATTCATAGGTGAGAATAATGATGAGTGTCACGGATCATCACATTCATCAGGTTGAAGTGCGAGTAAATATCTTAGAATAGAAACAAGCATGATAGAATGGAAAACAGTAGTAACTGCATTAATTCATCGAGACACAGCAGAGCTCCTCACCCCCAACCATGGGGTTTAGAGACTCATGCCGTAGAAGATACAATATGAAATGTGTAGAGTGTCATGAGGTACAAGATGAATCACTAAAAATAGTTTTTATAATAAACTAGTTACCTAGGGTTACAGAAAATGAGTAAGCTAGACTAGTTAGTGTAAAAATCCACTTCCGGGGCCCACTTGGTGTGTGCTTGGGCTGAGCATTGAAGCTTTCACATGTAGAGACCTTTCTTGGAGTTAAACGCCAGCTTTTGTGCTAGTTTGGGCATTTAACTCCAGTTTTCATGCCGGTTCTGGCGTATTGACGCCAAAATTTCTATGCTGACTTGGAACGCCAGTTTGGGCCATCAAATCTCGAGCAACGTATGGACTATTATATATTGCTGGAAAGCCCAGGATGTCTACTTTCCAACGCAATTGAGAGCGTGCTAATTGGGCTTCTGTAGCTCCAGAAAATCCACTTTGAGTGTAGGGAAGTCAGAATCCAACAGCATCTGCAGTCCTTTTTCAGCCTCTGAATCAGATTTTTGCTCAGGTCCCTCAATTTCAGCCAGAAAATACCTGAAATCACAGAAAAATACACAAACTCACAGTAAAGTCCAGAAATATGATTTTTGAATAAAAACTAACAAAAACATAATAAAAACTAACTAATATACTAAAAACATACTAAAAATAATGCCAAAAGGCGTATAAATTATCCGCTCATCACAACACCAAACTTAAATTGTTGCTTGTCCCCAAGAAACTAAAAACAAAGTAGGATAAAAAGAATAGAATATACAATAAATTCCAAAAACATCTATGAAGATCAGTCTTAATTAGATGAGCGGGGGTATTAGCTTTTCGCTTTTGAACAGTTTTGGCATCTCACTTTATCCTTTGAAGTTCAGAATGATTGGCATCTATAGGAACTCAGAATTTAGATAGTGTTATTGATTCTCCTAGTTCAGTATGTTGATTCTTGAACACAGCTACATTATGAGTCTTGGCCGTGACCCTAAGCATTTTGTTTTCCAGTATTACCACCAGATACATAAATGCCACAGACACATAACTGGGTGAACCTTTTCAGATTGTGACTCAGCTTTGCTAGAGTCCCCAATTAGAGGTGTCCAGAGCTCTTAAGCACACTCTTTTTTGCTCTGGACCACGACTTTAACTGCTCAGTCTCAAGCTTCTCACTTGACACCTTCACGCCACAAGCACATGGTTAGGGACAGCTTGGTTTAGCCGCTTAGGCCAGGATTTTATTCCTGTAGGCCCTCCTATCCACTGATGCTCAAAGCCTTGGATCCTTTTTATTTTACCCTTGTCTTTTGGTTTAAAGGACTATTGGCTTTTTCTGCTTGCTTTTTCTTTTACTTTCTTTTTCTTTTTTTCTTTTTTTTCATATTTTTTTGCAAGCTTTGCATTCACTGCTTTTTCTTGCTTCAAGAATCATTTTTATGATTTTTCATATTATCAATAACATTTCTCCTTTTTCATTATTCTTTCAAGAGCCAACAATTTTAACATTCATAACAACAAATTCAAAAGTATGCATTGTTCAAGCATTCATTTAGAAAGACAAAAAGCACTGCCACCACATCAAAATAATTAAACTGTTTTAAAATTTGAAATTCACGTACTTTTTTTTTCTTTTTCTGAAAACATTTTTCATTTTAAGAAAGGTGATGGATTCATAGGACATTCATAGCTTTAAGTCATAGACACTAAGACACTAATGATCATGTGATAAAGACACAAACATAGATAAAACATAAAGCATAATATTCGAAAAACAGAAAAATAGGAGCAAGGAGATTAAAGAACGGGTCCACCTTAGTGATGGCGGCTTATTCTTCCTCTTGAAGATCTTATGAAGTGCTTTAGCTCCTCTATGTCTCCTCCTTGCCTTTGTTGCTTCTCTCTCATGGCCTTTTGGTCCTCTCTAATTTCATGGAGGATAGTGGAATACTCTTGTTGAGGTCCATGAGTGGACTCTCTTGTTTGCTCCATCCTTTTCTTAGTGATGGGCTTTTGAGATGATCTCTCCATTTCCCATGACTCGGAGGTGGAAGCTTTTGCCTTCCTTTTCCTCTTTCTAGAGGTTTCTCCAGCCTTAGGTGCCATAAATGGTTATGGAAACACAAAAAGCAAAAAGCAATACTTTTTCCACACCAAACTTAGAAGGTTTACTCGTCCTCGAGCAAAAGAAGAAAGAAGGCAGGAGGAGAAGAAGAGAATGGAGGAGATGGAGAGGTGTGAGTGGTTAAGAGGTGATGGGGAAGAGTGTTATTGGAATGTGTGAAGAAGAGAGAGATTGAATTGAGGTAGGTGGAGATCCTGTGGGGTCTACAGATCCTGAGGTGCCAAGGATTTCTCATCCCTGCACCATTCTGGCGTGTAAACGCCCTTTGAGTGCCAATCCTGGCGTTAAATGCCAAGTTGCTGCCCATTTCTGGCGTTTAACGCTAGCTTGGTGCCCTTTTCTGGCGTTAAACGCCAGTCTGGTGCCCATTTCTGGCATTAAACGCCCAGAATGGTGCCAGACTAGGCGTTTAACGCACATTCTGCTACCCTTACTAGCGTTTAAACACTAGTAAGCTCATCCTTCAGGGTGTGCTATTTTTAATGCTATTTTTGAATTTGCTTTGATTTTTGTAGTTATTTTTGTGACTCCACATGATCATCAACCTAAAAAAGACATAAAATAACAATGGAAAATGGAAAATTAACATAGATAAATAAAAATTGGGTTGCCTCCCAATAAGCACTTCTTTATTGTCTTTAGTTGGACCTTGACTGAGCTTTATTCAAGCCTCAGTTTTGAGCATTCTTGCTCAAAATTGCTTTCAAGATAATGTTTGATTCTCTGTCCATTAACAATGAACTTTTTGTCAGAGTCAGTATCCTGAAGCTCAACATATCCATATGGTGACACACTTGTAATCACATATGGTCCCCTCCATCGGGATTTTAATTTCCCCGGGAATAATTTGAGCCTAGAATTAAACAACAGAACCTTCTGTCCTGATTCAAAGACTCTAGATGACAGTTTCTTGTCATGCCACCTTTTTGCTTTTTCCTTATAAATTTTTGCATTTTCAAAAGCATTGAGTCTGAATTCCTCTAGCTCATTCAGTTGGAGCAATCTTTTCTCTCCAGCTAACTTAGCATCCAGGTTTAGGAATCTGGTTGCCCAGTAGGCCTTATGTTCCAGTTCCATGGGCAGATGACAGGCCTTTCCATACACAAGCTGGTATGGAGAGGTTCCTATAGGAGTCTTGAATGCTATTCTGTATGCCCACAGAGCATCATCCAAGCTTTTTGCCCAATCCTTTCTACGGGCAATTACAGTCCGTTTCAGGATTCTTTTTAGTTCTCTATTAGAGACTTCAACCTGCCCATTTGTCTGTGGATGATATGGAGTTGCTACTTTGTGGCTAATTCCATATCGGACCATAGCAGAGTAAAGCTGTTTATTGCATAAATGAGTGCCCCCGTCACTGATGAGTACTCTGGGAACACCAAATCTGCTGAAGATATGTTTCTAGAGGAACTTCAACACTGTCTTAGTATCATTAGTGGGTGTTGCAATTGCTTCTACCCATTTAGATACGTAATCTACTGCCACCAGAATGTAAGTGTTTGAGTATGATGGTGGGAAAGGACCCATGAAGTCAATACCCCATACATCAAATAACTCAATCTCTAAGATTTCTTGTTGAGGCATGGCATAACCATGAGGTAAGTTACCAGCTCTCTGGCAACTGTCACAGTTACGCACAAACTCTCGGGCATCTCTATGGAGAGTAGGCCAGTAGAACCCACATTGGAGGACCTTAGTGGCTGTTCGCTCACCTCCGAAATGTCCTCCATATTGTAATCCATGGCAATGCCATAGGATCTTCTGTGCCTCTTCTCTGGGCACACATCTGCGGATCACTTCGTCTGCACATCTCTTAAAGAGATATGGTTCATCCCATAAGTAGTACTTTGCACCAGAAATTAGTTTTTTCGTTTGCTGTCTGCTATACTCATTGGGTATGAACCTCACAGCTTTATAATTTGCAATGTCTGCAAACCATGGTACTTCCTAAATGGCGAAGAGTTGCTCATCTGGAAAGGTCTCAGAGATCTCAGTAGGTGGGAGGGACGCCCCTGCTACTGGTTCTATCCGGGACAGGTGATCAACTACCTGGTTCTTTGTCCCTATTTTGTCTCTTATTTATATATCAAACTCTTGTAGAAGCAACACCCATCTTATGAGCCTGGGTTTTGAATCCTGCTTTGTGAGTAGATATTTAAGAGCAGCATGGTCAGTATACACAATCACTTTTGAACCTACTAAATAGGATCTAAACTTGTCAATGGTATAAACCACTTCAAGCAACTCATTTTCTGTGGTTGTGTAGTTTTTCTGTGCGTCATTTAAAACATGGCTAGCGTAATAAATGACGTGTAGAAATTTATTATGCCTCTGTCCTAATACTGCACCAATGGCATGGTTACTGGCATCACACATTAGTTCGAATGGTAATGTCCAGTCTGGTGCAGAAATAACTGGTGCTGTGACCAGCTTAGCTTTCAGAGTTTCAAACGCCTGCAGACACTCTGTGTCAAACACAAATGGCATGTCAGCAGCTAGCAGATTGCTCAGAGGTTTTGTAATTTTCAAAAAATCTTTTATAAACCTCCTATAGAATCCTACATGCCCCAAAAAGCTTCTGATTGCTTTAACATTGGCAGGTGGTGGTAATTTTTCAATTACCTCCACTTTAGCTTGATCTACCTCTATTCCCTTATTTGAAATTTTGTGCCCAAGGACAATTCCTTCAGTCACCATAAAGTGACATTTTTCCCAGTTTAAAACTAGGTTGGTCTCTTGGCATCTTTTCAGAACAAGTGCTAAATGGTCAAGGCAGGAGCTGAATGAGTCTCCAAATACTGAAAAGTCATCCATGAAGACTTCCAAAAATTTCTCTACCATATCAGAGAAGATAGAGAGCATGCACCTCTGAAAGGTTGCAGGTGCATTGCACAGACCAAAAGGCATCCTTCTGTAGGCAAATACTCCAGAAGGACATGTGAATGCTGTTTTCTCTTGGTCCTGAGGATCTACTGCAATTTGGTTGTACCCTGAATAGCCATCTAAAAAGCAGTAATAGTCATGTCTTGCTAGTCTCTCTAGCATCTGGTCTATGAATGGTAAAGGAAAATGATCCTTTCAGGTGGCTGTATTGAGCCTTCTATAGTCGATACACATACGCCACCGTGTAACTGTTCTTGTAGGAACCAGTTCATTCTTTTCATTATGAACCACTGTCATGCCTCCCTTTTTGGGTACAACTTGGACAGGACTTACCCCGGGGCTATCAGAAATAGGATAGATAATCCCAGCCTCTAGTAATTTAGTGACCTCTTTCTGCACCACCTCCTTCATGGCTGGATTTAGCCGCCTATGTGGTTGAACCACTGGCTTAGCATCATCCTCCAATAGGATCTTGTGCATGCATCTTGCTGGGCTAATGCCCTTAAGATCACTTATGGACCACCCAAGAGTTGTCTTGTGTGTCCTCAGCACCTGAATTAGTGCTTTCTCTTCCTGTGGATTTAAAGCAGAGCTTATGATCACCGGAAAAGTGTCACCTTTTCCCAGAAATACATATTTCAGGGATGGTGGTAGTGGTTTGAGCTCAGGTTTAGGAGGCTTATCCTCTTCCTGAGGAATTTTCAGAGATTCTTTTATTTCCTCTGGTTCCTCCAGATCAGGCTGAACATCTTTAAAGATGTCCTCTAGCTCTGATTCGAGACTCTCAGTCATATTGATCTCTTCCACCAAGGAGTCAATAATATCAATGCTCATGCAGTCATTTGATGTGTCTGGATGCTGCATAGCTTTGACAACATTTAACTTGAATCATTCTCATTGACTCTCAGGGTCACTTCCCCTTTTTGGACATCAATGAGAGTTCGTCCAGTTGCTAGGAAAGGTCTTCCTAGAATGAGAGTTGCACTATTGTGCTCCTCCATTTCCAGCACTACAAAGTCAGTGGGAAAGGCAAATAGCCCAACCTTGACAATCATGTCCTCAATTATGCCTGATGGGTATTTAATGGAGCCATCAGCAAGTTGAAGACATATCCGGGTTAGTTTGACTTCTTCAGTCAAGCCAAGCTTTCTGATAGTGGATGCAGGTATTAGGTTGATACTTGCTCCAAGGTCACATAGAGCTGTCTTGGTACAAGCACCCTCTAATGTGCATGGTATCATAAAGCTTCCTGGATCCTTAAGCTTCTCTGGTAAGCTTTTTAGAATGACTGTACTGCATTCTTCAGTGGGAAACACCTTTTCAGTTTCTCTCTAATCCTTCTTATGACTTAAGATCTCTTTCATGAACTTAGCATAAGAGGGTATTTGCTCAAGTGCCTCTGCAAACGTGATCTTTATCTCAAGAGTCCTAAGATAGTCTGCAAAGCGAGCAAATTGTTTATCCTGTTATGCTTGGCAGAGTTTCTGAGGATAAGGCATCTTGGCTTTATATTCTTCAACCTTAGTTGCTGCAAGTTTATTCCCTACAGAGGTGGTTGGAGAAGCCTTCTTAGAGGGGTTACTATCAGCACTTGCAGGTGTCTGATCCTTCATTGGCGTTTGAACGCCAGGATTGGGTGCTGGATAGGCGTTTAACGCCAGCTTCCCACCCTTTTCTAGCGTTTGAACGCCAAAACTGGGCAAGGAATGGGCGTTTAACGCCAACTTTTCTCCCTTTTCTGGCGTTTGAACGCCAGAATTATTCCTCTCTGGGCTCTTTCTATCCTCAGAGGGGTTTTGGACAGTGGTTTGGTCATCCTCTGTCAGTTGTTTCTTTCTTGGCTTTCTGCTACTTTGGGCTGAATTATTCAATGTCTTCCCGCTCCTTAGTTGAACAGCTTAGCATTCTTTTGTTATCTGTTTAGATAGCTGCTGTCTTGTCTGATTTAATTGTGCTTCCATATTCTTGTTAGCATTTTTAGTGTCTTGGAACATCTCTTTAAATTCTGCTATTTGTTTTGTCATAAGGAGTAATTGCTGATTAAGTTCAACAATCTGTTTTTGAGGATTAGGATCAGTAGTTACTGCCCTAGCCTCTTCTTTTATGGAGGACTCACTGGTTGAGTACAAATGTTGATTTCTAGTAACCGTATATATGAGTTCTTGAGCCTCTTCAATTGTCTTTCTCATGTGTATAGATCCACCAGCTGAGTAGTCTAGAGATATTTGAGCTCTTTCTGTAAGCCCATAGTAGAAGATGTCTAACTGTACCCACTCTGAGAACATTTCAGAGGGGCATTTCCTTAGCATCCCTCTGTACCTCTCCCAGGCATTATAAAGGGATTCATGATCTTCTTGTTTAAAGCCTTAACTGTGGAAGACCGGAATACTGGTAATTTTGCTGCACCATGATAATGAGCTGAGGATTTAGCTCAAAACTGCTTGCTTTGATGGGAGGTATACAGATGCTACTCCCATATGCAGCTGTAATGGGGTCAGCATATGACCCCAGAGTCCTTCTGGACTGCTCATTTCCACTTAGGTCCATGATGGAGAAAGGAAGATGATGTGGATTGCAAATAAAATATATTTTGTTTTTATTTTATTTTAATTAAAATTAACAGAATAAAATAAAACAAAATAAATGAAAAATAAAATAAAAGTTTCAAAAATTAAGAGAGAAAGTAGAAAGATAAATAAATAATTCGAATGCTAAAATGGCTAATTAATTAAAAAAATTTGAAAAATTATGGATATGATTTTCAAAAATTAGATGAAAATGAAATAAAAGCAAATTGAAAACTAAATTAATTAATTAATTAAAAAGATTTTGGAAAAAGAATGCTTAGTTAATTTTGAAATATGAAAGAGAAAAGTAGTTAGGTGATTTTTTTGAAAAAGATTTTGAAATTAGCAATCAAAAAGATATGATTGAAAATTATTTTGAAAAAGATATGATTGAGAAGATATGATTGCAATTTAAAAAAAAAAAGATATGATTGAAAAGATATGATTGAAGAAATTAAAAAGATTTGATTTTTTAAAAAGATTTGAAAAGATCAATTTTTGAAATTAGAATTTTGACTTGACTAAAAAAAAAGATATGATTTTGAAAATCTTTGACTAATTTAATGCAAAATTTCGAAATTTATGAGTAAAATAAGAAAAAGATATTTTTTAATTTTTGAATTTTAATGAGGAAAGAGAAAAACAACAAAATGACACTAAACTTAGAAATTTTAGATCAAGACAAAGAGAACAAACAAGAAAACTTTGAATGTCAAGATGAACACCAAGAACACTTTGAAGATCAAGATGAATACCAAGAACAAATTTTTGAAAAATTTTTAAGTAGATAAAAGCACAAGGGACACCAAACTTAAAATTTTTAGAAAATCAACACAATTTTTCGAAAATTTAAAGGAAAACACAAAGAAGACACCAAACATAGAATTTTTAAAGATTCAAGAAAGAACTAAGAACATGCAAATTTGAAAAATTGAAAGAAAATAAAAGCATGCAATTGACACCAAACTTAAAATATGAGACTAAACTCAAACAAAAGACTCAAATTTAGTGACTTTAAACCAACAAAAATAAATTATTCCTAATCTAAGCAACAAGATAAACCGTCAGTTGTCCAAACTCGAACAATCCCCGGCAACGACGCTAAAAACTTGGTGCACGAAATCACAATCACACTTTTGCAGTTCCGCACAACTAACCAACAAGTGCACTGGGTCGTCCAAGTAATACCTTACATGAGTAAGGGTCGATCCCACGAAGATTGTCGGCTTGAAGTAAGCTATGGTTATCTTGTAACTCTTAGTCAGGATATCAATAATTCCCAGATTTAATTGTAAAAAGTAGAAGAACATGAAATAAATACTTGTTATGCAGTAATGGAGAATAGGTTGAGGTTTTGGAGATGCTCTGTCCTCTGAATCTCTGCTTTCCTACTATCTTCTTCTTCACACACGCTAGGCTCCTTCCATGGCAAGTTGTATGATGGTGGATCACCGTTGTCAATGGCTACCATCCGTCCTCTCAGTGAAAATGGTCCAAATGCGCTGTCACCGCACGGCTAATCATCTGTTGGTTCTCACTCATGTTGGAATAGGATCCATTGACCCTTTTGCGTCTGTCACTACGCCTAGCACTCGTGAGTTTGAAGCTCGTCACAGTCATCCCTTCCCAGATCCTACTCGGATTACCACAGACAAGGTTTAGACCTTCCGGATCTCAGGAATGGCCGCCAATAATTCTAGCTTATACCACGAAGGTTCTAAACTTAAATTAGAAACCCAAGAGATATGCACTCAAGCTATTACAGATAGAACGGAGGTGGTTGTCAGGCACGCGTTCATAGGTGAGAATAATGATGAGTGTCATGGATCATCACATTCATCAGGTTGAAGTGCGAGTAAATATCTTAGAATAGAAACAAGCGTGATAGAATGGAAAACAGTAGTAATTGCATTAATTCATCGAGACACACTAGAGCTCCTCACCCCCAACCATGGGGTTTAGAGACTCATGTAGTAGAAGATACAATATGAAATGTGTAGAGTGTCATGAGGTACAAGATGAATCACTAAAAGTAGTTTTTATAATAAACTAGTGACCTAGGGTTACAGAAAATGAGTAAGCTAGAATAGTTAGTGTAAAAATCTACTTCCGGGGCCCACTTGGGGTGTGCTTGGGCTGAGCATTGAAGCTTTCACATGTAGAGACCTTTCTTGGAGTTAAACGCCAGCTTTTGTGCCAGATTGGGCGTTTAACTCCAGTTTTCATGCCAGTTCTGGCGTTTTGACGCCAAAATTTCTATGCTGACTTGGAACGCCAGTTTAGGCCATCAAATCTCGAGCAACGTATGGACTATTATATATTGCTGGAAAGCCCAGGATGTCTACTTTCCAACGCAATTGAGAGCGTGCCAATTGGGCTTCTGTAGCTCCAGAAAATCCACTTTGAGTGCAGAAAAGTCAGAATCCAACAACATCTGCAGTCCTTCGATAGTGCTGTCAGAAAATAACATGTGTGCAATGGTATGTTAATATGTGTTATACAGATTTTTAGCAAATTTTGATTGGTTTGACATTTACTATCTGGGAGCGAAACCTTCTCTTCTTTTGTGAGTAACAATTTTATCATGCATCAAAGTCTTCTATTTTTGTCATAAAGAAGAAGATCTTTTTTTTTTGTTTTCTTTCAAAGAGACTAAAGAAATAGAAATAAATTTAACTTGAAAATTGAAATAATTGAATGTAAAGTTTGCTGTAAATATAAATAAAAGAAAATGATGACAAATTATGAAATGTAAAATGACTGAATTCTAATTTGTAATAAAAGTAAATTGCAAAATTTTAAAGTACAGAATTCAAAAGAAAAATAAAAAAATGATGGAAGGAAAAAATGAACTCATAACAGACTCAGAAAGTCGCTGGAGATATGAGTGTGCGAGAGCATTTTCTAAGGAAAAATTCCAACCCTTTGCTCTTCGGCTGCTTCTCTATTTATAGACACCTTCGCCTAATCCTCTTTTGACACATCGCCTATACAATTATCTCGTTAATAACCATTCCCGCCAAAGACACTCCGTTCTCTACGCATCAACCTCCTCTTCGACCATATCCTTTTAATATGCCACAGTTCCTTATTGATTTGACTCCTTGTTGATATCGAAACATTCAAACTTTTTGACGCTTTTCATCTATTTTTGATTGAATCTTTTTCTTCGACATCAATACCAAATAACATTGACACACCTCTGTCTTTGATCGAATCCTTCTTGTTGATGTCTACGCAAAATGATTTCGACCCAAATTTTGTCGAGTAACAATTTTAATAGAGTACGTAATTGAGTACTTAACTGCTTTTAAAGAGGTTCTAATTTATACTTGAAAGTTGATCGACAATATAATATTTTTGGCACATGACAATAATCAAAGTCTAAATTTATCGAACACGGACTTGCGAAAGAGTTCAATTATATCTTGTAAAAAATATTATTTTTGATATAAAAATATGAATTAAACTAATCTACATTTTTTTAGCTCCTCTAAGTTTTAGAAGGTAGCTTAGATGTCAATTTCTTTAGTGAAAAAAAAAAGGAAATCAGTATTAACCTAAATACAAGAGAAAAATATTAGAGAAAAGGACAAATAGGACCCTAACCTTTTGTCCCAAGGACATTTTCGTCCCTGACCATTGAAAAATACTTTTAAGTCCCTAACCTTCACAAAACTTGGATCAATCCCTCCATCCAAGACCCAACAGAAAAGTCTGACATGACTCCCGTAATGCTTGTCACGTGTACACGTCGCCTGGCAAACTTCCCTCTCACGCGTGCGCGTCGCCATGAATTCAACAAATCCTCATTTCTTCATGAATTCTCCAACTTTGCATGCTTTTTTTTTCATTTCTTTCAAGCCATTTTTGCCTTCAAAACTTTAAATCACTCAAACAAACATATCAAGTCATCGAATGGGAGAAAAGTAAATTAAATTTAGCTCTAACCCCATTACAACCCTTGAAAAGACCTCTTGATATGTGTATCCATGCATTGAATATATGTTGATTGGTAGAAGAAGAGCAAGCCTTAGAAAGTAAGATTAGTACAGAATTGAGAGAATCGACCCTCAAACACTAGAGAGATTAGAGTGCAAACACTTCCGGTGAGGGTTCGATGCTCAATCCCTTGTTCCTTGCTTTCACGAGCTTTCTTCTTGCAAGTATATTTATACTTCATTTTGAGATTTGAATTAGTGGAATTCATAAATCATCATACTATCTTAGTCCTACTTGTTCATATATGTTCTTGGAGATTAATTCATTTTAACCAAGTAGGTAGACGCATTTTACTTATTAGTTGATGAACCACAAGAGTTTAGCATGAGGACATAATGTTTAAGTTTGGAAAAGTTGATGAACCACAATTTTATGGTTTATATTGTATTGAATTTGGTGAATTTTATCAACTTTTTTCATATTTATTTACTAAAATAGCATAGTTTTGTGAATTTTTCCTAAGTGTGCTTAATGATTGAAAATATGTTTTCTAGGCTATTAAATTGCTAAAATTAATTTACTCTTATCCCATTCTATGTCTTGATATATTTGTTTGAGTGATTTAAAGTTTTGAAGACAAAAATGGCTTGAAAGAAAAATGGAAAAAAGGCATGCAAAGTGGAGAATTCATGAAGAAATACGGATTTGTTAAATTCATGACGACACGTATGCGTGGGTCACGCGTAGACGTGAGAGGGAAGTCTGCCAGGCGACACTCACGCGTACGCATGACAAGCATTTAGTGACGGATCTAAAAAATTTTGATAGTGGGGCAAAATATATATAACATTATAATAATTTTTATAATAAAAATATTATGTTTACATAAAAAATTAGCTATCAAATTATCTAATATAAATTTGTGTATAAATACATATATCATTTAACTTATTTTTAATATGTATTTTGTATTTCAAAAATTATTTTTTAAGATTTATTCTGTACAAGTGATTATTTTATGTATACATAGCATAATTGTTGTTATAATTATATTTTGTTATTGTAAAATATGATTAAGTTTCAAAATATCTAATTACAAATTAAAATATTAAAATAGTAATTTAAATAATAATATATAATTTAAAATTTAATTTTTTATATTTCATATTTTGAAACCTTGATAATATAATTAAAATGTCTTTTTTTTTTGTATATGTCGTTAAACAATCATTTAAAACTCAACTTTCATACAAATTAGCTGTTGATGATATTAGTGTAGTTATTATGAAAAAAAACTAAAGCTAATTTTAAAAGAAGAAACACAAATGGATAGATAATATTCTTTCGAGTCGATCTCTAAGAAAGAATACCAATCTTATTTAAATTTAAAAATTGATCATTATAATAGACATCTAATATGAGGTTTTCAAATTGGCTATCAAGTGTCGAAAGTTGAATAAAAAATTATTGTGCGGTCAAATTTAATAATTTAGTGGGAGCAAATAAATATTATTATTATATACTATTCAATAAAATTCTAAATTGTAGTGGGGGGCGTTTGCTCCCACAGCCACATGAGTGGATCCGTCCCTGCAAGCATTACGGGAGCTACGTCAAACTTTTCCATTGGGTTTGATGGAAGCATTTGGATAGAAGACAGAGACTGATCCGTCCAAGTTTTGTGAAGGTCAGGAATTTAAAAGTATTTTTTAATGATTAAGAATAAAAATATCCACGGAGCAAAAAGTTAGATACCTATTTATCTTTTTCTCAAAATATTATGGAATAATATTTGTGAAATTAGAATAAGCACCGAAATAAAAACACGAGACATGAATGTCGCTAAGACGCTAATAAAGAGGACAAAATGTTGGTTGTATATATGGTGCAGGGTATTATGAGATACATGTACCAACCACGGAGAGTAAAATATTTCCACAAATTTCATGTCTAATCTACGAAATTCTCTTTCATTGAGGTCACATGTATTCGGACACATTTTATTCGAGCTATGAATAAATATTCAACTACAACAAAAAATTATTTTTACTGACAAATTTTTAATAATAATAATATAAATAATTATTATATGTCTTATTTAATTTATATTTTTATGATAATTATATTTTTTGTAATTATTAAAATTTTTTATTTATAATTATATAAGTATCATTAAAATATTTTAATAATAATATATAACACAATTAATATTTAATTATTAATAAATATATTAGTAATTAATTTTATTATCGTTAAAAATAAAATAAATAATCACTAAAATAATTCTTTTAATAGTGTTCACATTGTGACGGTATACATTTGAAACCAAGATGTTCCTTTTTCATGACTCAAATAAAATATAGTGATTTGATTTAGTGGGACTGTGGAATTCATCCTAATGATGAATGATGAAACTAGTGCCAGGTAGGTTGTATTGTTAGAAATACCAAAGTTAATTTCTTTCAATTATTATCTTATTTCATTTAATTATCTATAAATCAATCCTACATTTATAAAAATGATAAATCTTTTTTTTTTAAATTTAAATTTTGATATCATAAACCCTAAAAAAATTTCCAAAATCACTATAACATATTTTATAAAAAATCCGAACATTTCAAATTAGATCAATATTAATTTATTAAAAATAACAAGCATAAAAAATATGTTAGTTTATGACCGGAAAAATAAATAATAAATAAGTTTCAACTAGTGTATTATAGATATTATATATTTGAAATTATAAATGTTATACGTATAAAATTATAGATATTAAATTAGAAATGTTATAATAATTTCTACCATATAATTTATATTTTTACATATAAAGTATTACAAAATAAAAAATAAAATATGAAAGAAAATTATGAAACAAATTTTTAAATGTAGTTATTAACTTATCAAATTAAAATAAATAAATAAATATACATATGAATATCAAATAAAAATATTAAAATACTTATTTAAATCATAATTTATTAACGTATATATGAGATAATTTAAATTATAGAATAAGATATAATTTGAAATTGAATAATATTAATTGTAAAGATATATTAATTATTAACATTACATATGTTATGTGTGTGAAGTTATAGATATTAATTAAGTTAAAGATATTTTTATAAATTTCACTATGTAGCTTCTATTTTTATATACCGACTGCCATAAAATTAAATAAATATAGAAAAAATTATTAAACAAATTTTTAAATAAAATTTTAACAAATAAGATTAAAATTAATAAATAAAAACAAATATAAATATCAATTAAAAAGTATCAAATTAATTGAAACCATACTGCATTATCGCGCATGTAAAGAATAAATGACCATTTGTACCCATGATAGATGAAAACGCTGACATTTGTACCCATGATAGCCTAAACCTAAAGTTATACCCATGATAGATGCCCTCCGTGTGACAAAAGTGCCCTGACTTGGATCTGAGCTTGGTTCGTGGGAATTCGATCCTAGGTGGCACTCCCTCCCTCATCTTCAACCCCTCTCTCTCTCACTCACTCTCTCTCTCTCTCTCTCTTTACTCCCCAATACCCAAGAAGAAGAAAGGCCAGACCTTTTCCCTTGCTGAGTTCACTGGCGCCAAAACCGACTACCAAGATCCCATCGTGCTCCCCACCGGTCCGCGCCAGTGCACCGCCAAGGAGCTCGACCGCGACCGCAACCGTCTTGGCGGCGGCATCAGGAACTACGGCGGTGACCGCGCCAACAGAAGCTCCAGTGGTGGTGATGATTCCTCCAATTCGAGGTGGGTTACGAACAAGAGTTCTGTGCCGTCAGACAGTCGGAGATTCGGTTCCAACGGTGGTTGGTGCACAAAATTGTTACTCTCTTACAATTTCGCACACATGACCAGCAAGTGTACTGGGTCGTCCAAGTAATACCTTAACGTGAGTAAGGGTCGAATCCCACGAAGATTGTTGGTTTGAAGCAATCTATGGTTATCTTGTAAATCTTAGTCAGGAAGTCAATTATGTTTATCAGTTGAATTGTGAATAACCAGTAGAGCATAAATTAAAAGTTACTTGTTGTGCAGTAATGGAGAATATGTTGGAGTTTTGGAGATGCTTTGTCTTCTGAATCTCTGCTTTCCTCTGTCTTCTGATTCACGCACGCATGTCCTCCTATGGCAAGCTGTGTGTTGGTGGATCACCGTTGTCAATGGCTACCTCCCATCCTTCCAGTGAAAACTACGCTCACGCGCTCTGTCACAGCACGGCTAATCACCGGTTGGTTCTCGATCCGGTTGGAATAGGATTTACTATCCTTTTGCGTCTGTCACTAACGCCCAGCCTTCAGGAGTTTGAAGCTCGTCACAGTCATTCAATCCCTGAATCCTACTCGGAATACCACAGACAAGGTTTAGACTTTCCAGATTCTCATGAATGCCGCCATCAGTTCTAGCTTATACCACGGAGATTCTGATTAAGGAATCTAAGAGATACTCATTCAATCGGATATAGAACGGAGGTGATTGTCAGGCACACGTTCATGGTTCGAGGAAGGTGATGAATGTCACAGATCATCACCTTCATCACAGTTAAGCGCGAATGAACATCTTAGATAGGAACAAGCGTGTTTGAATGGAAAACAGGAATACTTGCATTAATTCATTGAGACACAGCAGAGCTCCTCACCCCCAACAATGGGGTTTAGAGACTCATGTCGTCAGAGAATACAAAGTTTAGATCTGAAATGTCATGAGATATAAAATAAGTCTCTAAAAGTCGTTTAAATACTAAACCAGTAGCCTAGGGTTACAAAATATGAGTGGACTATGATGGATGATGCAGAGATCCACTTCTGGGGCCCACTTGGTGTGCTGGGGCCCACTTGATGTGTGCTGGGGCTGAGACTTTAAGCAATTCATGTGCAGAGGCCATTTGTGGAGTTGAACGCCAGTTTTTGTGCCAGTTTGGGCGTTCAACTCCAGTTTTTGATCCTTTTCTGGCGCTGGACGCCAGAATTGGGCAGAGGAATGGCGTTGAACGCCAGTTTACGTCGTCTATTCTTGTGCAAAGTATGGACTATTATACATTGCTGGAAAGCCCTGGATGTCTAATTTCCAACGCAATTGGAAGCACGCCATTTCGAGTTCTGTAGCTCCAGAAAATCCACTTTGAGTGCAGGGAGGTCAGAATCCAACAGCATCAGCAGTCCTTTTTCAGCCTGAATCAGATTTTTGCTCAACTCCTTCAATTTCAGCCAGAAAAATACCTGAAATTATAGAAAAACACACAACTCATAGTAAAGTCCAGAAATATGAATTTTTCCTAAAACTACTGGAAATAAACTAAAAAAACTAACTAAAACATACTCAAAACTATATGAAATTATCCCCAAAAAGCGTATAAAGTATCCGCTCATCACAACACCAAACTTAAACTGTTGCTTGTCCTCAAGCAACTAGACAAATAAAATAGAAGACTAATAGGTTGAGAAGCAATAATATCTCAGAGTTTTTGACTGAAGCTCAGATTCTAATTAGATGAGCGGGGCTAGTAGCTTTTTGCTTCTGAACAGTTTTGGCATCTCACTTTATCCATTGAAGCTCAGAGTGATTGGCATCTATAGGAACTCAGAATCCAGATAGTGTTATTGATTCTCTTAGTTCAGTGTGATGATTCTTGAACACAGCTTCTTTATGAGTCTTGGCCGTGGCCCTAAGCACTTTGTTTTCCAGTATTATCACCGGATACATAAATGCCACAGACACATAACTGGGTGAACCTTTTCAGATTGTGACTCAGCTTTGCTAAAGTCCCCAGTTAGAGGTGTCCAGAGTTCTTAAGTACACTCTTCTTTTTGCTTGGACCTTGACTTTAACCGCTCAGTCTCAAGTTTTCACTTGATACCTTCACGCCACAAGCACATGGTTAGGGACAGCTTGGTTTAGCCGCTTAGGCCAGGATTTTATTCCTTCGTGGCCCTCCTATCCACTGATGCTCAAAGCCTTGGGATCCTTTTCATTACCCTTGCCTTTTGGTTTTAAGGGCTATTGGCTCTTTGCTCTTGCCTCTTGGTTTTAAGAGCTTTTGGCTTTTTCTGCTTGCTTTTTCTTTTTCTTTCTATATATATATTTTTTTTCTTTTTTCGCTACTTTTTTTTTTTTGCACGCTTTGTTCTTTGCTGCTTTTTCTTACTTCAAGAATCATTTTTATGATTTTCAGATTATCAATAACATGTCTCATGTTCATCATTCTTTCAAGAGCCAACATATTTAACAGTCTTAAACAACAAATTCAAAAGACATATGCACTGTTCAAGCATTCATTCAGAAGACAGAAAGCATTGCCACCACATTTAACTAATTAGAATTTCTCTTATTAAAACTCGAAATTTTATTGCCTCTTATTCAAAAGATCTACTACTTTATTCATGTTTGCTGATGATGAGAAAAATAGACTATAACTTAATTGGGGATAAAATCAAACTAGACACTAATTACTACTAATGATCATGTAATGAAGACACAAACATAGATAAGCACTTAACATAGAGAAAACGAAAAATAGAGAAAGTAAGAACAAGGAACGAGTCCACCTTAGTGATGATGGCATTTCCTTCTTGAGGCACCAATGATGTTCTTGAGCTCTTTTATGTCTCTTCCTTGCCTTTGTGGCTTGATTCCTAGTGATTTTTGGTATTTCTATCCTCAGTTGCTTCCAATAATTATGTGGAGGGAGGTGCATCCCCTGAGGTATCTCTTGATTTGCAGCCACATGTTCTACCACTGAGCTATAGATCCTTCACATAATTGTTTTACCACACCAAACTTAGAATGTTGCTCGCCCTCGAGCAAAAGAAGAGGGAAGGTGGGGATCCTGTGGGGTCCACAGATCTTGAAATGATCCTGTGAGGTCCACAGATCTTGAGGTGTCAAGGCGTTTACATCCCTGCACCAATTTGGGCATGCAAAATGCCCTTGCACACAACTCTGGGCGTTCAGCGCCAGGTTGGTGCCCATTTTGGGCGTTCAGTGCCCATTTACTAGCCATTTCTGGCGTTGAACGCCAGAACCATGCTTGTTCTGGGCGTTCAGCGCCAGGATGTTGCCCATTTTGGGCGTTCAGCGCCAGAACCATGCTCTGTTCTGGCGTTGAACGCCAGACAGGTGCTTCCTCCAGGGTGTGATTTTTCTTCTGCTGTTTTTGATTCCGTTTTCAATTCTTAATATTTATTTTGTGACTCCACGTGATCATGAACCTAATAAAACATGAAAAACCATGAAAGTAAATAAAAATTGGGTTGCCTCCCAACAAGCGCTTCTTTAATGTCCTTAGCTGGACCTTGCTGAGCTTTTAATCTAGCTTCAGCCTTGAGCATTCTTGCTCAATGTTGCCTTCTAGATAATGCTTGATTCTCTGTCCATTGACAATGAACTTCTTATCAGAATCACTATCTTGAAGCTCCACATAACCATATGGTGATACACTTGTAATCACGTATGGTCCCCTCCACTGGGATTTCAGTTTCCCGGGGAATAGCCTGAGTCTAGAGTTAAACAACAGAACCTTCTGTCCTGGTTCAAAGATTCTAGATGACAGCTTTCTGTCATGCCACTTTTTTTATTTTTCTTTATATAGCTTGGCATTTTCGAAAGCTGTGAATCTGAACTCCTCTAGCTCATTTAGCTAGAGCAATCTTTTTTCTCCTGCTAATTTGGCATCAAAGTTTAGGAATCTGGTTGCCCAGTAGGCCTTATGTTCCAGTTCCACGGGCAGGTGGCATGCCTTACCATACACGAGTTGGTATGGAGAGGTCCCTATAGGGGTCTTGAATGCTGTTCTGTAAGCCCACAGAGCATCATCCAAGCTCCGTGCCCAATCCTTTCTACGGGTATTTACTGTCCGTTCCAGGATTCTTTTTAATTCTCTGTTAGAGACTTCAGCTTGCCCATTGGTTTGTGGATGATATGGAGTGGCCACCTTGTGGCGAATTCCATACCGAACCATGGCAGAGTAAAGCTGTTTATTGCAGAAGTGAGTGCCCCCATCACTGATTAGTACTCTAGGGACACCAAACCTGCTAAAGATATGTTTCTGGAGGAACTTCAGCACTGTTTTAGTATCATTGTTGGGTGTGGCAATAGCCTCAACCCATTTTGATACATAGTCAACTGCCACCAAAATATAAGTGTTTGAGTATGATGGTGGGAAAGGTCCCATGAAGTCAATTCCCCATACGTCAAACAACTCAATCTCCAAGATTCCTTGTTGAGGCATGGCGTAACCATGAGGCAGATTGCCAGCTCTTTGGCAACTGTCACAGTTACGTACAAACTCTCGGGAATCTTTATAGAGTGTGGGCCAATAGAAGCCACATTGGAGGACCTTGGTGGCTGTTCGCTCACCTCCGAAATGGCCTCCATATTGAGATCCGTGGCAATGCCACAGGATCCTCTGTGCTTCTTTTCTAGGCACACACCTACGGATAATTCCGTCTGCACATCTCTTAAAGAGATAAGGTTCATCCCACAAGTAGTACTTCGCATCAGTAATTAATTTCTTCTTTTGTATCCTGTTGTACTCCTTGGGTATGAACCTTGCAGCTTTATAGTTTGCAATATCGGCAAACCATGGTGCTTCCTGAATGGCGAATAAATGCTCATCAAGAAACGTCTCAGAGATCTCAGGAAAGGGGAGGGACGTCCCTTCCACTGGCTCTATCCGGGACAGATGATCAGCCACTTGGTTCTCTGTCCCTTTTCTGTCTCTTATTTCTATATCAAACTCTTGCAGAAGTAATACCCATCTGATGAGCCTGGGTTTTGAATCCTGCTTTGTGAGTAGATATTTAAGAGCAGCATGGTCAGTGTACACAATCACCTTTGATCCTACTAAGTAGGATCTGAACTTGTCAATGGCGTAAACCACTGCAAGTAATTCCTTTTCTGTGGTTGTGTAATTTTTCTGGGCATCATTTAAAACGCGACTGGCATAATAAATGACATGCATAAGCTTGTCATGCCTCTGTCCCAATACTGCACCAATGGCATGATCACTGGCATCACACATTAACTCAAATGGTAATGTCCAGTCTGGTGCAGAAATGACTGGCGCTGTGACCAGCTTAGCTTTCAGCGTTTCAAACGCCTGCAGGCACTTTGTGTCAAACACAAATGGCGTGTCAGCAGCTAGCAGATTGCTTAGAGGTTTTGCGATTTTTGAAAAATCCTTTATAAACCTCCTATAGAATCCTGCATGCCCCAGAAAGCTTCTGATTGCCTTAACATTGGCAGGTGGTGGTAATTTTTCAATTACCTCTATTTTTGCTTGATCCACCTCTATTCCCTTGTTTGAGATTTTATGCCCAAGAACAATTCCTTCAGTCACCATGAAGTGACACTTTTCCCAGTTTAAAACTAGGTTGGTCTCTTGGCATCTTTTCAGAACAAGTTTCAGGTGATCAAGACAGGAGCTGAATGAGTCTCCATATACTGAGAAGTCATCCATGAAGACTTCCAGAAATTTTTCCACCATGTCAGAGAAAATAGAGAGCATGCATCTCTGGAAGGTTGCAGGCGCATTACATAGCCCAAATGGCATCCTTCTATAAGCAAACACTCCGGATGGACATGTGAATGTTGTTTTCTCTTGATCCTGGGGATCTACTGCAATCTGGTTATAGCCTGAGTAGCCATCCAAAAAGCAGTAATAATCATGACCTGCTAGTCTCTCTAGCATCTGGTCTATGAATGGTAAAGGAAAATGATCCTTTCTGGTGGCTGTATTGAGCCTTCTGTAGTCAATACACATGCGCCACCCTGTAACTGTTCTTGTAGGAACCAGTTCATTTTTTTCATTATGAATCACTGTCATGCCTCTTTTTTTTGGGACGACTTGAACATGGCTCACCCAGGGGCTATCAGAAATGGGATAAATAATCCCAGCCTCTAGTAATTTGATGACCTCTTTCTGCACCACTTCCTTCATGGCTGGATTTAGCCGCCTCTGTGGTTGAACCACTGGTTTGGCATTATCCTCCAATAGGATTTTGTGCATGCATCTAGCTGGGCTTATGCCCTTAAGGTCACCTATGGACCACCCAAGAGCTGTCTTGTGTGTCCTTAGCACTTGAATAAGTGCTTCCTCTTCCTGTGAATTTAAAGCAGAGCTTATGATCACTGGAAAAGTGTCACCTTCTCCTAGAAATGCATATTTCAAGGATGGTGGCAGTGGCTTGAGCTCTGGTTTAGGAGGTTTTTCCTCTTTCAGAAGAAAGTTCAGAGGCTCTTTCATGTCCCCTGAATCCTCCAAATCAGGCTGAACATCTTTAAAGATGTCTTCCAACTCTGATTCGAGACTCTCAGCCATGTTGATCTCTTCTACCAAAGAGTCAATAAGGTCAACTTTCATGCAGTCTGTTGATGTGTCTGGATGCTGCATGGCTTTGACAGCGTTCAACTTGAACTCGTCATCGTTGACTCTCAGGGTTATTTCCCCCTGTTGGACGTCAATGAGGGATCGTCCAGTTGCTAGGAAGGGTCTTCCTAGAATGAGAGTGGCACTCTTGTGCTCCTCCATTTCCAGCACAACAAAGTCAGTGGGAAAGGCGAATGGCCCAACTCTGACAATCATGTCCTCAATCACGCCTGATGGGTATTTAGTGGAACCATCAGCAAGTTGGAGACATATCCGGGTTGGTTTAACTTCTTCAGTTAAGCCAAGCTTCCTGATAGTGGATGCAGGTATTAGGTTGATGCTTGCCCCAAGATCGCATAAGGCTGTCTTGGTGCAATCACCTTCCAATATGCATGGTATCAGAAAACTCCCAGGGTCTTTAAGCTTTTCAGGAAAGCTTTTCAGAATGACTGCACTGCATTCTTCAGTGAGGAGAACTCTTTCTGTTTCTCTCCACTCCTTTTTATGACTCAAGATCTCTTTCATGAACTTGGCATAAGAAGGTATTTGCTCAAGTGCTTCTGCAAATGGAATCTTTATTTCAAGAGTCCTTAGATAATCTGCAAAGCGAGCAAATTGCTTATCCTGCTCCTCTTTCCGGAGTTTTTGAGGATAAGGTATCTTGGCTTTATATTCCTCAACCTTAGTGGTTAAAGAAGCCTTTTTAGAGGGGTTGTTATCAGCACTTGTGTGTGTCTGATCCCTCACTGGCAATTGAGTACCAGAGTCAGAAGCTGGAGTGACGTTAGACGCCAACTCACTGTCTGTTCCTGGCGCCTGAACGCCAGAAATGTGCCCATTTTGGGCGTTCAACGCTGGATTCTGCCCCATTTGGGCGTTCAACGCCAGATTCTTGCCCATTTCTGGCGTTGAACGCCAATCCTGCCTTGTTTCTGGCGCTGAACGCCAGTTTTGGGCATGGTCTGGGCGTTCAGCGCCAGCCTTCCACCCATTTTCTGGCGTTTTAGTGCCAGAATTATTTTTCCCTGGGCTCTTACTGTCCTCAGGTGAATCTTTGGTGGGTCGCTCATTTCTTGAATTTTTGATGCCTTGAGGTGGGGTATTTAATGTTTTCCCACTTCTTAATTGAACTGCTTGGCATTCTTCTGCTATTTGCCTTGACAGCTGCTGCTTTGTTTGCTTAAACTGTTCGTCCATATGTATATTAGCTATCCTTGTCTCCTGTAGCCTATCTTTGAATTCAGCTAGCTGTTTTGTTAGAAAATCCAATTGCTGATTGAATTCAGCAGCTTGTTTTACAGTACTGAATTCAGCAGTTACTGTTTTAACCTCTTCATTCATGGAAGGGTTGCTGCTTAGATACAGATGCTGATTCCTGGCAACTGTATCAATGAGCTCTTGAGCCTCTTCGATTGTCTTTCTCATATGGATAGATCCACCAGCTGAGTAATCTAGAGACATCTGAGCTCCTTCTGCAAGCCCATAGTAGAAGATGTCTAACTGAACCCACTCTGAAAACATTTCAGAGGGGCATTTTCGTAGCATCTCTCTGTATCTCTCCCAGGCATCATAAAGGGATTCATTATCTCCTTGTTTAAAGCCTTGGATGTCCAGCCTTAGCTGTGTCATCCTTTTTGGGGGAAAATACTGATTCAGGAATTTTTCTGTCAGCTGTTTCCATGTTCTTATGCTGGCCTTAGGTTGGTTATTTAACCACCTCTTAGCTTGATCTTTTACAGCAAATGGAAACAGTAATAGTCTGTAGACATCCTGATCTATTTCCTTATCATGTACTGTGTCAGCAATTTGTAAAAATTGTGCCAGAAACTCTGTAGGTTCTTCCTGTGGAAGACCGGAATACTGGCAACTTTGCTGCACCATGATAATGAACTGAGGATTCAACTCAAAGCTACTAACTCCAATGGAGGGTATGCATATGCTACTCCCATATGAAGCAGTAGAGGGGTTAGAATATGACCCCAAAGTCCTCCTGGACTGTCCATCTCCACTTATGTCCATGATAGATATATGGATATAACTTGGACTGATTTATCTTTTTATTTATTTTATTTTATAAGATGTAAATACTTAAATAAAATAAAATAACTAAAAAGAATTTGAATTTTGAAATAAAAAAATATTTTTTTTTCGTAAAAATAAAAATTAATTAGTTAATAAAAAAAGAAATTTTTGAAAAAGAGGGAAGATATTTTCGAAAATTGGAGAGAGAGAGAGTTAGTTAGGTAGTTTTGAAAAAGTTAAGAAACAAACAAAAAGTTAGTTGGTTAGTTGAAACAGATTTTGAAAAGATAAGAAGTTAGGAAGTTAGAAGAGATATTTTGAAAAGATATTTTTGAATTTAGTGAGGAGAGAGAAAAACAATAAGATAGTACAAGATTTAAAATTTTTAGATCTAATGCTCCTTGTTTTTGAAAATTTTGGAGGGAAAACACCAAGGAACACCAAACTTAAAAATTTTAAGATCAAGACACAAGGAAAACTCAAGAACACAAGAACATGAAGAAAGAACACCAAACTGAAAACTTTTAGAAAACCCAACCAAAATTTTCGAAAACCAAAGGGAACTCAACAAGAAAACACCAAACTTGAAGTTTGGCACAAAATTTAATAGAGAAAATATTATTTATGAAAAAGAAGGTTTTGAAAAGAATATAAAAGACTCTAACCCAATTACCAAGAACACAGATTAACGCTCTAGCCAAATGAGTTCTGGGACCTTCAAAAATTTTAAGAAAGATTATTTTTGAAAACACCAAACTTAAAGTTTGGCACAGGATTTAATAGAAAAATTATTTTTGAAAAAGGTTTTTTTTTAAAAAAAATTATGATAGCCAATTATCATGAACATAAACACCACGTTCTAATTAACTGAGCTATAATTTTAAAGTGTTTTAACAAGGGATAAATAATAAAAGACTCTAAACCAAAAAGAAAGATTTTTTTCCTAATCTAAGCAACAAAATAATTCGTCAGTTGTTCAAACACGAACAATCCCCGGCAACGGCGCCAAAAACTTGGTGCACAAAATTGTTACTCTCTTACAATTTCGCACACATGACCAGCAAGTGCACTGGGTCGTCCAAGTAATACCTTACGTGAGTAAGGGTCGAATCCCACGGAGATTGTTGGTTTGAAGCAATCTATGGTTATCTTGTAAATCTTAGTCAGGAAGTCAATTATGTTTATCAGTTGAATTGTGAATAACCAGTAGAGCATAAATTAAAAGTTACTTGTTGTGCAGTAATAGAGAATATGTTGGAGTTTTGGAAATGCTTTGTCTTCTGAATCTCTGCTTTCCTCTGTCTTCTGATTCACGCACGCATGTCCTCCTATGGCAAGCTATGTGTTGGTGGATCACCGTTGTCAATGGCTACCTCCCATCCTTCCAGTGAAAACTACGCTCACGCGCTCTGTCACAGCACGGCTAATCACCGGTTGGTTCTCGATCCGGTTGGAATAGGATTTACTATCCTTTTGCGTCTGTCACTAACGCCCAGCCTTCAGGAGTTTGAAGCTCGTCACAGTCATTCAATCCCTGAATCCTACTCGGAATACCACAGACAAGGTTTAGACTTTCCGGATTCTCATGAATGCCGCCATCAGTTCTAGCTTATACCACGGAGATTCTGATTAAGGAATCTAAGAGATACTCATTCAATCGGATATAGAACGGAGGTGATTGTCAGGCACACGTTCATGGTTCGAGGAAGGTGATGAATGTCACAGATCATCACCTTCATCACAGTTAAGCGCGAATGAACATCTTAGATAGGAACAAGCGTGTTTGAATGGAAAACAGGAATACTTGCATTAATTCATTGAGACACAGCAGAGCTCCTCACCCCCAACAATGGGGTTTAGAGACTCATGTCGTCAGAGAATACAAAGTTTAGATCTGAAATGTCATGAGATATAAAATAAGTCTCTAAAAGTCATTTAAATACTAAACCAGTAGCCTAGGGTTACAAAATATGAGTGGACTATGATGGATGATGCAGAGATCCACTTCTGGGGCCCACTTGGTGTGCTGGGGCCCACTTGATGTGTGCTGGGGCTGAGACTTTAAGCAATTCATGTGCAGAGGCCATTTGTGGAGTTGAACGCCAGTTTTTGTGCCAGTTTGGGCGTTCAACTCCAGTTTTTGATCCTTTTCTGGCGCTGGACGCCAGAATTGGGCAGAGGAATGGCGTTGAACGCCAGTTTACGTCGTCTATTCTTGTGCAAAGTATGGACTATTATACATTGCTGGAAAGCCCTGGATGTCTAATTTCCAACGCAATTGGAAGCACGCCATTTCGAGTTCTGTAGCTCCAGAAAATCCACTTTGAGTGCAGGGAGGTCAGAATCCAACAGCATCAGCAGTCCTTTTTCAGCCTGAATCAGATTTTTGCTCAACTCCTTCAATTTCAGCCAGAAAAATACCTGAAATTACAGAAAAACACACAACTCATAGTAAAGTCTAGAAATATGAATTTTTCCTAAAACTACTGGAAATAAACTAAAAAAACTAACTAAAACATACTCAAAACTATATGAAATTATCCCCAAAAAGCGTATAAAGTATCCGCTCATCAGTGGTTCTGGTGGTCTTGGGTTTGAAAGAGAGAGGAAGGTAGGGTTTGGGTCTAGCGATGGCACAGATTCTAATAATTGGAACAAGAAAAAGGTTGAATTTAACGGTGAAAGTGAGAGGAGTGAGGGTGGTGGTGGGAGACCTAGGCTTGTTTTGCAACCTCGTACAGCACCTGTGAACAATGAGAGACAGGAGGGTGTGTTTCTTTTTCTTCCTACATATGTATTGCTGCCTATTCTTCCTCTTCCTCCTTCTTGATTATCTTCTCGCATTGTTTTTTCAAACCTCCACATGGGTTGCTGCATCAGCAAATCCCATACCCAAAACAAAAATCCATATCACCAAAATAATCAAACCCTCTCTCCCCAACTCAAACCTTAACCAACAAATACCACAGCGGCAACCACCACCAGTGTTAGTGGAAGAGTCTGTAAAAGAGGTCCTATCAGAAACACCCATTGCCAAACAAAATCAAGTTCCAATTTTGAAGCCAGAATCGGACACCCTTCTGCCTCCTCTTCAAAACCCTGATGACAAAATCGAATCAAAGAACCCACATCCCATTTTCAACCCCATTATCATCAACAAAAAAGAAGGTGAAGTCTCAGAGGTAGTGTCTCAGCTCTCAGAAGAACCATGCAGCATCAGCGGAAGCTTCTCCACCGCTACCACAGTTACGGAGAAGAGAGAAGAAGAAGTAACCAGCAAAAGAAGCATCAGGGAGGGAACAACAACAATGATGTGGAACAGCAATAGATCCCCGTCGAGGAAGCGCCCTCACGCCTGTGACGGCAATATCACCTCCGGGAGGGAGTGGAGTGTTGAGGAAGAAGGGGGCAGAGTGGGTATTGGAGAGTGAAGAGAGAGAGAGAGAGAGAGGGAGAGAGAGAGAGAGAGAGAGAGAGAGAGAGAGAGAGGTTGAAGATGAGGGAGGGAGTGCCACCTAGGATCAGATTCTCACGAACCAAGCTCAGATCCAAGTCAGGGCACTTTTGTCACACGGAGGACATCTATCATGGGTATAACTTTAGTTGCAGGCTATCATGGGTACAAATGTCAGTGTTTTCATCTATCATGGGTACAAATGGTCATTTATTTCTCATGTGAATTTCCATACCTTTGAAAATCGGATCGATATTGACAACATTCTATCTAGATGAATTCAAAAGTTGTTCAAATTTTTTGGCTCCTTCTAACCAGCAAGGCATTGTATTTAACACTTTTAAAATAGAGATGGATAGATGTTGATTTTTTTGTTCAATTTCTTGGCATGTTGTATGCACTTTTCTATTTGAGTGCTGAACTTTAAATTGAATTGAAGGTTTGGACAAGTAATTATATTTACAGTACAATTCGTCTAGAGAGATGAGAGAGAGAGTGAGAGTGGGTGGGAAACACAAGGAGGGATAGACTTAGGATACAAGACAAAGATCCAAGAGTTTGGAACCGAGAGGAGTATCGAAAGCTTGAGAATGAGTCTTTCTCAATCTTCGTGGATAACCTTCCTAACGATGTATCGAAGAGAGAGTTGTATCACTTGTTTAACTGGACGGGTGATAAACCCCATATTTAGGGTTTATCTTGTGTTGAATTTAGAGGGTTTTGTCAACCTTTCTCCCATTTATCCAATGAAATAGCATGATTTTGTAAATTCTCCTTTAATTGTGCTTAAGAGTGAAAACATGCCTTTTAGGTCCTTAATTGTTTAATCTTAATTTACCTTTGATTCCATTAGATGCCTTGATATGTTTGTTAAGTGATTTCAGATTTAGGAGGCAAAGATTGGATCAAGAAAATGAAGGAAAAGCATGTAAAAATGGAGAACTCATGAAGAAATGAAGGAATCGCAAAAGCTGTCAAGCCGACCTCTTCACACTTAATCGGCCATAACTTGAGCTACAGAGATCCAAATAATGCGGTTCTAGTTGTGTTGGAAAGCTAACATCCGGGGCTTCGAAACGATATAAGATTTGCCATATTTGCTACACGTATGGTAATGCGTATGCGCACTGTACGTGCACACGTCGCTGCTGCCATATGATCCACTTAAAGCAATACGTGGCCAGCGAATTCTAAAGCCTTGTGGGCCCAATCCAACTCATTTCTGATGCTATTTAAGCCAAGGATTGAAGGGGAATCAACATACTTTACATACTTTCACACATTAGTTTAGTTTAGTTTAATTTTTGGAGGGAAAGTTAGTTTTAGAGAGAGAAGCTCTCACTTCTCTCTAGGATTAAGAATTAGGATTAGGATTAGTTCTTGGATCTAGGTTTTCATTCATGCCTTCTTCTACTTTTGCTTCTCAATTCTTGTTGTTACATTCATCTTTCTCTATTCTTTTGTTGTAATCTCTTCTATTTTGTTTCCATGCTTTGTTATAGATCTATTTTTGTTCCTTCTCTTCTCTTTCAACTCAATTAAAGGTAATTCATAATAATTGTGTTCCTTTTGATTGTTGTTGTTAATTCATTGCCATAATTGTTGTTAGATTCTATTTTTGTTGTCAATTTACTTTGCTTTCCTTTTATGCCTTCCAAGTGTTTGATAAAATGCTTGGTTGGATTTTAGTGTAGATTTCGTACCTCTTGGCTTTGGTAGAGTAATTAGTGATGCTTGAGTTATCTAATGCCTTTGTTGATTGATAATTAGAAGTTGCTAATTGATTTGGATACCACTAAAGCTAGTCTTTCCCTTGGGAGTTGGCTAGGACTTGTGGAATCAAGTTGATTCATCCACTTGACTTTCCTCCATGATTAGAGGTTAACTAAGTGGTAGCAATGGATAATTTGTGGTCACAATTGAGGAGGATAACTAGGATAGGACTTCTAGTTCTCATATCTTGCCAAGAGCTTTGTTAGTTGTTAGTTTATTTTATTTGCCATTTATATTTCTTGCCTATTATTCCAAAAACCCCAAACAATACCTCATAACCAATAACAAGAACATTTGTTTGCAATTCCTAGGGAGAACGACCCGAGGTTCAATACTTCAGTTTATAAATTTAGGGGTTTGTTACTTGTGACAACCAAAGTTTTGTATGAAAGGACTATTGTTGGTTTAAAAACTATACTTGCAACGAGATTTCAATTGTGAATTCTAGACCACGCAAAAGTCCAATCATCTAAATGGCGCAGCATTCGCACAACTCTCGGGTTTTTGGCTTGGGGGTGGAATTTCTCAATCCACGCGTACGCGTACATGGCGCGTGCGCGCGGATTGGCAAAAATGCTTGCTGCACGCATATGCGCGCAGTGCGCGTACGCATGCATGGCGCTCTCTTTTTTTTTTTTTAGAAGCATAGAAATAGAATTTGATACTCTCCTAACCTACAAACACTCTAAAGCAACCAAAATTCAAATTTAACAAAAATCTTTAAGTTTTTGAAAAAATTTTCAAAGTCAAAACAAACACAACTTGCACTTCAAGTAACCTACTTTAACAACAATCTAAACTAATCAAAACACACTATAACAACCTATCAATCAAAACGAAATGTATAAGAGTATATTAAAGAAGAAAACTACCTATGATGGCAACTCAAATCACTTATTAAGTATACATACAAGAGAATTGAAAGAGTTTACCATGGTGGGGTGTCTCCCACCTAGCACTTTTATTTATTGTCCTTAAGTTGGACTTATGGGGAGCTTCTTATCAAGGAGGCTTGTGCTTGAAGCTATCTTTGAACATCCACCAATGCTTGAATCTCCAATAAGCTCCATTCTTCAAAGTTAATATCTTCAAGCCTTGATGGAGTTCTGCACAAGCTATGAGCTCCCAAATTTGATTTTTCTTGTGCGATCCAGGATCCCACACTTTATTTTCACACCCGTCTTGAAGTTGATCATTATTAGTCCATCCGGGTGGCATGACTTTAAAATTCTCCACCAATCATTACTATACAACTTTGAGCATGCAACCATCATGAACTTAGAGTGATGTTTCCAACCACTACACAACTCTCTTCTACTTTTAACTCCACAAAGAGCTCTAAGTTGACCATCATTTTCAATCAAACCATATTCAAGTGAGAAAGTAAAGCTTAGGGATAAGAATTTTACCCACTTGAATGTTGTGTTGGATGGTGACTTAGGGAGAGAGACCTCCCCACACTTAGACAATGCGAGGTCTACTTCTTTAGTCTCTTCTTTAGTTGTTTCCACCTCTTCGCAAGCTTTTTCGATTTCAACCTTTTCCCCTTTATCACTTGGCTTGGTGTTGTCTTCAAGAACTTCAATTTCTTGCCCAATGAGAGCTGATTTAATTTTGGATAGGAATTCATTGATGAATGAATTCATCTCTTGATCAACCTCTTCATATTCTTCAATTTTGATATACACCAATTCAACTTTTTCTCCTTGGTAGCTTTCTTCCGATTCGCTCTCTTTCTCATTGCTCACCAAGGGTATGGAAGGTTGTGCACATTCTTCTATAATTTCAACTTCATGTCCAATGGGAGAGGATTCCATTGTAGAGAGAAATTCATCCATGATTGAATCCATCTCTTCATAAGCCTCTTCCAAGTCTCCAACTATGATATGCCTTGGAGGTTGCGCACCCTCATCAACATCAATATCAAGCTTCTTGGAAGAGTGCTCCATGATACTATATTCCCATGGACTTTCAACATCTCCTAAATCTTCAACCATTTCTTCCTTTTCTTCAATGATCATAGGCTCCTCCAATTGTTCCAACACAAAATTCGACTCTTCCTTCTTCTCCACCGGATTTTCCAATTTCTCCTTCATACTTTGCTCTTCTTTTGATTTTTCATATGTGGCCACGGAAGCACCTTGAGTATTCAAGCATTGGTAGGCTAAAGTATGCACTACCTTGGTCAAGTTAGTCACAAACTCTAGGGTGTTCTATGCCCTTTGCCTATATTGCTTTCTCACTTACATGCGTAGCTAACATGTAGTGAGAACCTTACTCTTGTTTGGCATTAGTCCCCGCCTATGTTATACTTGCTTTGCTATCTTTTTTGTAGGCTTAATTCTCTTTATTTTTCTTTCCTTTTAGGTTGGCCACCAAGAGGGAAAGGAAAAGCTTCTAAATGGGGCAACAAACAACTTCACCCGTACAACCCTTTGAAGGAGCTCATCAATTGTAGCAACCCGTCTACATTGCTCTTCTTTGCATGCACCGAGGACGGTGCAATCTTCAAGTGTGGAGAGGTCGTTCAACTGATCTCCATGGGTAACAATTTCCTTTTCAACACCAATTTTTATTTTATTTTCTTCGTTAGATAGTTGTTGCATCGCATGTTAGGTTGCATGTTAGTTAGAATTTGTACATATTTTTGCTACTTCTTTCTTATTAGGACTACTTGGTTAGGGTGATGATTTCTTTTCCAAGAAATTATTTTTAGGGCAATCTACCAATTTGAAAGGTTTTTGTTGAACTTGGTTGAAAGAATTTATTTTGGAACATGGTTTTTGAGCTAAGAACACAAGCTTGTGAGATTTGAGCCTAATGGTGTGGTTACATCTTATAACCACTTATTTTCCCTTCTTGTGTGCATTATTCTCTTTCTATGACTGTAATCTTTGATTTGTTTGATTCTTTATGTCCATTATTCCTTGTATTCATGCACTTATAAGATTGAGGCCATTATTTCATTATCTCACTTGCCCAAATAGCCTACCTTTTACTCTCCATTGTTAACCAATTTTGAGCCTATGCTTAACCCAATTGTTCTTTATTTTAGCACATTACAAGCCTAAAGCGAAAAATAATAAAAGTCCCTTGTTTGGATATTTGATTAGCTTAGGCTAGTGAGAGTGCTTATTATTCAAGTTTGGGGAGATTTGGGAACATTGGTTGGAATAAAAGGGTAGTTTTGTATTTTTGTTGTAAATATTGGGAATTGGGTACATGCTCATGTGTAATGAATGTAAAACTTTATGCATTGATGATCTTGTATATAAAAAGATGAGAAAAAAGGAAAAGAAAAAAAATAATATGGAAAAAAAAAGAAAAAAATAGAAAAAGAAAGAAACAAAGAAAAAGAAAGAAATAAAAGGGGACAAAATACCCCAAAGCAAAGCTCAATAAGGGTCAATGCATAAGTGTTGTAAAATAAAAAGGAGTACATGAGTATGTGAAAAAGTGATAAAAATGGGTAGTTAGGTTAGCTTTGAAATTGTATAGGATGTCATAGGTTAGGTGGGAAGTTTAAGCTTATCAAAGATTCAAATTTCAAGCTCACTTAACCATATATGCATCCTACGTTGACCCTAGCCCCATTACAACCTATGAAAAGACCTCATGATACTAGAGCGACTAGAGTGCAAACACTTCCGGTGAGGGTTCGATGCTCAATTCCTTGATTCCCGGCTTTCATGAGCTTTCTTCATGCAAGTCTACTTGAACTTCATTTTGATATTTAAATTGGTAGGATTCATGAGTCGTCATGGGACCTTAGCCCTACTTGTGCATATATGTCTTGGAGGATTGATTTATTTTTAACCAAGTAGGTAGAATCATTTTGCATTTAGTTGCATTCATATAGTTTAGGTTGCATTTAGTTAGACCTCATTGAATAAAAGTTGAAATCCTTTTCTCTCTCTTGGTTTAAGCATGAGGACATGCTTGGATTAAGTGTAGGGAGGTTGATAAAACCCATATTTAGGGTTTATCTTGTGTTGAATTTAGAGGGTTTTGTCAACCTTTCATTCATGCCTTCTTCTACTTTTGCTTCTCAATTCTTGTTGTTACATTCATCTTCCACTATTCTTTTGTTGTAATCTCTTCTATTTTGTTTCCATGCTTTGTTATAGATCTATTTTTGTTCCTTCTCTTCACTTTCAATTCAATTAGAGGTAATTCATAATAATTGTGTTCCTTTTGATTGTTGTTATTAATTCATTGCCATAATTGTTGTTAGATTTTATTTTTGTTGTCAATTTACTTTGCTTTTCTTTCATGCCTTCCAAGTGTTTGATAAAATGTTTGGTTGGATTTTAGTGTAGATTTCGTACCTCTTAGCTTTGGTAGAGTAATTAGTGATGTTTGAGTTATCTAATGCCTTTGTTGATTGATAATTAGAAGTTGCTAATTGATTTGGATACCACTAAAGCTAGTCTTTTCTTTGGGAGTTGGCTAGGACTTGTGGAATCAAGTTGATTCATCCACTTGACTTTCCTCCATTATTAGAGGTTAACTAAGTGGTAGCAATGGATAATTTATGTTCACAATTGAGGAGGATAAATAGGATAGGACTTCTAGTTCTCATACCTTGCCAAGAGCTTTATTAGTTGTTAGTTTATTTCCTTTGCCATTTATATTTCTTGCCTATTATTCCAAAAACCCCAAACAATATCTCATAACCAATAACAAGAACATTTGTTTGCAATTCCTAGGGAGAACGACCCGAGGTTCAATACTTCGGTTTATAAATTTAGGGGTTTGTTACTTGTGACAACCAAATTTTTGTATGAAAGAACTATTGTTGTTTAGAAACTATACTTGCAACAAGATTTCAATTGTGAATTCTAGACCACGCAAAAGTCCAATCATCAATGGGTCGTATAAATGATATATATTTATCACGAAAAAAAAAGTGATATCATATATATCTTTGTGGTTATACGCTACACTACGAAGGGAGGAGCTTTGAAGGCAGTAAGAGAAATGAATCGGATGAGATTGAGAGGAAGGGTAGTGTTTGTAGGTGAAGCAAAATATAGAAGCGGGAAAGGAGGTAAAAGAACTCGATCCACATGGAAATGGATGGACAAAGAAGGTGGAAGTAAATGTGGCAAAAGAAAATCTGGAATGGCTACAGAGAAGCCTTGTGGGAGGGACAACAACTGCTATTTATTTTAATTCCTTGAGAGAGAAGATTGTGAAAAACTTGCCCCAAGTCACTCAAGTAAGAGAATTAGGCGCATAGAAAGCCTTACTGACGTTTGATAGTGTGTTGAGCACTGAAGAGACGTACACCTTTAAGATGAATAATCTACTACAGGTTTTCCATAGTGTATGGCGATGGGAGGAGTCAGAGCGCAGTAAAACCAGAAGAGTGTGGCTCAAATGTTTTGGAGTTCCGCTGTATGCTTGGTTGGGAGAAACGTTTAAAACCACAGGGAGTCAATGGGGTGAAGTTGTCGGATGTGATACGATGACGGAATCGTGTTATGACTTTATTGTTGGATGAGTTCAAATCAATACCTGCATTATGGACGTGATCAACGAATGGGTGCACATTACAATTGGTATTAGCGGTTTTGATGTGATGGTAAAAGAGGTGGGGCGTGAGACACATGGAAGTACTAGTTATAAGTTGCATAAGGTTGCTGCTCGAAACACAAGCTGCGAGTTACAAATAAAAAATACTTCAAGTAACTGTGTAGATGCGACTATCAGGACGGTGGGGCTGGTGAACCGACTGGAATGCATAGACCAGGCGGAAGAACTGCTATTGGCGATGGCGAGAGGAGGTGAACCAACCAAGGTCAGAAGCGTAATTTATGAAAGTATTTTGAATGAGTGGGTTAATGTGAAGGTAATAGAAAATCGCCGCAATCTGGTAACGAAAAAATCAAATAAAGAAGTCATTGAAGAATATGCGGATTTGGTGGGGGCTGCCGTTTTAAGTAATTATGCAGATTCTGAGAAAACGGTTGCTTGGGATATTGAGAATTTGAATCATGGGCTGCAAGGGAGAGCCATAAGGGATACACCAAAAAAACAAGGCATAAAGAAAGCTGGGCCGAACAATAATACACACTATATTGGGCCACGAATTCCTTTTAGGCCAAGTACTTCTTCAACAGCCACATGCAGCGCTGGGATTTCCACCTAGGTGGACCGGGTCACGCTGATCCGGGTCGAGGGAAGAAGACTGCGCCGTGTGATTGTAGCCCTGGCCTTCGTGAAACAGCAGCAGCAGTGACCTAGGGAGTTTGCGGCGTTGGTTCATCTCTGGTCCTACCAGCAAGAGGCGTAGGAAACGTAAGCTTAATCCGCGCGAACCCAGATTTGGAGGACAGATGCACGATAGCAACAATGCTCTAGGCTATGGGTGAGAACGTGGTAGACGGGAGAAACAATTGCGATGAGGCGCGTGGGTGCGATGAGTTGGGGCCGACTCTGGTGGTTGTGGAGGATGGAAGGGGTAGAGGGATGAGGAGGACTGGTGACTCTGCGCTAGTGTTGGTTGAAGGCCTTGGAGACATTGGAGCAGTTGGAGACAAAAATGGAGATCCTCGGGCTGCTAGTGACGATGGCATCCTTGAGGATATTGACGGGGATTACAGCTCAGACGGGGAGAACTTTTCAACAGGTGAAACTCAAGACAGAAGATATATAAACAAGCTAGTTGCTGCTGACGATGTTGAACATGGCCGAGATGGATTGAAGATAGGCCCGGGAATGTTGGTGCCGAACGGGGATGGAGACGGAAATGCTCGAAGGAAGGGAGAGGAAGATGATAACGATGAGGACTTTGGTGAAAACCAGAGTTCAAATTTGGAGGAGCAGATGCTGGAAAACAAGAGAACATGGGAAATAGTAGTGGAGTCTGGCGCAGTGTTGCACAATGAAGAAGATGACATCATGTCCGCACAGCAAGCTCAGAATGAAATAATCGCTCAGAAAAGAAGACTGGCGAAACAAAAGGTGAAAGTAAGACGGTGCAGACCGAAGAATAAAAATAAGGTGTGTATTAGTATTTTAAAATGATTTTTATTTCATGGAATGTCAGGGGGTTGAGGGGGGATGGAAAGGCGAGAATGATTAAGAACCTGAAGAAAAAATTTAGGCTAAATATGCTAGGCTTGATTGAAACAAAAAAGAGTACAGTCACAAAATTTGAGGTTGTAAGCTTCTGGGGGCGGGACAATGTTGGGTGGGAATATGTTGAGTCTGATGGTGTTTCAGGTGGTCTGCTGTTAATGTGGGACGAAATGTCTTTTAAAATGAAAAATTGTTATAAAGGGGAGAGATGGTTATGCGTAGAAGGGATCATATTGAAAAACAATTTCAACTGTGCTTTTTTCTTGGTTTATGGTCCCCATATTAGAGACGAAAAACTTGTTGTGTGGGAAGAGTTAAGTTATGCAGCTGGTTTATGTCAGGTCCCTTGTTGTTTCATGGGATACTTTAACGAAATTATACAAGTAGAGGAAAGAAAAGGTAATGCTAGCTTATCCATTTTCTGCTGAAGAGTTTAAGAGCTGGATGAAAGATATGCTTTTGGTGGACTTACCGCTTATTGACCGGACGTTTACCTGGTTCAGAGGACGGTCCTGTAGCAGGATTGATAGAGTCTTGGTTAATTTAGAATGGATAGAGGAGTTCCCAGTGATTCGCTTGAGAGGAGGACCACGGGGCTTGTCAGATCACTGCTCGATGATAGTGGAGGATACTAGTATGAGATGTGGTCCTAGACCGTTCCGGAGTCTTGACTCATAGTTTACACATGAAGGTTTTCTAAGAGTGGTCAAGGAAGAATGGAAGGGGTTAGGGAATTTACAACTCACAGATAAATTGAAGGCCTTGACGATTCCTCTGGGAAAATGACACAGAGATAACTTTGGTGATATGGATAAGAAAATTATGAAGTTTGAGGAGGAGATTAAGAAGTTAGATGACATGGTAAGCATGGGAGTATATGATGGAACAGTGGAGGCAAGAAGAAAGGCGTTGGTGACTTGCTGTGAGAAGTGGTATGCTAGGAAGGAAATGCATTGGAAATAGATGTCGCGGTCCTGTCTTACGAAGGACATGGACAAAAATACTAGGTATTTTCACAATATAGCTTCAATAAGAAGGAAGAATAACAGGGTTGATGCATTGGTTATTAATGGACAGGTAGTCAGGAATCAAGCAAGAATAAAAATTGCTATCAGAGAGTTCTACAAGAATTTGTATCATCAGGAGGAGTCTCCGATGGTGAGCTTTAGAGATGGACTGGTGAATTTAATAGGCGAAGAAGATGCTGCAGCTCTGGAGGTATTACCGTCATCTCAGGAGATTAAAGAAGCCGTGTGGGACTGTGAATCTTCTAGGGCACCAGGAAGTGATGGGTACAACATGAACTTCATCAAGAAGTGTTGGGATGAAATCGAGGATGAATTCACGACAGCGGTGTTAGGATTCTTTCAGACAGCTAGATTACCGAAAGACTCGAATCTCACATGGGTGGCTTTGGCGCCAAAGTTCTTTGGGGTTAAGGAGATTAAGGACCTCCGACCAATCAGTATGGTTGGTTATGTGTATAAAGTGATTTCTAAGGTTTTGGTTAGGAGGATGAGATCAGTTATGCCAAGTCTGGTTGGAGAGACTCAGAGTGCATTCGTAAAGGGTCGGAAAATACATGACAACGCTCTTATTGCTTGCGAAACGGTGCATTGGCTCAAATCGAGTAAGAAGAAAGCGGCTATAATCAAGCTGGATTTTCAAAAGGCATATGATAGGATCAAGTGGCAATTTGTGGACATTGTCCTGCAGAAGATGGGCTTTGGACGCAGGTGGAGGAAGTGGGTTATGGAGTGTGTCGGCACAGCTACTATGTCAGTATTGATAAATGGATCACCAACTAAGCCGTTCAAGATGGATAGAGGTCTGAGACAAGGTGATCCTCTTTCTCCTTTCCTATTCGTACTGGTTGTTGATGTCCTACATAGGATGATTGGGGAGGCTGTGAGAAATGGTCGGATATCCCTTCTATTCGTAGGGAGAGACAATATAAAATTGTCACATCTCTAATTCGCTGATGACACTGCCTTATTCTGCCCGCCAGAGGAAGAGTCCGTTAAGAATTACAAAAGGCTTCTTCGATGCTTTGAACTGATGTCAGGACTAAGTATTAATTTTGAAAAATCGAGTTTGATACCAATCAATTGTGATCAACAATGGGTACAGAGGATGTGTAGTCTGCTGGGGTGCAAGGAAGCTGCTCTTCAGGTTAGATACCTGGGGATCCTTGACGTGGCGAAAATTGGCGAATTAAGAATTATTATAAGATATGCGTTGCAAGTATAGTTCTTAACCAACCAGAAATCCACTTATCAATTTAGAAGGGTTGTCACAAAAATTAAAATTAAAATACTGGGAGTATGAATCCCAAGTCGTCTCCCAACGAGTTGCAGAAAGGTGTGCTATTTTATTAATCAGATATTTTCAAAATGGTTTGAGTTGAATAAACAGGAAATTAAATTAGAGAAATTAAATAATTTAAATAGAAGCCTTGACTGGGAGTAGATTAGTTGGAAGTCCTATTCTTGTTGCAGTACTCTCAAGATTAATTGATAATTGAAGGTTGTTCTGTTTAGTTATCCTTTACTAGGTAAGGGAAGGTTAAACAAGTTGGAATGCTGTTTCTATTTACAAGTCCCAATCCGCTCAATTGAAAAGGATAAGTGTCAGTGATTAGAGAGCATTCCAACAATAAACCCAATTACAATTTTTCTTTTAAGCACCCCAACTCAAGGGTTCCTTTCAATCAACTCCCCATCAAGTTAAGGAACTACTCGCTCATTGTGAATGTAGAACTCATAACATAAGAAAGGGAATTAAAGGAAGACATGATAAATAAAACTCAAAGGAATCAATTAAAAATAAAAGTAATTCTTGTATTAATAAATTCTAAAATAATCCAATAGTAAAATTGAGTAAATTAAAGGACATGGAAGAGTAAAGCCAAGTAAAGAAAATGAACTAGAATGACGAAGTCTTGATGAGGTAATAACTCTTCTCAATATCCCAATGCAAAGAACAATAGAGATTAAAATCCTAAGAACTATGAATGTGTCGAGAGAAAAACCTAGAGGAGGAGTAAAAACTAGATCTAAAAACTAAAATTGTGTAGAATGAATGTTGTTGTTGGTTTCTGCATGTCCTCTGGCTCTAGTCTGCTTTTTCGGGCCGAAAATTGGGTCAAAACAGGGCCCAAAATCGCCCCCAGCGATTCTGCAGATTATGCAGATCGCGCACGTCACGCGATCGCGTCATTCATGCGGACGTGTCATTCGGCGTTTTACTTGCCACGCGGGCGCGTCGTCCACGCCTCCGCGTCACTTGTGCTATTCCAATCCGCACGGTTGCGTGAGCCATGCGGCCGCGTCACTGCGATTTTCTCTCTTTCGCGCGGTCGCGTGAGCCATGCGGCCGCGTCATTTCTCGCTGGTCATCTCCTCAACTTCTTGTGTTCCTTCCATTTTTGCAAGCTTCCTTTCCAATCTCCAACTCATTCATGTCCTATAAAGCCTGAAACACTTAACACACAGATCACGGCATCGAATGGAATAAAGGGGAATTAAAATACATAATTAAAAGTCTCTAGGAAGCAAGTTTTTAATCATGTAATAATTTTAGGAAGGAAATATAAATGCATGCTAATCATATGAATAAGTGGGTAAAAATCATGATAAAATCACACAATTAAACACATTATAAACCATAAAATAGTGGTTTATCAACCTCCCCACACTTAAACATTAGCATGTCCTCATGCTTAGTTAAAGGAGATAAAACAGATGAGTAGGAACATGTAAAACTCATGCAATGCAATACAACCTATATATGTGAATGCAACTATATGATCCTTGTCCACTCGATCAATAGTAAATAAGCTCTTCAAAATAATTACAAATCAAATTCCACTAATTCTATTCTTATACAGTAAGAACAGATAAAAATGCAAGAAGGCAGCTCATAAAAGCAGAGAACATAGAAATTTAAGCATTGAACCCTCATTGATGATGTATGTACCTCTAATCTCTCTAGTGTACAGGGAAATCACTCTATCCTTCTCTAATCATGCTCTCTAATTTTTGTTCTTCTCCTAATCAATCAACAACATTTAATATACCATTGCAAACATCATGAGGTCTTTTCAAGGTTGTAATGGGGCTAAGGTAATAGTAAGGATACATATATGGCTAAGTAAGCTTATAAACTGAATCTTTAATTAACCCAAGCTTTAACATAACCTATATATATATTCGATATAACTTTAGAATTCATACCTAGCTACCCAGAATTTTCCTTTCACATTCCATACTCATCTGTCAACTTTTTATCTTAATTTTATCATACATGCATTGATCTTTGAATTCTTAAATTTACATTGGGGTAATTTTGTCCCCTTATTTATTTATTAAATATTTTTTGTTTTTTTTTCAACATAAACATAAAAATAAACATAGCTTATCAATGCACATAGATATTTAATTCTTATAGTTTCACATGAGTAGGTATCCAAATTCCCATTATATTATCATGACACATTCCCTTATTATCTTTTGTTCCCACAATTTCCCATACTTAATTAGTACACACAATTCTATCTTAAGCTAACCAAAGATCCAGTTTGGGATATATAATTGTTTTTCCGCTTAAGGCTAGTAATGTGGTAAAATATAGAACAAATGGGATTTAAAGGCTCAAAGTGGCTAACAAAGGTAATTGAAAGGGTAGGCTTAATTTGGATAAGTGAGCTAAACAATTAATGGCCTCAATCATATGCAAACATATAAATATAATAAACATTGGACATATAGAATGAAACAAAATATAGATTACAATTATAGAGAAGTAAACACACAAGAATAAAATAATTATGGTTAAATAATGTAACCATGCATAAAGGCTCAAATCTCACAGGTTGTGTGTTCTTTAGCTCAAAAATCTTGTTCCAAATACAACTTCAAGCAAATTTAACATAAAAGTTTTAATTAAAATTAGTGAAATTTTTGTTCCAAAAATAGAGTCTTAGAAGAAACTTATTGTCTTTTCAATCAAGTAGAACATGCATGCAACTAATCTATTACTATACAATTTATCCTATTCTATAAAAAAAAACTAACTAAATATCCTAATTTATTGGTGTTTAAAGAAGAGAAATTACCTCCGAAAGTCAGGTACTGACCGACCTCCCCTCACTTAAGGCTTTGCACCATCCTCGGTGCCATCTGTCAGAAACAAAGGTGGGCTGGTAGCAGTATCTCCACAGTCTGGGCCATCATGGCTTCCTGTGCTGGTAAAGGAAGTGGAATCCGGGGTGTCTGAGTCCTTGAACTTTCCCATAATCAGCTCCTTGAGGTATGTGAATCGGCGCTTGTTACGGCGCTCTCTCATCTTAGCTTTGTGTTCCTACCGATCCAACCTTTCGAGTATCTGATGGAGCAGTTGGTCTGTTGTAGGTGCTTATGGTGTTGAAGAAGGAATATCTTCAACCGATTCAGTAGGATGGCTTGTGGCAGTTGGTGGAGGACTGATGTATTTCCCGTTAGGGACATACTGATCATCCCGTGGAAGCATGGCTTTGGTGTCCCCAGCTCTGTAGGAGACTCCGGCTGCTGAGACAAGATCTAAGACCAAGGCGGGAAAAGGTAAGTTGCCCACAATTTGTACGTGTCCCATGGCATTCCAGATGTGTCTTGGTAGGTTCAGAGGTTGGTCTGTAAGGATGCACCATAGTAGAACGGCCATGTCCGCAGTGAAGGAGGACTCGTGAGTGCTCAGGAAGACGTAATGGGACATGATCTGTGCCCATACGCGAGCCTCCAAGGTAAGTGCTGAAGCCGATATTTTCTTAGGGCAGGTACGATGGTATTCGTAGATCCAGCGGCTGCCAGGTAGTGCAATAACTCTGAGAACAGCGTCCCAGTCAAATTGGTACATCTGGCACTTGAGTGCGGCTTCTTGAAAGGCATCCAAACCTTCTGGAATAGGGAGAAGACCTATAGCTCTTTGAATGGCCTCTTCTGTAATGGGGACTTGCTTCTGACGGACAAGGATAGACTGCAGGGTTGGCAGGTGGAAGTTGGAGTAGAACTCGACTACCCAAGAAAGATTGACCTACCTCGGCTGTCTCTGTAGGAAACCCCATTGTCTTTGTGCAATTTGCGGCTCAACAAAGGTAGCAATATGGTTTGGGAGGAGAAGAAGGTATTCATTGTTGTAGCTCCTTTCTGCCAGGATGGGGAATATCTGCTCACAGTAGCAATTGAGAAATCGCGCAGTGTCCTTTGCTGGGAAGGCTTTTTCTTTATCATCAACCTTTATAATCCTCTTAGTTCTTTTTGTTGAGGGTTTAACCGCAGTTGAAGAGGGTTCTGCCACTAATGCTCCTTTTGTTCCTCTTCTTGCTGGTTGTTTGGGAGTAGCCTTCTCCTTTCCTTTCTTAGTGGCCATCCTAAAAAAGGAAAGAGGAAGGAAATTAAGTTCAAAGAGAAAGAGCAAGGAAGAGGGTTGTAGGAGTGATAATCATTGCACGCTAAAGAGGATGTCATTAACACATGGTCATGACTACATGTGAAAAGGTCATCAATGGAAATATAGCAAGTGCATATGAGGACAATTAAATGCAAGAGGTTTATTGGCATGCAGGCAAAGGCATGAGGAGCATACATCAAACATTCAATGTCCAAGTTAGGTTACCAAGTCTTTCAAACTAATAATTTTTTCGTAATAACAATTATATTTAAGTAATAAAATATAAAAAGGGTTTTGTGAAAAGCAAGCATTTAGAGTAGTAGAATAGAATAACGTAGGAAAGTGCATAATGCCATATGGGCTTTTTCACAAACACATAGCATGCATGGTAAAGAGGGTATAGAAAGTATTAAATTAAACATGAAAGCAACCCTTTTAATATATATATATATATATATAAAATTGCCAAACAATTTTACAACAATCCACAAGCATATAGCGAGAAATAATGACTCAAATAAAATTCCAACACCAAGTAAAAAGGAAAAAGAAAGAAAAAGAAAATATGGATAATGAAAGTAAAAAGAAAAGAGAAGAAAGTAAAATATAAAAGAAGAAGAATAATAGAAAAGTAAGGGGAGAAGAAGAAAAGAAAACCTTATTAATGGAGGTGAGAGAGAGAGAGAGAGAGTAGAAAGTGAGAAAGAAGGAAGAAGGAAGAAATAAGGAGGGAAAAAGAAAATAGGATTTGGGTAAAAGAAAGATAAGATAATTGGCAAACCAGGGAAGCTGTGCGGTGCAAGCGACATGGCTGCGTGGGGCACGCGGTCGCGCGAATTGCGCTTATGATAATTGACGCGGTCGCGTCGGTCACGCGGTCGCGTGACCCGTTTCATGCTACTGGCGCGAGGGTAGCCTCGCACTCGCACAACTCTCTGTTTGAAAGTTTGTTTTTTACCAAATCTGGGGTGACGCGATCGCGTGGGGCATGCAATCGCGTGAGTGGCCATGAGAAGGATATGACGTGGTCACGTCGGTCATGCGGCCTGATGAGCGGATAATTTGTACGCTTTTTGGCATTGTTTTTAGTATGTTTTTAGTAGGATCTAGTTACTTTTAGGGATGTTTTCATTAGTTTTTATGTTAAATTCACAATTCTGGACTTTACTATGAGTTTGTGTGTTTTTCTGTGATTTCAGGTATTTTCTGGCTGAAATTGAGAGACTTGAGCAAAAATCAGATTCAGAGGTTGAAGAAGGACTGTTGATGCTGTTGGATTCTGACCTCCCTGCACTCAAAATAGATTTTCTGGAGCTACAGAACTCAAAATGGCGCGCTTCCAATTGCATTGGAAAGTAGACATCCAGGGCTTTCCAGAAATATATAATAGTCCATACTTTGCCCAAGTTTGGATGATGCAAACTGGCGTTCAACGCCAGCTCTCTGCCCAATTCTGGCGTCCAGCGCCAGAAACAAGTTGCAAAGTGGAGTTCAATGCCCAAATTGGCACAAAAGCTGGCGTTCAACTCCAAGAATGACCTCTCCATGTGAAGACTTTAAGCTCAGCCCAAGCACACACCAAGTGGGCCCCGGAAGTGGATTTATGCATCAATTACTTACTTCTGTAAACCCTAGTGACTAGTTTAGTATAAATAGGACTTTTTACTATTGTATTAGACATCCTGGATTGTATTTTTGATCCTGTAATCAGGTCTTGGTTACTCCGGTTCCCTTCTGGGACCGAGACCAATGAACTCCATTATCACTTATGTATTTTCAACGGTAGAGTTTCTACACTCCATAGATTAAGGTGTGGAGCTCTGCTGTTCCTCAAAGATTAATGCAAAGTACTACTGTTTTCTATTCAATTCATCTTATTTCGCTTCTAAGATATTCATTCGTACTTCAACCTAAATGTGATGAACGTGACAATCATCATCATTCCCTATGAACGTGTGCCTGACAACCACTTCCGTTCTACCTTAGATTGAATGAGTGTCTCTTAGATCTCTTAATCGGAATCTTCGTGGTGTAAGCTAGAATGATGGCGGCATTCAAGAGAATCCGGAAAGTCTAAACCTTGTCTGTGGTATTCCGAGTAGGATTCAATGATTGAATGACTGTGACGAGCTTCAAACTCGCGATTGCTGGGCGTAGTGACAGACGCAAAAGGAGGGTGAATCCTATTCCAGCATGATCGGAAACCTCAGATGATTAGCCGTGCCATGACAGGGCATCTTGGACCATTTTCACAAGAGGAGGGGATGTAGCCACTGACAACGGTGATGTCCTTGCATAAAGCCAGCCATGGAAAGGATTAAGACTGATTGGATGAAAGACAGTAGGAAAGCAGAGGTTCAGAGGAACGAAAGCATCTCTATGCGCTTATCTGAAATTCTCACCAATGATCTACATAAGTACTTCTATCCTTATTTTATTATTATTTTCAAAAACTCCATAACCATTTTATATCCGCCTGACTGAGATTTACAAGGTGACCATAGCTTGCTTCATATCAACAATCTCCGTGGGATTCGACCCTTACTCACGTAAGGTATTACTTGGACGACCCAGTGCACTTGCTGGTTAGTTATGCGAAGTTGTGAAGATATGTTTAGACCATGGTTCTGTGCATCCGTTCGTGGTGCCATTTCCAGGGAATCAATTTCAAATAATAATTCACAACCTGAGTAACAATTTCGCATACCAAGTTTTTGGCGCCGTTGCCGGGGATTGTTCGAGTTTGGACAATTGACGGTTCATCTTGTTGCTCAGATTAGGTAATTTTCTTTTTATTTTACTTTCAAAAATTTTTCAAAAATCTTTCAAAAATTTCTCATCTGTTTTCGAAAAAAAAAATGTTTTCAAAAATATATTTTTCTTCAGAATTTTTAAGAATGAATTCTAGTGTTTCATGAAGCATGTGAAGCCTGGCTGGCTGTAAAGCCATGTCTAAATTTATTTGGACTGAGGCTTCCAATTTGTTATCAAGAGCAAGCTAGTTGTTGCTAATCCACCTGCTGCTGTTCCTGATTTACATACTAAAGCTTGGCTGGCTATTAAGCCATGCCTGACCCTTTGATTGGAGCTTTAGGCTAAAGAGCATAAGATTCCTGGAATTCATATTAAAAATTTTGGAATCCTTATTTTCCTTTTTCAAAATAATTTTCGAAAAAAAATTCCAAAAAAAATTAGAAAATCATAAAAATCAAAAAAATATTTTTGTGTTCTTGTTTGAGTTTTGAGTCATGTTATAAGTTTGGTGTCAATTGCATATTCATCTTGCATTTTTCGAAAATTCATGCATTCATAGTGTTCTTCATGATCTTCAAGTTGTTCTTGGTAAGTCTTCTTGTTTGATCTTGATGTTTTCTTGTTTTGTGTTGTATGGTGTTTTTCATATGCATTCTTGAATTCTTAGTGCCTAAGCATTAAAGATTTCTATGTTTGGTGTCTTGCATGTTTTCTTTGCATTAAAAATTTTTCAAAAATATGTTCTTGGTGTTCATCTTGACATTCAAAGTGTTCTTGATGTTCATCTTGACATTCATAGCATTCTTGCATGCATTCATTGTTTTGATCTAAAAATTTCATGCATTGCATCATTTTTGTTGTTTTTCTCTCTCATCATAAAAATTCAAAAATAAAAAAAATATATCTTTCCCTCTTTTCTCTCATAAATTCGAAAATTTGAGTTGACTTTTTCAAATTTTTTTAAAAATCTAGTTGTTTTTATGAGTCAAATCAAATTTTCAATTTAAAAATCTTATCTTTTTCAAAATCTTTTTCAAAAATCAAATCTTTTTCATTTTTCTTAGTTATTTTCGAAAATTTTAAAAATATTTTTCAAAAATCTTTTTCTTATCTTTATCACATAATTTTCGAAAATAACATCATCAATTAATGTTTTGATTCAAAAATTTCAAGTTTGTTACTTGCTTGTTAAGAAAGATTCAAACTTTAAGTTCTAGAATCATATATAGTGATTTATTGTGAATCAAGTCATTAATTGTGATTTTAAAAATCAAATCTTTTTCAAAACTAATTTCAATCATATCTTTTGAAAAATATCTTCTTATCTTATCTTTTTCAAAAATTTGATTTCAAAATATCTTTTCTAACTTCCTAACTTCTTATCTTTTCAAAATTTGTTTCAAATAACTAACTAACTTTTTGTTTGTTTCTTATCTTTTTCAAAACCACCTAACTAACTCTCTCTCTCTCATTTTCGAAAATCCCCTCCCTCTTTTTCAAAATTTCTTTTTAATTAACTAATTATTTTTAATTTTTTATTTTAATTTTCGAAAAATTACTAACCTTTTTCAAAAACTATTTTCAAAAATCACTAACTCTTTTTCAAAAATTATTTTCGAAAATTCGCTTTCTCTCTCATCTCCCTCTATTCATTTATTCTTCTACTAACAATAAGGAACCTCTTTACTGTGACATAGAGGATTCCTCTTCTTTTCTTGTTCTCTTCTCTTTCTTATGAGCAGGAACAAAGAAAAAGGTATTCTTGTTGAAGCTGATCCAGAACCTGAAAGGACTCTGAAGAGGAAACTAAGAGAAGCTAAATTACAACAATCCAGAGACAACCTTATTGAAAATTTCGAACAAGTAAAGGAGATGGTAGCCGAACCCAACAACAATAATGCAAGGAGAATGCTTGGTGACTTTACTGCACCAAATTCCAATTTACATGGAAGAAGCATCTCCATCCCTACCATTGGAGCAAACAATTTTGAGCTGAAACCTCAGCCAGTTTCTCTGATGCAGCAGAACTGCAAGTTTCATGGACTTCCATCTGAAGATCCTCTTCAGTTCTTAACTGAATTCTTGCAGATCTGTGATACTGTTAAGACTAATGGAGTAGATCCTGAAGTCTACAGGCTCATGCTTTTCCCTTTTGCTGTAAGAGACAGAGCTAGAGTGTGGTTGGACTCTCAACCCAGAGATAGCCTGAACTCTTGGGATAAGCTGGTCACGACTTTCTTAGCCAAGTTCTTTCCTCCTCAAAAGCTGAGCAAGCTTAGAGTGGATGTTCAAACCTTCAGACAGAAAGAAGGTGAATCCCTCTATGAAGCTTGGGAAAGATACAAGCAGCTGACCAAAAAGTGTCCTTTTGACATGCTTTCAGAATGGACCATCCTGGATATATTCTATGATGGTTTATCTGAGCTATCAAAGATGTCATTGGATACTTCTGCAGAAGCTCAAGAACTCATTGACATGGTTGCTAATAACCAGTTCATGTACACTTCTGAGAGGAATCCTGTGAGTAATGGGACGCCTATGAAGAAGGGAGTTCTTGAAATTGATACTCTGAATGTCATACTGGCTCAGAATAAAATATTGACTCAGCAAGTCAATATGATTTCTCAGAGTCTGAATGGAATGCAAGCTGCATCCAACAGTACTCAAGAGGCTTCTTATGAAGAAGAAGCTTATGATCCTGAGAACCCTGCAATAGCAGAGGTAAATTACATGGGTGAACCATATGGAACACCTACAATCCATCATGGAGAAATCATCCAAATCTCTCATGGAAGGATCAAAGGCCTCAACAAGGCTTTAATAATGGTGAAAGAAATAGGTTTAACAATAATAAACCTTTTCCATCATCCACTCAGCAACAGACAGAGAACTCTGAACAAAATACCTCTAATTTAGCAAACTTAGTCTCTGATCTATCCAAGGCCACTGTAAGTTTCATGAATGAAACAAGGTCTTCCATTAGAAATTTGGAAGCACAAGTAGGCCAGCTGAGTAAAAGGATCACTGAAATCCCTCCTAGTACTCTCCCAAGCAATACAGAAGAGAATCCAAAAGGAGAGTGCAAGGCCATTGACATAAGCACCATGGCCGAACCTGTAAGGGAAGGAGAGGACGTGAATCCCAAGGAGAAAGACCTCCTGGGACGTCCAGTGATCAATAAGGAGCTTCCCTCTGAGGAACCAAAGGACTCTAAGGCTCATCTAGAGACCATAGAGATTCCATTGAACCTCCTTATACCATTCATGAGCTCTGATGAGTATTCCTCTTCTGAAGAGAATGAGGATGTTACTGAAGAGCAAGCTGCCAAGTTCCTTGGTGCAATCATGAAGCTGAATGCCAAATTATTTGGCATTGAAACTTGGGAAGATGAACCTCCCTTGTTCACCAATGAACTAAGTGATCTGGATCAACTGACATTGCCTCAGAAGAGACAGGATCCTGGAAAGTTCATAATACCTTGTACTATAGGCACCATGATCTTTAAGGCTCTGTGTGACCTTGGTTCAGGAATAAACCTCATGCCCCTCTCTATAATAGAGAAACTGGGAATCTATGGGGTGCAAGCTGCTAAAATCTCATTAGAGATGGCAGACAATTCAAGAAAACAGGCTTATGGACAAGTAGAGGACGTGTTAGTAAAGGTTGAAGGCCTTTACATCCCTGCTGATTTCATAGTCCTGGATACTGGAAGAGAAGAGGATGAATCCATCATCCTAGGAAGACCTTTCCTAGCCACAACAAGAGCTGTGATTGATGTGGACAGAGGAGAATTGATCCTTCAAATAAATGAGGACAACCTTGTGTTTACAACTCAAGGATCTCTCTCTGCATCCATGGAGAGGAAGCAGAAAAAGCTTCTCTCAAAGCAAAGTCAACCAAAACCCCCACAGTCAAACTCTAAGTTTGGTGTTGGGAGGCCACAACCAACTTCTAAGTTTGGTGTCAAACCCCCATATCCAAACTCTAAGTTTGGTGTTGGGAGGTCTCAATAAAGCTCTGCACATCTGTGAGGCTCCATGAGAGCCCACTATCAAGCTATTGACATTAAAGAAATGCTTGTTGGGAGGCAACCCAATGTTTATTTATCTAATTTTATTTTTGTTTTTCATGTTTTCTTAGGTATATGATCATGTGGAGTCACAAAATAAACGAAAAATTTAGTAACAGAATCAAAAGCGGAAGAAAAATCACACCCTGGAGGAAGCACCTGCCTGGCGTTCAACGCCAGAACAAAGCATGGTTCTGGCGCTGAACGCCCAAAATGGGCAGTGTCTGGGCGCTGAACGCCCAAAATGGGCAGTATCTGGGCGCTGAACGCCAGAACTGCACCCTGGAGAAGAGCTGGCGCTGAACGCCCAGAACAAGCATGGTTCTGGCGTTCAACGCCAGAAATGGGCAACAAATGGGCGTTGAACACCCAAAATGGGCACCAACCTGGCGCTGAACGCCCAGAGTTGTGTGCAAGGGCATTTTACATGCCTAATTTGGTGCAAGGTTGTAATTCCTTGAACACCTCAGGATCTGTGGAACCCACAGGATCATCTCAGGATCTGTGGACCCCACAGGATCATCTCAGGATCTGTGAATCTCACAGGATCCCCACCCACCTCACCCTCTCTCTCTCTCCATTCATGGTCATCCCTTCTGTTTTCCATTCACCACTCACATCCATACATACATCCCTCTATCTCCTCCATATCTTCTTCTTCTTCATCTATTCTTTCTTCTCTTGCTCGAGGGCGAGCAATATTCTAATTTTGGTGTGGTAAAAGCATAAGCTTGTTGTTTTTCCATTACCATTAATGGCACCTAAGGCTAGAGAAACCTCAAGAAAGAGGAAAGGGAAGACAAATGCTTCCACCTCTGAGCCATGGGAGATGGAAAGATTCATCTCACAAGCCCATCACTAAGAAAAGGATGGAGCAAACAAGAGATCACATTCATGAATTTCAACAGGCACATGAAGAAGCTCATCATCAAGAAATCCCTGAGATACATCAAGGGATGCACTTGCCTCCACAGAATTTTTGGAAGCAAATCAACACCTCCCTAGGAGAACTAAGCTCCAACATGGGACAATTAAGGGTGGAACATCAAGAGCACTCCATCATCCTTCATGAAATTAGAGAAGATCAAAAAGCAATGAGGGAGGAGCAACAAAGACAAGGAAGAGACATAGAAGAGCTCAAGGACATCATTGGTTCCTCAAGAAGAAAACGCCACCATCACTAAGGTGGACTCATTCCTTGTTCTTACTTTCTCTGTTTTTCGTTTCCTATGTTAAGTGCTTATCTATGTTTGTGTCTTCATTACATGATCATTAGTAGTTAGTAACATTGTCTTAAAGTTATGAATGTCCTATGAATCCATCACCTCTCTTAAATGAAAAATGTTTTAATTCAAAACAACAAGAGGTACATGAGTTTTGAATTTATCCTTGAACTTAGTTTAATTATATTGATGTGGTGACAATGCTTCTTGTTTTCTGAATGTATGCTTAAACAGTGCATATGTCTTTTGAAGTTGTTGTTTAAGAATGTTAAATATGTTGGCTTTTGAAAGAATGATGACAAGGAGACATGTTATTTGATAATCTGAAAAATCATAAAAATGATTCTTGAAGCAAGAAAAAACAGCAAAGAACAAAGCTTGCAGAAAAAAAAAAATAGGCGAAAAAAAAATAGAAAGAAAAAGAAAAAGCAAGCAGAAAAAGCCAAAAGCTCTTAAAACCAAGAGGCAAGAGCAAAAAGCCAATAACCCTTAAAACCAAAAGGCAAGGGTAAATAAAAAGGATCCCAAGGCTTTGAGCATCAGTGGATAGGAGGGCCTAAAGGAATAAAATCCTAGTCTAAGCGGCTGAACCAAGCTGTCCCTAACCATGTGCTTGTGGCGTGTAGGTGTCAAGTGAAAACTTGAGACTGAGCGATTAAAGTCAAGGTCCAAAGCAAAAAAAAAAAAGAGTGTGCTTAAGAACCCTGGACACCTCTAATTGGGGACTTTAGCAAACCTGAGTCACAATCTGAAAAGGTTCACCCAATTATGTGTCTGTGGCATTTATGTATCCGGTGGTAATACTGGAAAACAAAGTGCTTAGGGCCACGGCCAAGACTCATAAAACAAGCTATGTTCAAGAATCATCATACTGAACTAGGAAAGTCAATAATACTATCTAAACTCTGAGTTCCTATAGATGCCAATCATTCTGAACCTCAATGGATAAAGTGAGATGCCAAAACTATTCAAGAGGCAAAAAGCTATAAGTCCCGCTCATATGATTGAAGCTATGTTTCATTGATAGTTTGAAATTTATAGTATATTCTCTTCTTTTTATCCTATTTGATTTTCAGTTGCTTGGGGACAAGCAACAATTTAAGTTTGGTGTTGTGATGAGCGGATAATTTGTACGCTTTTTGGCATTATTTTTAGTATGTTTTTAGTAGGATCTAGTTACTTTTAGGGATGTTTTCATTAGTTTTTATGTTAAATTCACAATTCTGGACTTTACTATGAGTTTGTGTGTTTTTCTATGATTTCAGGTATTTTCTGGCTGAAATTGAGGGACTTGAGCAAAAATCAGATTCAGAGGTTGAAGAAGGACTGCTGATGCTGTTGGATTCTGACCTCCCTGCACTCAAAATGGATTTTCTGGAGCTACAGAACTCAAAATGGCGCGCTTCCAATTGCATTGGAAATTAGACATCCAGGGCTTTCCAGCAATATATAATAGTCCATACTTTGCCTAATTTTAAACGACGCAAACTGCCCAATTCTGGCGTCCAGCGCCAGAAACAAGTTGCAAAGTGGAGTTCAACGCCCAAATTGGCACAAAAGCTGGCGTTCAACTCCAAGAATGACCTCTCCACGTGAAGACTTCAAGCTCAGCCTAAGCACACACCAAGTGGGCCCCGGAAGTGGATTTATGCATCAATTACTTACTTCTGTAAACCCTAGTGACTAGTTTAGTATAAATAGGACTTTTTACTATTGTATTAGACATCCTGGATTGTATTTTTGATCCTGTGATCAGGTCTTGGTTACTCCGGTTCCCTTCTGGGACCGAGACCAATGAACTCTATTATCACTTATGTATTTTCAACGGTAGAGTTTCTACACTCCATAGATTAAGGTGTGGAGCTCTGCTGTTCCTCAAAGATTAATGCAAAGTACTACTGTTTTCTATTCAATTCATCTTATTTCGCTTCTAAGATATTCATTCGTACTTCAACCTGAATGTGATGAATGTGACAATCATCATCATTCCCTATGAACGTGTGCCTGACAACCACTTCCGTTCTACCTTAGATTGAATGAGTGTCTCTTAGATCTCTTAATCGGAATCTTCGTGGTGTAAGCTAGAATGATGGCGGCATTCAAGAGAATCCGAAAAGTCTAAACCTTGTCTGTGGTATTCCGAGTAGGATTCAATGATTGAATCACTGTGACGAGCTTCAAACTCGTGATTGCTGGGCGTAGTGACAGACGCAAAAGGAGGGTGAATCTTATTCCAGCATGATCGGGAACCTCAGATGATTAGCCGTGCCGTGACAGGGCATCTTGGACCATTTTCACAAGAGGAGGGGATGTAGCCACTGACAACGGTGATGCCCTTGCATAAAGCCAGCCATGGAAAAGAGTAAGACTGATTGGATGAAAGACAGCAGGAAAGCAGAGGTTTAGAGGAACGAAAGCATCTCTATGCGCTTATCTGAAATTCTCACCAATGATCTACATAAGTACTTATATCCTTATTTTATTATTATTTTCGAAAACTCCATAACCATTTTATATCCGCCTGACTGAGATTTACAAGGTGACCATAGCTTGCTTCATATCAACAATCTCCGTGGGATTCGACCCTTACTCACGTAAGGTATTACTTGGACGACCCAGTGCACTTGCTGGTTAGTTATGCGAAGTTGTGAAGATATGTTTAGACCATGGTTCTGTGCATCCGTTCGTGGTGCCATTGCCAGGGAATCAATTTCAAATAATAATTCACAACCTGAGTAACAATTTCGCATACCACGGCCGCGTGGGAAGGATTGTGCGTTCAGCACCAATCCAGCACCACTCTAGCACAACTTTCGGCCGTGCACCCTTTTGACGTCGAAATCCAGGGCACGCGGCCGCGTGAGTGACGCGGTCGCGTGGGGCATTTTGTGCCACTGGCACGCCTCCAGCCGCGCTCTTGCGGGACTCTCTGTTTGTTTTATTATTTCCTCCCATCTCCTGCGATGCGGACACGTCAATGAGGCGGTCGCGTCGCATGAAAAAAATTTTTTTTAAATAAAAGTATGTAAATGTAGATGCACAAAATGTACTAATAAAGAGAAGAGTTATTGAATAGGAAAACTGAGAATAAAGAAAAGGACGATCATACCATGGTGGGTTGTCTCCCACCTAGGACTTTGCTTTAACGTCCGTAAGTTGGACGCTCCATTAGCTCAGGCTTTGGCTATGTGGGGATCTTCCAAGAGGAAGATCTCGAGCTCCTTGTTTTTCTTCAGCTTCTCGCCATGGTACAGCTTTAAACGATGTCCATTAACCTTGATAAGTTCAGAGCTTGAAGGATGGCTTAGGTGGTAAACTCCGTATGGTTCGGCCTTCTCTACTCTGTATGGACCTTCCCATCTTGATCTTAACTTGCCTGGCATGAGCCTTAGTCGAGACTTATAAAGGAGGACTAAGTCCCCAGGTTAGAACTCTTTTCTCTTGATGTGTTGATCATGTACAGCCTTCATCTTCTCCTTGTATAGTCTTGAGTTCTCATAAGCTTCTAGGTGAAGGCTTTCCAGTTCTTGCAGTTGCAATTTCCTTTCAGCTACGGCTTTCTCAATTCCCATGTTGCACTCCTTTACTGCCCAAAAGGCTTTGTGCTCTACTTCAACAGGGAGATGACAAGCTTTACTATAAACTAAGCGGAAAGGACTCATCCCAATGGGTGTTTTGTATGCTGTTTTGTATGCCCAGAGTGCATCTTGTAGCCTGGTGCTCCAGTCTCTTCTATGAGGTTTGACTATCTTCTACAAGATACGCTTTATCTCTCTGTTTGACACCTCGGCTTGCCAATTAGTCTGAGGGTGGTAGGCTGTTGCAACCTTATGAATTATCCCATGCTTCTTCATCAATCCTGTTAGTCTCCTGTTACAAAAATGGGTGCCTTGATCGCTCACGATTGCTCGTGGTGATCCAAAGCGACAAATAATGTGGTTTCTCACAAAGGAAACAACAGTGTTAGCATCATCAGTGCGGGTAGAAATTGCTTCCACCCATTTGAAAACGTAATCCACAGCTAACAATATGTAAAAATAACCATTAGAATTTGGAAATGGACCCATGAAGTCAATGCCCCAAACATCAAAAATTTCACAGAAAAGCATAATTTGTTGAGGCATCTCATCCCTCCTGGATATATTACCAAATTTTTGGCATGGGAAACAAGATCTACAAAATTCAGCAGCGTCTCTAAAAAGAGTAGGCCACCAGAATCCACAGAGATTTTTCTAGCTGTTCTTTGAGGGCCAAAATGTCCTCCACTCTCAGATGAGTGACATGCCTCTAAGATGGACTGGAATTCTGATTGAGGCACACACCGTCTAATTACCTAGTCAGTGCCACATCTCCATACACTGACCATCTCCATAAATATGGGTCATCCCATATATAATATTTAGACTCGCTTTTCAGCTTGTCTCTTTGATGCTTAGAAAAGTTTGGAGGAAAGGTTCGGCTAACTAGATAATTAGCTACAGGTGCATACCAAGGGACTACCTCAGATACTGCTTGCAGGTTATCAAAGGGGAAATTATCAGCTATAGGAGTGGGGTCATCTGTAATATGCTCAAGGCGACTCAAGTGGTCTGCCACTAAATTCTGGCTACCACTCCTATCCTTGATTTCTAAATCAAATTCTTGTAATAGCAGTATCCAACGTATAAGCCTTGATTTGGACTCCTTCTTAGCTAAGAGATACTTTAGAGCTGCGTGGTCTGAGTACACTACTACCTTCGTACCAAGTAAATAGGCTCGGAATTTATCCAGAGCAAAAACAATAGCAAGAAGCTCTTTCTCAGTAGTAGTGTAATTGGACTGAGCGGCATCTAAAGTTTTAGATGCATAAGCAATAACAAAGGGGTCCTTACCTTCATGATGAGCCAGTGCTGCTCCTACTGCATGGTTGGAGGCGTCGCACATTATTTCAAATGGCTGGCTCCAGTCTGGTCCTCTCATAATTGGAGCTTAGGTCAGGGCGGTCTTCAGCTTATCAAATGCTTGTTTGCAATCCTCACTGAACTCGAACTCAATATCCTTCTGCAGTAGCTTGGATAAGGGAAGTGATACCTTAATGAAGTCCTTAATGAATCTCTTGTAAAAACCTGCATGGCCAGGGAACGAACGGACTTCCCTCACAGAAGAAGGATAAGGTAAACTAGAAATAACATCCACCTTTGCTGGATCTACAGAAATGCCAGTATTAGACACAACATGTCCCAGTACAATACCTTATTTTACCATAAAGTGACATTTTTCAAAATTTAATACAAGGTTTGTACTGACACATCTATCTAATACTCTAGATAATCCAACTAAGCAAAGGCTAAAGGAATTGCCATATACACAAAAATCATCCACAAAAACTTCCATACAGTCCTCAATAAGATCAGAGAAAAGACTCATCATGCACCTTTGGAAGGTAGCTGGTGCATTGCACAAGACAAAGCGCATTCTCTTGTAAGCATAAGTCCTAAAAGGACGTGTAAAAGTGGTCTTTTCCTGATCCTCAGGAGCTATATGAATCTGGAAATAACTTATGTAACCATCTAGAAAACAATAATGTGATTTACCTGACAGGCGATCCAGCATTTGATCAATGAATGGAAGAGGATAGTGATCCTTACGAGTGGCCTGGTTGAGGCGTCTGTAGTCAATGCAGACCCTCCAGGCGTTCTGAACTCTGGTTGCCATGAGCTCTCCGTGCTCATTATTCACTGTAGTGACTCCAGACTTCTTGGGCACCACTTGTACTAGGCTTACCCATTCACTGTCTGAAATGGGGTAGATGATGTCTGCCTCCAGTAGTCTGGTCACTTCCTTCTTGACAACCTCTAAGATATGGGGTTCAGTCTTCTCTGGGGTTGACGGACAGGTCTTGCTCCCTCTTCTAAAAATATCCTATGCTCACAGACTTGAGGGTTGATGCCTACTATGTCTGCCAAACTCCAACCAATTGTCTTCTTGTGCCTTCTCAGCACACTAAGTAACTGCTCTTCCTGTTGAGAAGTGAGTTCCCTTGCAATGATAACTGGAAACTTCTGCTCGTCTTCAAGGTAAGCATATTTGAGGTGTGGAGGAAGAGATTTTAATTCTAACTTCTGATCATGGTCAGGCTCTGGGTTGTCTGGAGCTGGCAACAATGATAAAGCACTGTCATTGTCCTCTGAGAATATCCCCACACTTGGACCTTGTCCTATGTACTTCTCTTCAAATTCCTCCTGGTGAACTTCAGCCACGGTTTCATCTATAATGTCAAACTGGAGGATAGAATGATCCTCCGGAGGATGCTTCATAGCTCCATTCAGATTGAAGATTACTACTCGGCCATCTATTTCAAAAGAGTATGTTCCTGAAAAAGCATCTAATTTGAACTTCGAGGTCTTCAGGAATGGTCTTCCAAGTAGGATTGATGATGGCTTCTCTAAGTCATTTTAGGGCATCTCCAGGATATAAAAATCAGTGGGAAACGTGAGCCCCTTAATGCCCACTAATACATCTTCAGCAACTCTGGCCACTGTAATAATGCTTTTATCTGCTAACACAAAACGAGCTGCCGACCTTTTTAAGGGAGGGAGCCTCAAAATATAATATATAGACAAAGGCATTATACTCACACATGCTCTTAAATCACACATGCTCTTAAATCACACATGCAGTCAGAAAATACTACACCACCAATAGTACAATTAACCATACATGGACCTAGGTCACTACACTTTTCAGGTAAACCTCCCATTAAAGCAGATATGGAACTACCTAAAGGAATAGTTTCTAATTCATTAATTTTGTCTTTATGTATACATAAATCTTTTAGAAACTTTGCATATTTAGGTACCTGTTGAATAACATCAAAAAGAGGAACAATTACCTTAACCTTTTTGAATATCTTTACCATTTTGGGATCAGGTTCCAGCTGCTTCCTGGGCTTCCTTGCAAGTTGTGAAAATGGAATGGGAGTGGTGTCTCTGCACTATCTGCGCCCTGTGGTGCTTCCTCCTGTGGCTGAATTTCTTCTTTTTCAGCTATGTCCTGTATGTCCTCTTCCTCTTCAACATCTTCTATTTCCACTACCTCTTCAGCTGAGGCATTTTCTGGTGGGCTTGGCTACTCCTGATTCCTCTCCTGCAGTGTGGTTCCGGACCTTAGGGTGATGGCATTAATGCCACCCTTTGGATTGGGTAATGGTTGAGAGGGGATTCCACTGGAGCTCAAGGGCTGGTTATTGGAGTTATTCATTGATCCAATCTGTGAGACAAGAGCTTGTAAAGTAGAGTTCAGACCATTTAGTGTAGCATAAAGGTTATTTTTCATGGTCTGTTGTCTCCGATCAATAGATTGTAGTAAGTCATCATTAGAAGATGAGGAAGGATAAGTAATTTGAGAGGTCTGCTGTTGGGTATTCTGTGGTCCTTGGGATTGCCTCAGGTGAGGTGCTCTGTAGGGCTGGTTCTGGTTCTACTACCTGTTGTTGTTGTTATTCCACCTCTGATTTCCCTGATTGTCTCTGCCTCCTCTGTTGTTGTTGTCCCTCTAATTCTGGTTAGAATTGTCTTGCCATCTATGGCTGTAATTGCCACCTTGATTGTACCCTTGGTTGGGGCAGTCATAGAAGTTATGAGTGGCTGCCACGGTGTTGTCTTCCTGCTGGAGCTGCGGACATTCATCAGTATAATGGCTATAATCAGCACAGACTCCGCAAACTATCTGTGGGACTAACTATTGGCTTTGCTGTGGTGGAGAAGGTTGAGCTTGCTGAACTTGTTGTTGATTCAATTGCATCTGCTTCAGCAAGTTGGTCATTTCACAAATACTCTGAGTTAGAGCAGCAGTCTCTCTGCTAGAGGATACTTCTGCAACGACTTTTGAACGGTCTTGTTTCTGCCTGTGATTCCGAGTGGATTCAGCTAAGTCACTGATCAGTTGTCATGCCTCATCAGTGGTCTTGTACTTTTTCATAGACCCATTGCTAGCACTTTCCAATGTGGTCTTATCTTGGGGCCTCATGCCCTATGTGACGTAACTGAGCAACACTATCTTGTCAATCATATGGTGGGGGCATGCTTCCAGAAGATTGTTGAAGCGCTCCCAGTATTCATAGAGAGTCTCAGATTCGTCCTGAACAATCATGGAAATATCTTTCCTTAGTTTATCAGTAACTTCAGCTGGAAAGAATTTTTCCAAGAATTCACTTCTAAGTGTATTCCAGTTGGATACAGTTGCTGCGGGTTGAGTGTAGTACCACTCTCTTGCCTTTCCCTCAAGAGAAAACGGGAAAGCTTTCAACAAAATTGAAGTTTCATCTGCACCATCACGCCTGACAGTAGAATAGGCTGCTTGAAAATCTCTCAGGTGCTTGATAGGCTCTTGAGCAGGTAAGCCATGAAACTTGGGCATCAAATTGAGCAGTGCAGTATTTATTTCAAAGTCTGTAGCCACCGCTGGGTGATGCGCTTGAAACAGTTGCATTGTAAAATCAGGGACTCCAGCCTCCTGGATAGTAACTCTCCTAGGTGCTGCCATGTCACCTACACGTAAATCAATCGAATCAGTAGAACGGGGGCTGGTTTCTTCCTCAAATGACGTTTCAGATCCGCCCTCTGAGAGGACTAACCGACGCCGAGCTTGCCTTATTCGTGAAATAGTTCTTTCAATCTCAGGATCGAATACTGGCAAGCTTGGATCAGGAAGTGAACGCGTCATCTAGCGAAAGAAACAAGCAGCTCATAGTAGCAAGATAAAATAAAATACAAATAAATAAATTCCAATTAATAACTTTAGCACTCTATTGCAACTCCCCGGCAACGGCGCCAAAAATTGACGTGGCGAAAATTGGCGAATTAAGAATTATTATAAGATATGCGTTGCAAGTATAGTTCTTAACCAACCAGAAATCCACTTATCAATTTAGAAGGGTTGTCACAAAAATTAAAATTAAAATAATGGGAGTATGAATTCCAGGTCGTCTCCCAACGAGTTGCAGAAAGGTGTGCTATTTTATTAATCAGATGTTTTCAAAATGGTTTGAGTTGAATAAACAGGAAATTAAATTAGAGAAATTAAATAATTTAAATAGAAGCCTTGACTGGGAGTAGATTAGTTGGAAGTCCTATTCTTGTTGCAGTACTCTCAAGATTAATTGATAATTGAAGGTTGTTCTATTTAGTTATCCTTTACTAGGTAAGGGAAGGTCAAACAAGTTGGAATGCTGTTTCTATTCACAAGTCCCAATCCGCTCAATTGAAAAGGATTAGTGTCAGTGATTAGAGAGCATTCCAACAATAAACCCAATTACAATTTTTCTTTTAAGCACCCCAACTCAAGGGTTCCTTTCAATCAAATCCCCATCAAGTTAAGGAACTACTCGCTCATTATGAATGTAGAACTCATAACATAAGAAAGGGAATTAAAGGAAGACATGATAAATAAAACTCAAAGGAATCAATTAAAAATAAAAGTAATTCTTGTATTAATAAATTCTAAAATAATCCAATAGTAAAATTGAGTAAATTAAAGGACATGGAAGAGTAAAGCCAAGTAAAGAAAACGAACTAGAATGACGAAGTCTTGATGAGGTAATAACTCTTCTCAATATCCCAATGCAAAGAACAATAGAGATTAAAATCCTAAGAACTATGAATGTGTCGAGAAAAAAACCTAGAGGAGGAGTAAAAACTAGATCTAAAATCTAAAACTGTGTAGAATGAATGTTGTTGTTGGTTTCTGCATGTCCTCTGGCTCTAGTCTGCTTTTTCGGGCCGAAAACTGGGTCAAAACAGGGCCCAAAATCGCTCCCAGCAATTCTGCAGATTATGCAGATCGCGCACGTCACGCGATCGCGTCATTCATGCGGACGCGTCATTCGGCATTTTACTTGCCACGCGAGCGCGTCGTCCATGCCTCCGCGTCACTTGTGCTATTCCAATCCACGCGGTTGCGTGAGTCATTCGACCGCGTCACTGCGATTTCCTCTCTTTCGCGCGGTCGCGTGAGCCATGCGGCTGTGTCATTTCTCGCTGGTCATCTCCTCAACTTCTTGTGTTCCTTCCATTTTTGCAAGCTTCCTTTCCAATCTCCAACTCATTCATGCCATATAAAGCCTGAAACACTTAACACAGATCACGACATCGAATGGAATAAAGGGGAATTAAAATACATAATTAAAAGTCTCTAAGAAGCAAGTTTTTAATCATGTAATAATTTTAGGAAGGAAATATAAATGCATGCTAATCATATGAATAAGTGGGTAAAAATCATGATAAAACCACACAATTAAACACATTATAAACCATAAAATAGTGGTTTATCAATCATTCTTGGTGCAAATCCTAGGCTGGTCAAGACGTGGAAGCCAATTATAGACAAAGTGGAGGAGAAGCTAAGCTTATGGAAATCCAAGGTACTTAATATAGCGGGGAAGCTTGTACTCATTAAGTCAGTTTTAAATAGTTTGTCGGTATATTATTTAAGCCTATATAAGATGCCTAAAGCTGTTGCGGAGAAACTTGTTTCATTACAAAGGAGATTCTTGTGGGGTAAGGAGGATGGGGGGAATGGCATGGCTTTGGTTAGATGGGAAGTGGTCCAAGCCCCAAAGAGGCTAGACGGGCTAGGAGTTGGTGATGCGATGCTCCGCAATACTGCACTGCTATTTAAGTGGTGGGGGAGGTTCTCTAAAGAGGAGTGTTCGTTGTGGAAGAAAGTAGTTTGCTCTCGTAATAATCTCTCCCCTAACCAGCTTTTATCAATCCAGGATTTACCTACTAGAGGGGGGCCATGGAAGGACATTTGTTAGATACAGTTTAAGGAGCAATCTCTAAGAGATAAGATGATAATTGGCTTGGCAATGGAGATTGGTGATGGTAGAAGGACTCACTTTTGGAAAGATGTCTAGTTAAGTTGCGGTTCTCTAAAGGAAAGGTTCCCAAGGCTATTCTCGGTTTCAAACCAAAAAGGCTTTGTCATAGGAGTTTGTGGGTTCTGGGATGGGCTTGAGTGGATTTGGAACTTCCAATGGAGGCATGAGCTATTCCAATGGGAGTTGGAACTTCTGAATCAATTACATGAAACATTGAGGCCGGTCAAACTAACCTCTGATAGAGAGGATAGAGTTGTCTAGAAATTTGACAGGCAAGGTGTATTTTCTACTAACTCCTTTGTGCAGGTATGGTGCACGAAATTGTGATCATCAACAATGGCGCCAAAGACTTGGTGCTCTCAAACGTGAATCACACTTTGTCACAACTTCACACAACTAACCAGCAAGTGCACTGGGTCGTCCAAGTAATAAACCTTACGTGAGTAAGGGTCGATCCCACGGAGATTGTCGGCTTGAAGCAAGCTATGGTCACTTTGTAAATCTCAGTCAGGCGGATTCAAATGGTTATAGAGAATTGATAATTAAAACATAATTAAAATATAAACTAGGATAGAGATACTTATGTAATTCATTGGTGAGAATTTCAGATAAGCGTATAGAGATGCTTTCGTTCCTCCTAAACCTCTGCTTTTCTGCTGTCTTCATCCAATCATTCCTACTCCTTTCCATCGCAAGCTGTATGTTGGGCATCACCGTTGTCAATGGCTACATCCCGTCCTCTCTGTGAAAATGGTCCAACATGTTGTCACTGCATGGCTAATCATCTGTGGGTTCTAGATCATACTGGAATAGGATTTACTATCCTTTTGCGTCTGTCACTACGCCCAGCACTCGCGAGTTTGAAGCTCGTCACAGCCATCCATTCCCAGATCCTACTCGGAAAACCACAGACAAGGTTTAGACTTTTCGGATCTTAGGAATGGCCGTCCATGGGTTCTAACTTATACCACGAAGACTCTAATATCTCGGACTCGGTCCTCTGTATTAGATATCTAAGAGATACTCATTCTATCTCATTTTCATGTAGAACGGAAGTGGTTGTCAGGCACGTGTTCATAAGTGAGAATGGTGATGAGCGTCACATAATCATCACATTCATCATGTTCTTGGGTGCGAATGAATATCTTAGAATAGGAATAAGCTTGAATTGAATAGAAAAACAATAGTACTTCGCATTAATACTCGAGGAACAGCAGAGCTCCACACCTTAATCTATGGTGTGTAGAAACTCTACCATTGAAAATACATAAGAACAAGGTCTAGGCATGGCCAAGAGGCCAGCCTCCATGATCTCAGAACTAAAACGTCCAAAGATCCCTGAATACAATAGTAAAAAGTTCTATTTATGATAAACTAGTTACAAGGGTTACAGAGATAAGTAAATGATGCAGAAATCCACTTTCGGAGCCCACTTGGTGTGTGCTTGGGATGAGAATTGAAGCTTTCACGTGGAGAGATCTTTCTTGGAGTTAAACGCCAGTTTATAACCTGTTTCTGGCGTTTAACTCCACTTTGCAACCTGTTTCTGGCGTTTGACTCCAGAATAGGGCAGAGAGCTGGCGTTGAACGCCAGTTTGCGTCATCTAAACTCAAGCAAAGTATGGACTATTATATTTTTCTAGAAAGCCCTGGATGTCTACTTTCCAACGCAATTGAGAGCGCGCCATTTGGAGTTCTGTAGCTCCATAAAATCCACTTTGAGTGCAGGGAGGTCAGAATCCAACAGCATCTCCAGTCCTTCTTCAACCTCTGAATCTGATTTTTGCTTAAGTCCCTCAATTTCAGCCAGAAAATACCTGAAATCACAGAAAAAGACACAAAATCATAGTAAAGTCCAGAAATGTGAATTTTATTTAAAAACTAATAAAAATATACTAAAAACTAACTAAATCATACTAAAAACTATGTAAAAACAATGCCAAAAAGCGTATAAATTATCCGCTCATCACAACACCAAACTTAAATTGTTGCTTGTCTCCAAGCAACTGAAAATCAAATAGGATAAAAAGAAGAGAATATACTATAAATTTCAAAATATCAATGAAACTTAGCTCCAATCAGATGAGTGGGACTATTAGCTTTTTGCCTCTTGAATGGTTTTGGCATCTCACTTTATCCCTTGAAGTTCAGAATGATTGGCATCTATAGGAACTTAGAATTCAGATAGTGTTATTAATTCTCCTAGTTCAGTATGTTGATTCTTGAACACAACTACTTTATGAGTCTTGGCCGTGGCCCTAAGCACTTTGTTTTTCAGTATTACCACCGGATACATAAATGCCACAGACACATAACTGGGTGAACCTTTTCAAATTGTGACTCAGCTTTGCTAAAGTCCCTAATTAGAGGTGTCCAGGGTTCTTAAGCACACTCTTTTTTTGCTTTGGACCTTGACTTTAACTGCTCAGTCTCAAGTTTTCACTTGACACCTTCACGCCACAAGCACATGGTTAGGGACAGCTTGGTTTAGCCTCTTAGGCCAGGATTTTATTTCTTTAGGCCCTCCTATCCACTGATGCTCAAAGCCTTGGATCCTTTTTATTATCCTTGCCTTTTGGTTTTAAGGGCTATTGGCTTTTTGCTCTTGCCTTTTGGTTTAAAGAGCTTTTGCCTTTTTCTGCTTGCTTTTTCTTTTTCTCTCTTTTTTTCGCCATTTTTCTTTTCTCTCTTTTTTTTTTTTGCAAGATTTTGTATTCACTACTTTTTCTTGCTTCAAGAATCAATTTTTTGATTTTTTTGATTATCAAATAACATTTCTCCTTTTTTATTATTCTTCAAAAGCCAACATATTTAACATTCATAAACCACAATATCAAAAGACATATGCACTGTTCAAGCATTCATTCAGAAAATAAAAAGTATTGTCACCACATCAATATAATTAAACTAGTTCAAGGATGAATTCGAAACCATGTACTTCTTGTTCTTTTGTTTTTAGAACATTTTTCATTTAAGAAAGGTGATGGATTCATAGGACACTCATAGCTTTAAGACATAGACACTTAGACACTAATGATCATATAGTAAAGACACAAACATAAATAAAACATAAAGCATAGTAAACGAAAAACAGAAAAATAAGAACAAGGAGATTAAGGAACGGGTCCACCTTAGTGAGGGTGGCGTCTTCCTCTTCTTGAAGAACCAATGGTGCTTTTGAGCTCCTCTATGTCTCTTCCTTGTCTTTGTTGCTCCATCCCTAGTGATTTTGGTGCTCCTATCCTTAGTTGCTCCCAATAGTTGTGTGGAGGAAAATGTATTCCTTGAGGTATCTCAGGGATTTCTTGGTGAGGGAATTCCTCATGCTCTTGTTGTGCAGTCAAATGCTCTACCACTGAGCTATGGACCCTTTAGATGAATCTTTCCATCTCCCATGACTCGGAGGTGGAAGCTTTTGTCTTCCCTTTCCTCTTTCTAGAGGTTTCTCCGGCCTTAGGTGCCATAAATGGTTATGGAAAAACAAAAAGCAATGCTTTTACCACACCAAACTTAAAAGGTATGCTCATCCTCGTGCAAAAGAAGGAAGAAGGTAGTAGAAGAAGAAGAAAATAGAGGAGATGGAGGTGTGTGAATAGTTCGGCCACTGGGGGTTTAAGGTGGTTATAATGTGTGAAAAGGAAGGAGTGATGGTTTGAATTTGAGTGGGTGGGTGTAGGTGGGTGTATGATGGTTTTGGAGGGGAATTGGAGGTGATTGGTGAAGGGTATTTGGGGAAGAGGGTTATGAAAAGGTGTGAGAAGAAGTGGTGGAGATCCTGTGGGGTCCACAGATCCAGTAGGGTCAAGGACTTAACATCCCTGCTCCAATTAGGCGTGTAAAACGCCCTTGCTGTGCAATCCTGGCATTTAACGCCAGACTGCTGCCTGTTTTAGGCGTTAAACGCCCAGAAGTAGCCTATTTCTGGCGTTTAACGCCAGGTAGATGCTTGTTTCTGGCGTTAAACGCCAGCTTGGTGCTTGTTTCTGGCGTTAAAACAGGAAATAACAAAAAGAAAATAAAATAGATATGATTAAATAACATTGGGTTGCCTCCCAACAAGTGCTTCTTTAATGTCAATAGCTTGACAGTGAGCTCTCATGGAGCCTCACAGATAATCAGAGCAGGGTTGGAACCTCCCAACACCAAACTTAGAGTTTGAATGTGGGGGTTCAACACCAAACTTAGAGTTTGGTTGTGACCTCCCAACACCAAACTTAGAGTTTGACTATGGGGGCTTTGGTTGACTCTGCAGTGAGAGAAGCTTTTCATGCTTCCTCTCCATGGTTACAGAAGGATATCCTTGAGTTTTAAACACAAGGTTGTCCTCATTCAGTTGAAGGATCAATTCTCCTCTGTCCACATCAATCACAGCTCTTGCTGTGGCTAGGAACGTCTTCCAAGGATGATGGATTCATCCTCATCCTTCCCAGTGTCTAGGATTATGAAATCAGCAGGGATGTAAAGGCCTTCAACCTTTACTAACACGTCCTTTACTAATCCATAAGCCTATTTTCTTGAGTTGTCCACCCTCTCTAATGAGATTCTGGCAGCTTGCACCTCAAAGATCCCAAGTTTCTCCATTATAGATAGTGGCATTAAGTTTATTCCTGACCCCAGGTCACACAGAGCCTTCTCAAAGGTCATGGTGCCTATGTTACAGGGAATTAGGAATTTACCAAGATCCTGTTTCTTTTGAGGTAATTTCTGCCTATCCAATGCATTTAGTTCATTGGTGAGCAAGGGAGGTTCATCTTCCCAAGTCTCATTATCAAATAATTTGGCATTCAGCTTCATGATTGCACCAAGGTACTTAGCAACTTGCTCTTCAGTAACGTCTTCATTCTCTTCAGAAGAAGAATACTCATCAGAGTTCATGAAGGGCAGAAGAAGGTTTAATGGAATCTCTATGGTCTCTAGATGAGCCTCAGATTCCTTTGGTTCCTCAAAGGGATACTCCTTATTGGTCATTGAACGTCCCAAGAGGTCTTCCTCACTGGGATTCACGTCCTCCTCCTCCTCTCTGGGTTCGGCCATACCAAGTAAGGTAATGGCCTTGCACTCTCTTTTTGGATTCTCTTCTGTATTGCTTGGGAGAGTACTAGGAGGAGTTTTAGTGACTCTTTTACTCAGCTGGCCCACTTGTGCCTCCAAATTTCTAATGGAGGACCTAGTTTCATTCATGAAACTTAGAGTGACCTTAGATAGATCAGAGACTATATTTGCTAAGTTAGATGGATTCTGCTCAGAATTCTCTGTCTGTTGCTGAGTGGATGATGGAAAAGGTTTGCTATTGCTAAACCTATTTCTTCCACCATTATTAAAGCCTTGTTGAGGCTTTTGTTGATCCTTCCATGAGAAATTTGGATGATTTCTCCATGAGGGATTATAGGTGTTTCCATAGGGTTTACCCATGTAATTCACCTCTGTTATTGCAGGGTTCTCAGGATCATAAGCTTCTTCTACAGAAGATGCCTCTTGAGTACTGTTGGATGCAGCTTGCATTCCATTCAGACTCTGAGAAATCATATTAACTTTCTGAGTCAATATTTTGTTCTGAACCAATATGGCATTCAGAGTATCAAATTCAAGAACTCCCTTCCTCTGAGGCGTCCCATTACTCACAGAATTCCTTTCAGAAGTGTACATGAACTGGTTATTTGCAACCATGTCAATGAGTTCCTGAGCTTCTGCAAGCGTTTTCTTTAGGTGAATGAATCCACCTGCAGAATGGTCCAGTGACATCTTTGATAGCTTAAACAGACCATCATAGAATATATCCAGGATGGTCCATTCTGAAAGCATGTCAGAAGGACACTTTTTGGTCAGTTCCTTGTATCTCTCCCAAGCTTCATAGAGGGATTCACCTTCTTTCTATTTGAAGGTTTGAACATCCACTCTAAGCTTGCTAAGCTTTTGAGGAGGAAAGAACTTGGCTAAGAAAGCCGTGACCAGCTTATCCCAAGAGTTCAGGCTATCTTTAGGTTGAGAGTCCAACCATACTCTAGCTCTGTCTCTTACAGCAAATGGGAAAAGCATAAGCCTGTAGACCTCGGGATCAACCCCATTGGTCTTAACAATATCATAGATTTGCAAGAATTCAGTTAAGAACTGAAAAGGATCTTCTGATGGAAGTCCATGAAACTTGCAGTTCTGTTGCATCAGAGAAACTAATTGAGGCTTTAGCTCAAAATTGTTTGCTCCAATGGCAGGGATTGAGATGCGTCTTCCATGTAAATTGGAATTTGGTGCAATAAAGTCACCAAGCATCTTCCTTGCATTGTTATTATTTTCGGCCATGTCTCTTTCTTTTTCGAAAATTTCTGTCAGATTTTCTCCAGAGAGTTGTGCTTTGGCTTCCCTTAGCTTCCTCTTCAGAGTCCTTTCAGGTTCAGGATCAGCTTCAACAAAAATGTTCTTATCCTTGTTCCTGCTCATATGAAAAAGAAGAAAACAGAAAATAATAGGGATCCTTTTTGCCACAGTAGAGAGGTTCCTTTATGTGAGCAGAAAAGAATTCGAACACGGAAAGAGGGAGAAGAATTTTCGAAAATCATTGAAAAGAAAAGAAAAATATTTTTGTTTTTAAATTAAATTTAAAGTTAGAATTCGAAAATACACAAAAGAAAAATGAAATTAAATTAAAGTAAAAATTAAAACAATTAGTTAATAAAAAAAGGAATTTTGAAAAAGAGGGAAGGAATTTTCGAAAATTAGAAAGAGAGAGTTAGTTAGGTAGTTTTGAAAAAGATATGAATCAAACAAAAAGATAAGATTAATTGAAAAAGATTTGAAAATCAATTTTGAAAAGACAAGAAGCTAGAAAATAAGTTAGAAAAGATTTTGAAATTAATTTTGAAAAAGAAATTTAAAAAGATTTGATTTTGAAAATTAAAGTTGATTACTTGACTAACAAGAAACAAAAAGATAGGATTTTAAAATTTAAAGATTGAAACTTTCTTATTAGGCAAGTAACAAACTTAAAATTTTTGAATCAATCACATTAATTGTTAGCATTAATTTTGAAAATATGAAATAAAAATAAGAAAAAGATTTTTGAAAATCAATTTGAAATTTTCGAAAATTATGAAAGAAAAATGAAAAAGATTTGATTTTTGAAAAAAATTGAAAAAGATAGAATTTTTTTTTAAATTGAAAAATTGATTTGCCTCATAAGAAATAAATAGATTTTAAAAATTTTTGAAAAAGTCAACTCAAATTTTCGAATTTTATGAGTGAAAAAGGGAAAGATATTTTTTTATTTTTTTGAATTTTTAATGATGAAAGAGAAAAACATAAAAAAGACTCAATGCATGAAAATCTTGGATCAAAACAAATGATGCATGCAAGAACACTATGAATGTCAAGATGAACACCAAGAACACTTTGAATGTCAAGATAAACACCAAGAACTTATTTTTTTGAAATTTTTTTTAGAAAAGGAAAACATGCAAGACTCCAAACTTAGAAATTTTTAATTTTTAGACACTAACAAATTGAAAATGCATATGAAAAATAAGAAAAAGATGCAAAACATGAAAATGCAAAGATCAAACAAGGAAATTCATCAAGAACAACTTGAAGATCATGAAGAATGCAATGCATGAATTTTCGAAAAATGCAAGAAAGAGATAAACATGCAATTGACACCAAACTTATGACTTGACACTAGACTCAAACAAGAAACACAAAATATTTTTGGTTTTTATGATTTTATTAATTTTTTTTGGATTTTTTGAAAATTCTTTTGAAAAGGAAAATAAGGATTTCAAAATTTTTAATAGGAATTCCAAGAATCTTGCAATGTTAGTCTAAAACTCCGGTCCAGGAATTAGACATGGCTCACTAGCCAGCCAAGCTTTCAGTGAAAGCTCCAGTCCAAAACACTAGACATGGCCAATGGCCAGCTAAGCTTTAGCAGATACAAATCAGACATACAATAGCTGATACTTCATTCAACTTGCTTCTGTGCTGATGAGTGGAAGCCTCTGTCAAAAGAGTTAGACATGGCTTTACAGCCAGCCAGGCTTCAACATGTTTCATGAAACTCTAGAATTCATTCTTAAATTTTGAAGCCATAGAATAATTTATTTTTTTGAATTTTTTTTTGTCGAATATTTTTCGAAAATAAAAATAAAAGCTTAAAATTAAAATAAAATTACCTAATCTGAGCAACAAGATGAACCGTCAGTTGTCCAAACTCGAACTATCCCCGGCAACGGCGCCAAAAACTTGGTGTTGTTGCCGAACCTAACTTGGCACTGTTGTTGCCGGAAACAAATGTGAAATTGTTGTTCGTTCCCTTCCCCGGAAATGGCACCAAAAACTTGGTGCACGAAATTGTGATCATCAACAATGGCGCCAAAGACTTGGTGCTCTCAAACGTGAATCACACTTTGTCACAACTTCGCACAACTAACCAGCAAGTGCACTGGGTCGTCCAAGTAATAAACCTTACGTGAGTAAGGGTCGATCCCATGGAGATTGTCGGCTTGAAGAAAGCTATGGTCACTTTGTAAATCTCAGTCAGGCGGATTCAAATGGTTATAGACAATTGATAATTAAAACATAATTAAAATATAAACTAGGATAGAGATACTTATGTAATTCATTGTCGAGAATTTTAGATAAGCGTATAGAAATGCTTTTGTTTCTCCTGAACCTCTGCTTTCCTGCTGTCTTCATCCAATCATTCCTACTTCTTTCCATGGCAAGCTGTATGTTGGGCATCACCGTTGTCATGGCTACATCCCGTCCTCTCTGTAAAAATGGTCCAATGCGCTGTCACTGCATGGCTAATCATCTGTCGGTTCTCGATCATACTGGAATAGGATTTACTATCCTTTTGCGTCTGTCACTATGCCCAGCACTCGCGAGTTTGAAGCTCGTCACAGCCATCCCTTCCCAGATCCTACTCGGAATACCACAGACAAGGTTTAGACTTTTCGGATCTCAGGAATGGCCGTCCATGGGTTCTAACTTATACCACGAAGACTCTAATATCTCGGACTCGGTCCCCTGTATTAGATATCTAAGAGATACTCATTCTATCTCATCTTCATGTAGAACGGAAGTGGTTGTCAGGCACGTGTTCATAAGTGAGAATGGTGATGAGCGTCACATAATCATCACATTCATCATGTTCTTGGGTGCGAATGAATATCTTAGATTAGGAATAAGCTTGGATTGAATAGAAAAACAATAGTACTTCGCATTAATACTCGAGGAACAGCAGAGCTCCACACCTTAATCTATGGTGTGTAGAAACTCTACTGTTGAAAATACATAAGAACAAGGTCTAGGCATGGCCGAGAGGCCAGCCTCCATGATCTCAGAACTAAAACATCCAAAGATCCCTGAATACAATAGTAAAAAGTCCTATTTATGCTACACTAGTTACTAGGGTTACAGAGATAAGTAAATGATGCAGAAATTCACTTCCGGGGCGCCCTTGGTGTGTGCTTGGGTTGAGCATTGAAGCTTTCACGTGGAGAGGTCTTTCCTGGAGTTAAACGCCAGTTTATAACCTGTTTCTGGCGTTTAACTCCACTTTGCAACCTGTTTCTGGCGTTTGACTCCAGAATAGGGCAGGGAGCTAGCGTTGAACGCCAGTTTGCGTCGTCTAAACTCGGGCAAAGTATAGACTATTATATATTGCTGGAAATCCCCGGATGTCTTCTTTCCAACGCAATTGAGAGCGCGCCATTTGGAGTTCTGTAGCTCTAGAAAATTCACTTTGAGTGCAGGGAGGTCAGAATCCAACAGCATCTGCAGTCCTTCTTCAACCTCTGAATATGATTTTTGCTCAAGTCTCTCAATTTCAGCCAGAAAATACCTGAAATCCCAGAAAAACACACAAACTCATAGTAAAGTCCAGGAATGTGAATTTTATTTAAAAACTAATAAAAATATACTAAAAACTATGTAAAAACAATGCCAAAAAGCGTATAAATTATCCGCTCATCAAGGTACTACAGGTGGAGACACTTTCGGAGGACATAACAAGCTATAGCTTTACTAAGGCTATTTGGAAAGGTTTAGTCCCTCCAAGAGTTGAGCTATTTATATGGTTTGCGTTGATAGGTAGAGTGAATACAAAAGAAAGACTTTGTCGACTCGGAATTATTAATCTGGGTGATAATGTGCGTGTTTTATGTGATAAGGATGTTGAATATGTCTACCACCTGTTTCTTGGTTGTGATTTTACATGGCAGGTGTGGTGCGCTTGGTTATTAGAATTTGGCAAAATTTGGTCCATTCTGGGCATTTTAAAGGAACACTTTCAAAGCTGGACAGGTGTCACGAGGAAGGAGGAAAGTAAGAAGTGGTTTATAAATTTTTTCGCGGTAATCTGGAACGTCTGGTTGCAAAGGAATAGGAGATTATTTCAAAATACAAAAAAACGTGTTGAAGACATCATCAACATGACTATACTTAGCTACGAGGAGTGGAGGAGCGACGATCCCTTTTGTTGTTGATGGCAATGCCGGAGATGACATAGGAATACGCATTTGTTTGAGAATTTTAGGTGACTACTATAGGTATTTTTATGTTGGTTTATGTCTCTAACGCTCCACATTTGTGTTGAGCTCTTGTTTCAAAAAAAAAATTATATTTACAGTACATCAGTTATTATTAAACCAAAATTATAAAAAAATTGGGCTTTTTTGGTTGTTTATTATTGCCTTTCAAATATTTTTATAGGATTTTAAGGTAGTTGGAGAGGGTGACGACAACAGACAAAATTGTAGTAATATTAAGAGTGATATTAGAAAAATAAAAAAATATAAAAAAATAATTTAAAATATTAACTAAAATTTACAATATTAATCGATAAATAAAAAATTTGTTTTTAAATAGAATTTATTTTATTATTATTTTTTTTACCTCCAAAAATCAAACTCAAAACTTGTAGTTAACCGATAAAAACATTTGCCATATTAACTACTCATTTTTTTTAATTTTCCACAAGATCTCTTATTTTGACATGTTAAATATTAAAATTTTATTTAAAAATTTGTCGTGAGTCCTTCCTCACACTTTATTTAAAAGCCAATCCTTCGGTGCCTTGAGAAACCAAACCTCACTAATAATGCCGTAAGGATTCAAACTATGAACAACTCTTAGTATGTGTTACGTTGCACAAGGATACAATCGCAACACTTTATACATCCACGTGGCAACTTCAACGTCGTTATTCTCCCAATGCAATTAAACATGAATGTACACAAGAAGAAGTAGATTCTGCAATTAAATTCGAATCATAATATAACAATATTGGTGTCCCCGCAGCTCAGAATGAAAAACAGTGCGTTCATTCGCCCCAAGTTACTACAACAATAATCAAGAGATAGGATCCGAATGCATGAATCTTTCTACAAAAAATCTTTGAGGAAATTAAATGCGAGTAGTCATGTGTCATGTCATTTTATAATAGTCTTAAGTATGGTATAGTAGTTCGTTTGATGGGCATCATCAATAGCTATTTTCATTTCTTAATTTTATTTAATTTGCCCTGTAATTTCTTTCAAGATTTTATGAGTGATATGCGTGCCTGCTCTAAATTTTTAAAATGAGCCTTTTGATTATTTCTTTCTCGTAGTTATGTGGCCCGGCTCTTCTAGAAGAACACAAACAATGACATATATATGATATTATGATGGATTATAGGAATACTCAGCATATATATTAAGTATTAACATGATTTATTTAGATATAAAACCATTTAAGTTTTTACTCAGTCACTAAAATTTTGGGAATGATTATTTATATCAAGATATTACGTAGAACATTCATCATATATAGGTCTATAGTGTAACTAAGCCTACCAAAAATAAAATAAAATAAGAGTGTTGTTATTTCAACAATACAAACTCATTTCAGCAAGGAGCTATGATTTTTCGTCAGTACTCGTACAAAATATTGAAGAATAAAAATGCATTGTGCATGTCTCTCTATTTAATTGAAAGAAATTAAAGGTGCGGTTTAAATATTTTTATTTCTTTCTTCTCTTATTTATTTATTTTTTTTTACTTTTTTCTTGTGTTGTCATTCTCCCATACAAATTCATAATTTCACTACAAAAAAGTCATCGAATATTATCAGATTTATCAGTTAATTTATCAAAAAAATTTGTCAGTAACCTATTTACCATTGAATTAAGTGGCAGAATAAATTTAATAATATAAATCTCGTTGGTAACTGTTTTTTAGTAGATTTTTTCATCTGCCGCTAATTATCAACGGATATAAAATTTTAATTGCAAAATTCTTGACCTTGTTACCATCATATTTTTCTCCTGATAAATCCAACGGTAATATATTATTTATTATTAATAATTAAATTAATAGTTACCGGCGGATTTAACCCACGGTAAATCTAATGGTAAACTTAAATTTTAATTTTTTTTAAAAATGTATTTGAAAATTCAATATATAATTTTAAATATTTAAATTTAATAATTTCTAAACTAACAAAATTCAAAGTTTTTTAATTTCTTATAATAATTTATCTATAATTTTTAGTTGAAAATTCACAAACAAGTTTAAATATTAAAGTTTATTATTAAAAAAAATTCAATTAAGTAGAAAAATCAGATTTGAAATGCACCAAACTCTTAATTACAAAAGTTGAATAAAATTAAATCAAAAATCTAAAGAGCAATATTGATGAGCAATTGAGCATTAGAGAATAGACTATAAACTTTATACTAATGCTATTACATTACATAAAGAATCAACCATATCAAACTATTTATGATACTAACAATTAACTAATTTATCATCTCTTCCCATTCTTCTATCTTGATCGTAATTCTTCGACTAATTGTAAGTTGCTTGAAGAATCAAAGGGTTAGTGTAGTGACCTGTTATGTTATTATAATCTTACACTTTACATTGTTACTGCTACAAGAGTGTATTGAACCTAGGGGTGGACATGGTTTGGATTTTCAAAAGCTAAACCGCATCCACTTTATAACAAGTTTTGTGGTTCATGAAATTAAATTAGAATCGAATTAAAAAGAGAAATTGGTTTTAAACCGGTTTAAAAAATTAAAAACTGATTGCAGACCGATTTTAATATTTAAATCTAATTTTTTAATATCTAAATTTAAAATTCGATTTTAAATCTGGTTTTTTAATATCCAAATTTAAAATTCATTTTTTTTTGAAAATCTAGTTTTAAAATCATATTTTTTAACCTCAAAAACCAGATTTTTTAACCAAAAATCCCGGTTTTAGAAATCCATTTCCAAACCAGTTTTTTTAACCAAAAATCTAATTTTAAAACCAGTTTTAGAAAATCTAATTTTCAAACCATAATTTTTTTAAAAGTAAAATTAATACTAAAGTCTTTTTTAAACTATATAGGTCCATTACAACTACGATTTGGTTCTTTATAAATCTAATGACAATAGCTAATCTATATAATATTTAATCATTCTCAAAACATCAAAAGGATACCACCAAAAAATCTCCCTAGAATAACAACCACAAAATATCAAAAGATGCCAACAAAGTCATCAAACAACTACAACTTTTGAGAAAAATGTATCTGCACATAACAAAATATATCTTTATCATTTTGAGATAAATCTTCGAATGAAAGTATAAAACCAAATGTGAATACTAAGCATACCTAGTCATCATCAAGTTTATCAATTGATGCTGTCATAGAACAAGCACCATCATTAGAGAAAAATATATCTGCCAAGGAAAACAAATTAAGAGTAAAGTATCGTTTTTGTCCCTAACGTTTCGGGTAAGTCCTATTTGTGTCTCTAACGTTTAAATCGTCCTATTTGTATCCTTAACGTTTATAAACGTGATTCAATGTTATCCTACTACCAATGTTATCCTACTCAAATGATACTTTACTCTTAATATCAAGTCTATATTTTCAACAAATTTTAATTTGTAACTAATATGAAAAAAATTTTATACCTTGATCAACTTGTTGAAGAACTTCACCATCATCATCATCTAAAGAAGAGAAAAGATCTTCCTTAAGCCAATCTCCTATGCAGACTAAGGCCTTTACCATTATAGGTATTAAGGAACTGCGGTATGGATCGAGGACTCTTTCTCCAATACTAAATGCAGACTCTGAAGCTACCGTAGAAACAGGTATAGCCAATACCTCACGAGCCATATTTTCCAGAAGCAAAAATCAAGTTAAGTTGACCTTCCACCAATTAGGATATCGAACTTTTGGGAGTATGTTTCGCATTCTTCTTGTAAATATTTATCAAGTTCAGATCTTGCATTGTATTTGTTCTACGACCTGTTACTTGTAGAGAAAAGCTCATGCCATGAACATCGGTATTAATGTTGTTGGCTTCAACATCTTGCATATTAGCTTTACTTGCTTTCTCAGAACTTTGGTATTACTGATAAAGTAACTTTATGTACTTGGACAACTTGGACTTCAATTGGCCCCCTCTTTCTTCTCCAAATAAGTAATCCAAGAAATAATTGACATACTCAATCTTTTGCATTGGATTAAGTACGATAGCAATCAATAACAACATATTCACTTAATCAGGATTGCCCCAATACTTCTCATACTTAACCCTCATCCTTTCTGCCATTGACATAGTACTGAAATCAACAGAATCATAAGAATGACGAATAAATCGTCTACTGAAATCAACAGAATCACAAGAATGACGAATAAATCGTCCAATTGCAAATACTTCCTTCATATACATATCACTGGTAATATATAATGTACCAGAAATATGTACAGTGGCATCACTGAACACTCGCAAAAATGGTACAATGGACATAGCATACTCTCAGTCTGAATCAGAAGGCACACCTCTCCCTTTTTCTCCACTCATCTCTTCTATATATGTGTTATCTTTCAAAGGAAGCAATTCAAATGCTTTGAGATGCTTCAAAGCTACCTCTAACATTTGATAGGTAGAGTTCCACTTAGTCTTAACATCCATGCAAGACAAGCCTTTATATTGAATGTTTTCTAGTTCAACACACTTTTGAACCCTAGTGGCTCAAGATGGGGAAGATCTAACATATTTTACTGCACTACGAATCCTCAAAACTAATTTATCGATCTCTTTCAACCCTTCTTTTACAATTAAGTTTAGAATATGTGAACAACACCTCATGTGAATAAATTCACCATTCAAAATAATGCTATTCCAAGAACTTAATCATTGCTTCAGATATTTAATTGCAACATCATTAGACAATGCATTATCAATTGTCACACTAAATACCTGATTCAAATTTCAATTATTTAAACAAGATTTAATAGTTGCTCCTACAACCTCTCCTGAATGACTTGTCACTTGGCAAAAATGAAGTATTTTTTATGCAATTTCCAATCCAAATCCACAAAATGTGCTATCAAACTCATATAAGCAAAATTTTGAATTGAAGTCCAAGTGTCAGTTGTTAGACATACTCTACCACAATTTGTCGAGAAAAAAATCTTGCAACTTCATCTTCTCTTCAGTATAAAGAGCTTCAATGTCACGTGCTAATGTAGTCCATGAAGGAACTTTGAATCTTGCTTGTAGAGCATGCATAAATCTTCGAAATTTTAGGCTCTCAACGAAGCGAAATGGTAGCTCTTCCCCAACAAACATTTCTACAAGTGCCCTTTGAGCCTCCTCTTGGTCAAATTTGGAAGCATTGGGTGAATTTAAAACACCATGCTCATTTATAGCCGGTGCGGTTGTTGTTTTTCTTCATTTGTTCGAATTATTATTAGGATTTTGCTTGGATCTTCTCAAATAACCACCCATTGAGCTGGTTTTATTCCCATATTGTATTAAGCTACCACAATATTTGCATGTAGCCTTCTTCTTGATAGCATTCTCTATATCAAAATGATCCCAAACAGCTGACCCATTTTTATGAATACTTGACGGTGGAGAAGATAGTTGAGTGCTAGCAGACATCCCTGCTGCTTCAATATTACTGTTTTCAGTCATCTTACTTTGCATATAAAGCAAAGTATATAACTCAAAATGAGAAAACACCCAAAATTAAAGTGATCTGTGATCCAACAATAACAAATAGCCAAAATAAAAGAACACCCAAAATAAATGACCTGAACTTTTTTCTACACCCAATCATGTAAAATAACTTATAGAACAAAAAAATGCAGAAGCATAACTTTGAAGAAGAATTGAATTTTAATAGGGTTGAAGTTTAAAAAGTCCCATTAATGTTCATGCTAGAAACATTTTTCTGGTATATTCTTTCTATCTAATAAGAAAGGATATGATAAATAATAAATAATGGACAACACTTTTAAGCTTCATTTTGAATTTGGTTGTGACCAATTAATCTTCATGCTAGAAACATGAGTTAGTCAAATTAATAAAGGTTAAAATGAAGAATATAAAATCTCGAAATCAATTACATTTTATTTAATTTGGCTTATTAAGTATAATGTATCATGTCACTTTTTACTTGGCTAAATGGGAAAAATAATGGACTCATATTTGAAACAGTCAAAACTCATAAGAGTGATAATTTTCAATTCTTTATCAAAAGTGACCAACCAAACTGAATTGAAATTCACTGTTATCAAAATGCATAAATATCACAATCAATAAATAAACCAAGAATCAAGAACAAAATCAGAACAAAGATCAAGAACAGCATACTGTATAGATCCAAGAATCACAACCAAAATCATAATAGTATTAATATTGAATAAAAAATAGTTCAAAAAAGCAACAAAACAGAAAGAAAAAACATAATACAATAACAGAAAATAGAACAAATAATTACACAATAATAGAAAATAATCCAACCATCAACCTTAACTAGGATAAGAAAAATCAGATCTAAGAACAAAAATAATAAAATAATTAGTCCAACCATAAACCATAGCCACAATCAAATTTTCTTAGGTCCAAAAATCACTAATTATCAAATTCCAATAAAAATTGTGGATACATATTTTTATTGTAACAAATTTCTTTCAAAAAATAAAGAAAAATTTAGAACAGGGAAATAATTAAAAAAGATGAGAAACAATGGCAAATGACGAACTAGAAATCTAGAATACACAGAAGCAGATGCTGACCCACTGACCCAGAAGTAAGAAGAAGATCCAGTTGCTCGCACCTGTGACAGTGAGTCGGCAATATAACAATCTGACCTTTTGAAAATTAAATAATGAGTGATTTACGATTTATTATATTTATTGAGAATTTTATTTAAAAAAAATATTTTTTTAAAGTTATTAAATTAAATTTTATGATACTTTGAATTTAAAATCCATTAGACTTTCTAAATAATTTTTATTATAATGAGATATTTAGAAAAAGATAAAAGAATTTTAATTATTATTTTTTTTTACCAAAGATAAGAAGACTCGAACCTGCAACCTCTTAAATGAGTATGAAGAAACTATGCCATTTGAGTTATAACTCATTAGCTAATTATTATTATTATTGTTCAAAAAAAAAAAAGAAAGTGGCCGAAGCCATCAAAGAAACAAAAGGAAAAATGAAAACATGGCTTACATATATATATATATATATATATATATATATATATATATATATATATATATATATATATATATCCCTTTCATTTAATAAATCAATGCCACTTAATCAAGAATCATTATTATTCATCTTCATTTCTCTTCATTTGTCATCGAACTTGGAAAAGAAACAAACGAACCGAGAGTGAATAAGAGAGAACCTCTATGACCGTTTGGCTTTCGACTCTGATTTCTTACGATCCGTAATTCCAATAAAAAACCTAATTCGATAAAAGTAGATGTATCTTCCTTTTCTACACGTTGGCATCACTTTTCTTCGGTAGAAGTTGATAGTGACGTAGCTCCTCTTCCTTTTGAGTTCGACCAATTGGAATTCTAGAAGGCACAGACGATTTCTAACATTTTCTTCTTTAGTAGCTCGGTCAGAAAGCTTCTCCGGAGCTTCTGTTATTTTGATTCTGTACGGAGGTAGAATTCGATAATTTTAATATGAATTAAATGTATTCTTTATGTGTGATTTTTGGTTTGATGATTATTTTTTGAATTTGAGTGATTTTGTGCTTGAAATTTTGTTAAATCTCGTTGATTTTGATGCTTTAAAGTTCGACCATTATAGATCTGACAAGAATTGAACTATTTTTTATGTATTTAAGGGCTGTTGCTAAGCTTGAATATTGAGAAAATTATTGAGATTTGGTGTTAGAAGGATTAGTAGTTGAAGTACTCCTTGCCACCAGTATTGTGCATCATTCTCAGCATGTAAGCAGCAAATTCTACACGATGTCCTTCAGGGACTTGTTGTGCTCGTAAGGATCGCCCTATCTCCTTGAACCAATCATCATCTCATGTAGCACTTGTGTTTCCATTGAACTGCGTTGGGTTATCTTTAAGAAAGAAGCTAGTGTCATTGGTTGGTTACCGTTGCGTGCCCTACCTTTTGTTTCATCATCATTCCTGTTTCCTTGTCTAGCCCCATGACTACTTTCAGCTCCGTTTTGACGATTAAGACATTCAACTACTCGATTGGTAGCAGCTACTGAATTGCGTACAACAGTGACCATAGCGTTTATGAATTCGAGGATAGTCATTATGCCAAGAAAAGTCTCCTCACTCGTTTCCTCTGGTCAAGGGTGTCCTTATCTGTTCACAACCATTTGAGTTCTATTGATACCTAACAATCAATATTAAGGTGATCAATCTTAACATATCAAAATCAAGTATCAGTATTACTAAAATGGATATCCACAGACCTTTATGCAGAATATATTATAGAATATCCTAACTGCATGGAATAAAAATTCAGAGTATGCAAGGAAGCATAATCAGTCCATTCCAAGGCTCTAAGGACGAAGTGCTATGATACTAACTTTTAATGACCCAACTTTTGACACATCATGACTAATTCCAATCGTTTAGGTGTTACTTGTCATACGGACCTACTTGGCTATTGACTCGAAATTTCATTATCAGGTATTTCTAGAAGCCTTTTTCGAATTAACGTGATTAATAAAAGTCGTTTCTGTTTTGGTGTGTTAAGGCATTGAAATAAATCTTTCGCAAACTCATAATAATAGTTATAGTAATATCACAAGAAAGACATATAAGGATAGACAAAATATATGACATAGGTCGAAAGGTACATGCCAAATATCCAAAATACAGATTAACTACATTGAGTATATACATAGACAAGATATAAAAAATAGTCCCAACCCTTACACGGGTCCCTTAAGCTGGAACAGATCTATTGAAAGATACTATCCCTCTAAAATACTATAAAAGCGAGGAAAAACGGTACTATAGATCATCAAAAGGAACATAAGGTCAGTTACATCAAACTTCTAGATGGTCTCCAAACAACTTTCTGATAACTGGTCCAACCTTCTCAAGAATAGACTCCACATCGGACTCTAAATTTGCTTCCAACTGCTCAACCCAGATGGGTGGTACATTAGAAGGTCTAACCATTGTAGGATCAGAGTGTGCGGCCTGAGTAGCTACAACATGGTGCCCCCAAGGGTCATCTGGCATCGGCTCAACCTATAGTGCAGGAACCGAAAAATACTGAGCAAGATTTAGATCAGCCTCATATATGTACAAAAAATGCTGAGCAAGATTTGTCTGGAGAAACAGATCATAGTTAGCTCCTTTGAAGTTGCCTTGATCTTGAGGGTACTAAGGAGCATGTGCATCCCTTTTGAAGTTCGATCCCCTCAGTTGAAAATACTCTCTAGGACTTCGGTTGTTGTTTCCTCCTCGAGTATCCCTTGCCGAAGCCACCTTCTTAGCATAATCTTTAACCACTCTAGCCTTGTCCACTAGTTCTAAGAATCTTTTTATCTCCAACGGAGCCACAGTAGTCATAATGTCATCCTTGAGGCATCCTTGGTATTTGATGCATTTTCAACTTTCGTAGGACTCGGGAGCACCTTGAAAATTCCTTGAGAACCTATAAAACACCTCAAACTTACTGGTGTACTCTGTTACAGTCTTAAACCCGTGCTTCAACTGCATGAGTTCCAACTCCCTTGTCTTCCTCATTGACTCTGGAAAGTACTTCTTGTAGAAAACAGTCTGAAATAACTCCCATGGAATATCCTCATTTTGTAGCTGCATCAGTCGACACACCCCCTGCCACTAGTGCTAAGCCTCACCCAACAACGGATAGGCCGCAAATTCCACAAACTGGTTTTTTGGAATATGTTGAGCTTGCAACGCGTGCTCCATGGCTTGAACCAGTTATCAGCTTCAATAGGATCCGTCGACCCCTTGAAAGTAGGTGACTTAACCTTCAAAAAAGTAGCCAGAGTCATTGGACCAACCCCTAAGTTATTCCCAGTTCCTTCTCCAATCCAATTCCTATTTCCATGTCCCATCTTCTCCATGGCATGAGCAGTTGCAGCAGCGCTAGCTTGCATCGTGTAACAGCCCAGACCATTCGCTAGCACGATATTGTCTGCTTTGGCACATAAGGCCTCACGGTTTTGCCTTTGATGATAGGGATGATTACCGAAGCCCCCCACACTCACTCATCAAAACGCGTCATGTTAGGGAGAGGTATCCACACCCTTATAAGGCATGCTTCGTTCCCCTCCCAACCGATGTGGGACCTTACAATCCACCTCCAATGTATGCAAATTTTCACCCACAAGATGAATTCTACTTTCTACCATAACCCTCCATGGAAGAATATTCATGTCCATCGATCCAAGAGCAATATGATCTTACTTATGTTAGAAATTTGGAACAAGAATCAAGGGATCGCCTCAAGGAATCAATGGATCAGCTTCAAGCAACCATCCGTCAAAAGATAGATTCATGGGATTCATACCACAAGCAAAACATGTTCAAGGATGATTGTGGAGGAGCAATCGAGGAGTTTTGAATCGCCACACCCCTACCAAGAAGAACCACATTCCTATTATGAACCCTTTCTCCAAAACAGTGAATCTTCTTATCTACCCCAATCTCCAATAGATGCAACCCTTGATCTTATTCTTCAAGGGCAAGAAGAGATGAAAAGAAAGGTGCTAGAATTCACGGCCGCCTTGGACGAGGTGGTAAACCGATTAGCCTCCCAATATTTGAGCACTCAAAGTACTCCCATGGCCACATGTGGATAATCAATTGAGGAGCATAGCATGAAGGAAAGATTGAAAACTCCGGTAGAAAATGAGGAATGTTGCTTTGTATTGGAACAATTCAAGGAAGCTATGATTGTTGAAGAAGGGGAAGAATTGGTTGAAGACTTAGGAGATGCGGAACCTCCATGGGAACCTAGAGTTAAGGGAAACCCTTCCAAGAAGAATGAAGTTGATGTTAAGGAGGAAAGTGCACATCCTCCAAGGCATATTCTATATGAAGAATTGGATGGGATAGAGCAAGAATTGAGTTCCCATGGCAATGAAGATCAAGCATCAAATCTTAGTGGTGAAGAATCCATTGAATTTGAAGAACCTTCTCCTGGTGAATTTGAAAGTGTTGTGGAGGTAGACTCCTCCCACCCTCCCAATTAAGGTTTGAGTAAGGGAAAATAGTTAGATAAAATTGATGGACAAAAGATTGAAATTGAGAAATCTTGTGAGGAGATGGAGGTCCTTAGAAAAAGAAGGACGGGAGTTGAGTGCACTTTGTCAAGATCCTTAGAAGTTTCTTTTCCTAGGTTATCATCTATTCCTTCATTCGAGTGGGTAAAGCTTATCTCTATTAGCTTTATTCTCCTACTTGAGTATGGTTTGCTTGAAACGGATGGTCAACTTAGGGCACTTTGCGGGATGAAGCGTAAGAAAAGGATGTTTCGTGGTTGGCATTGCAAATCAAGGCTCATTATGGTCAATACTTCAAGGATTAGATGCAAGGGTTGGGCTAGTGATAACTTGGATGGGTCTAGAAGGAGAGTTAGGCACTTCATTGAGAATTAATCTTGCTTACCACCCGGATGGCACAATAATGATCAACTTGAAGATGGGTGTCAAAAAAAATGTGGGATCCCAGATCGCACAAGGAGAATCAATTTTCGGAGCTCATGGTTGGTGAAGAACTCCATCAAGGCTTGGTGGCATTAATTTTGAAGAATGGAGCTTATTGGAAGTCCAAGCATTGGTGGATGTTCAAGGATGGATTCAAGCACAAGCCACCTTGAGGAAGAGCTCCCCATAAGTCCAACTTAAGGACAATAAATAAAAGTGTTAGGTGGGAGACACCCCACCATGGTAACATCTTTTCATTTTTTCCTTTTGTACATATTGGTAAATTAGTTTAATTTCATGTTTTGATTGGTTTGTTGAGTTTAGTTAGTATTCTAGGATGTTAAATAAGGTTTTATGGTGTTTTTGGTAGCTGTTTGGAGGTTTGGAATGCTTGATTTGGTGCAAGAACATGGAAAATTTTTGAAAAATAGAGCACCATTCCACACATATGCGTGACCCCAAGTTTTTTGCCAATCCACCCGCACGCATTATCCACGCATATACGTGGATTCAAAATTTCTACCTCCATACAAATTCCAGAGAGTTGTGCTTACTTTGTGCGCATTTTGTGCCAGCGGCACAACTACGACCCATGCGTAAGCGTGGAAGACGCTTACGCATCGATCACCCTTGCCGCCATCCACGCATGTGCGTGAAGGACGCGTACGCGTCGCCTCTATAAATAACCCATCACGCGTACACGTCGCTCCCATTTCACCTCACCACGTGCACACGTCACCCTACGCGTACGCGTGGATAGCCCTGTTTCATCATCTTCTTTTCTTTTCTTCTACACATTCTTTCCTTCTCTTCCCTTCTTCTCTTTTCTTTTCCTCCTTCACCCATCATCCAACACTACCAATCACTATCTAACACCATTTCTTTTAGATAGTTATTTGGTTAGTTTGATTTTTGTTTAATTTTCTGTTTTTCATGATAAGTGTTGGATTATTAACCTTGTTTGCTGTATATTGCTGCTTATTACTAACTGAATGCTATTTTAGCATAATTGTTTTTAGATATTCATTGTTGGTTTCTCTTGTTGAGGTTACAATTTGTCACTTGGTTTTGAATTCTTCATGCTTAACTTTTGTGAACACCAAGTGAATGACATTGCCTTCAAGCTTTTTAAGTCTTTTGAATTGCATGATTTGGCCACCATGTGATTTGAACCCTTTTCTTTGATTAGGCAATTTCTTGATGGATGTTGTGCATTTATCTTAATGCATCATGTTGCTTGATCATATACATCCATATGTTATGCTTATGCCTTAAATGACATGATTGACCATTAATTGTGTACTTATGTGCTCTACACATATTTGAGATTACTCATTTTGGCATATTGTTCTTTTGTGAGATTAGATTGGAAGCTCACCTAAAGACATCCTCTTTAAAGTTCTCAAGCTATGTGGACCGTGCTTGCTATGTGATTGACTTTTCACCTCTAGTTTTCTTTTATTACATTACATAGCAACCATGTGTCCTATCTTATGTCCACTAGATGATGCGAGCCAAATTCAAAGTGTGTCATTGATTGATGTGTAAGTCTCATATTCCATTTTGTTCATTAAAGGTACCTTGCACATCAATCTATGTCCATACCTTCGTCCAATTCACAATTGCTTGATTATGGCTTGAATGCTTTTATGCTTCTTCACCACTTGTTTGTTTATCTTAACTTACAAGTCACTTTGAAGCATCCCAAGCATACTAGAATGAGTGAAGTGTATCCTTCTTTTGTGTAAATGTGACATATCTCTCTATAATAGTGTGTGTGCTAAAAGGCGCCTAATTTAGAATTCACACACCTATTTGTCATTAATGTCACACTAATTCACTCACCCCATTCTAGTAGTTTTTACCTCATTCCAACAATGTATGCTTTCTTGCTTTACATTTTCGCATCTTACGGTATTATTTTCTATTTTTCATGAATGACGCACCATAAGCTAAAAATGGAAGCGGGAGAAAGAACATGCAGCAACCGGTTGATCTGCCAGCTGAAGGTGTCAACCCGTGTAGTCGCCGTACCGCCTTGTTCATCTTTGAATGCACCGAGGACGGTGCAAACTTTTAAGTGTGGGGAGGTCGTCCGACTAGTCAGTGCTCCTGGGTGACAAATTTCTAATCCTGATACTTTCGCATTTCATTTTAGGCCTTTTAGGAATTTTTGTTGCATTTTCTTATTTTTGCATATGTATACATAATAAGCTTAGTCAAAATAATGAAATTCTTCAAGAATTTATCTATAGGCAACCCAATTGATTTGAGTAAAAAAAATTTTCATTGAACTTGCTTGAATTATATATTGTGAAACATGATTTTTTGGGCTAAGAACACAAGCTTGTGAGTTTTGAGCCTAATTGTGTGGTTACATCATATAACCACTTATTTTCATTCTTGTGTGTATTATTCTCTTTCTATGATTGTAATCTTTGATTTGTTCGATTCTTTATGTCCATTATTCCATGTATACATGCATTTATATGATTGAGGCCATTGTTTCAATTAGCTCACTTACCCAAATAGCCTTACCTTTTATCTTCCATTGTTCGCCAACTTTGAGCCTACGATTAACCCACTTATTCCTTAATTTAGCACATTACAAGCTTTAAAGCAAAAAATAATAAATTTCCTTTATTTGGATCTTTGATTAGCTTAGGCTAGTGAGTGTGTATCATTCAAGTGTGGGGAAACTTGGGACATTGGTTGAGGTAAAAGTGTATTTTGATTTTTTCATTGAAAATCATGGGAATTGGGTACATACTCATGTGTCAATTGTGATTAAACCATATGCATTGATTCTCTTGTATATATTTTAGTTTGAAAAGAAAAAAAAAAAAAATATATATATATATATATATATAGAAAAATAAAAAGAAAAAAAAATATATATATATATATAAAAAGAAAAAAAAGAAAAGTAATAAAAAGGGGACGAAATGCCTCAAAGTAAAGTTCAATAAAAATCAATGCATATGGGTGGTGATAAAAAATAGAATGCATGAGTATGTGAATAAGTGAAGAATGGGTAATTAGGTTAGCTTTGAAATTGTATAGGTTGTTATATAGGTTAGGTGGAAAGTTTAAGTTAATCAAAGATTCAAATTTCAAGCTCACTTGACCATATGCATCCTACCTTGACCCTAACCCCATTACAACCTATGGATAAGTCCTCATGATATTTGTATGCATGCATGAAATAATTGTTGATTGTTAGATGAAAAACAAATCTTAGAAAGCATGATTAGAAGAGAATTGAGTGAATCACCCCTATACACTTGAGTGATTAGAGCGGATACACATCCAATGAGGGTTCGATTGCTCAGTTACATGTTTTCACCTAGAATCATCAATTTTCTTGCAAGTTTGTATAATCTTTAATAACTCAATTCAATTGTGGTTTGGCATGGTTATTAATACTTTTAGCCCTTATGCTTATATATGCTTTCTTGGAAGTTGATTTATTTTGACCAAGTAGTTGCATTCATTTAGATAGATTGCATGTAGGTAGATTGCCTTTAGTTAGTTTGCATTGAATAAATATTGATACCCTCTGTCTCTTTCTTGGTTTAGCATGTGGACATGCTTGGTTTAAGTGTGGGGAGATTTGATGCACCACTATTTCGTGGTACATTTTATGCTGAATTGAGTGGATTTTATCAACTTTTTCCCACATTTATTCAATGAAATAGCATGGTTTCATAATTTTCTCCTAATTTATACTTAAGAGTGAAAACATGCTTTTTAGGCCTTTAATTTGCTAATTTTAATTCACCTTTGATATCACTAGATGCCTTGATGTGTTTGTTAGTGAATTCAGGTTGAAAAGGCTCGAAATGGATCAAAGGAGTGAAGAAAAAAGCATGCAAAGTGGAGAGATCATGGAAAATCAAGGATTTGGAGTGCACACATCGACGCACATGCATGAGAGACGCGCACGCGTGGATATGAAGTCGCATGGCGACGCATACGCGTGACATGACGCGTACGCGTGGAAAGTAAAAATGCCAATCGACGCGTACACTGGGGGCAATTTCTGAGCTTTCCAGGCCCAGATCCAACTGATTTTCTGAGCCTATTACATGCAGAATTCAAGAGGAGTTTAGGGGGGAGCACATAGTTTAGTTTTTATGATGCTTTAGTTAGTTTCTAGAGAGAGAAGCTCTCTTTTCTCTCTAGAATTAGGTTAGATGTATATTAGGATTTCTTAGATCTAGATTTAATTCATGCGTTGATTTACTTTCCATTTACAATTTCTTGTTCCTTTACTTTTGGTTTCTTAGTTTAGTACTTTACTCCTTGTATTTGTTTACTTTGTTGTTGATGCACTCTTGTTTCTTCTATTTTTCTTTAATGCAATCTATGTTTGATTTCTTTTATTGTTTAATTGCTTTGTTGTTGTTAATTCTCTTGCAATTGGTAGTTGTAGATTTACTTTTCTTGCAATTTTATCTTGCTTTCCTTTTGTGCCTTCCAAGTGTTTGATAAAATGCTTGGAAGGATGTTAGAGTAGATTTTTGTATTCTTGGCTTGGGATGGTAACTTAGGTGAACTTGAGTTGCTAATGTCCAAGTGAATGATGGTTGGTGTCCATTGACACTAGCTTCCACTAAGTTAATTAGTGAGGTGGCTAGGACCTATGGATTAGGATTAATGTAGCTCATTTGACTTTCCTTCACTTGTTGGAGGATGACTTAATGAGATTAATCCTTGCAATTATCATGTTTTGGTTAGTAACAAAGATAAAGATCCTTAACCATCAACCCTTGCCAAGACCTTTTTATCATTTGAGTTTCATTTACTTTCTTGTCATTTATGTTTCTTGTCCTTTATCCAATTCCCCAAAAATACTTGTCCCATAACCAATAACATGAACACTTCCCTGCAATTATTTGAGAGACGATCCAAGGTTTGAATACTTCGGTTATTTTTATTGGGGTTTGTACTTGTGACACACAAATTTTTGATTGAGGATTATTTGTTGGTTTAGAAACTATACTTGCAACGAGATTTCATTTGTGAAATTCTATACCATCAAAAAATCCCTTCATCATGATGCTTCGAGAAGAGGAGTTGCTCAAAGAATTTGAGAGTCTGAAGATTGGTGATCAAGAAGTGTCTGAAACTCTATGTTTGAGTCGATTGCAGATCTCAAGTGACTTTAAATCCGATCTCCTAAAGGCTCATGAAAACGATGATGTGTTACCAAAGGTGTTGCCAGCTATTGAGCAAGGAAAGCGGTGGAGAGTGTCAGAGGATCAGGATGGGCTATGGAGATTCAAGGATAGGATCATTGTGCCGAATGTTGTCACTTTGCAACAAGATATCTTAAAGGAAGCACACAAAAGCATATTCTCTATTCACCCAGGGAGTACTAAGATGTACCATGATTTAAAGGCGATGTTTTGGTGGTCGGGTATGAAGAATGATGTGGCAGAATATGTTTCAAAGTGTTTAACCTGCCAGAAAGTAAAGATCGAACACTAGAGACCTTCCGGGATGTTGCAACCTTTAGAGGTTCCGCAATGGAAGTGGAAAAGCATTGCGATGGACTTTGTGTCGCGATTGCCAAGGACTAGGGCCGGTTTTGATGCTGTCTGGGTGATCGTGGACCGACTGACGAAGTCAACTCACTTTTTACCCATTTGGATGAATTACACCCTTGAGGAGCTAGCACGATTATACATAAATGAGATTGTGAGACTTCATGGTGTACTTGTTACTATAATCTCTAATAGAGATCCTCGTTTCACTTCAAGGTTTTGGGGTGCATTTCAGAAAGCTTTCGGGACCCGCTTAAGCTTGAGCACAGCTTACTGTAACAGCCCAAACCACCCGCTAGCACGATATTATCCGCTTTGGCATACAAGGCCTCACGGTTTTGCCTTTGACGATAGGGATGATAGCCGAAGCCCCCCCACACTCACTCGTCAAAACGCATCATGCTAGGGAGAGGTATCAACACCCTTATAAGGCATGCTTCGTTCCCCTTCCCAACTGATGTGGGACCTTACACTTACCATCCTCAAACAGATGGTCAATCCAAGAGGACGATCCAAATCTTAGAAGATATGTTAAGGGCTTGTGTTCTGGACCAGCCGGCGAGCTGGGATCGATATATGCCGCTGGTGGAGTTTGCGTACAATAATAGCTACCATGCGAGCATCGGAATGGCTCCGTATGAGGCTCTGTATGAGAAGAAATGTTAACCTCCACTATGCTAGTATGAAGCTGGGGAGAAAGGCTTGTTGGGGCCGGAGATGATAGCTGAAACTACCGAACAAGTCAAGAAAATCTGGGATACGATACTCACTGCGCAGAGTCGTCAGAAAAGTTACGCCGATCAGAGGTGGAAGCCCTTGAAATTTGAGTAAGGAAACCATGTTTTCCTTAAAGTTACTCCAACCACAAGAGTAGGTAAGGCAATAAAAGCGAAGAAGTTGAATCTTCGGTACATCGGTCCGTTTCAGATCCTGGAGGGGGTTGGGATGGTGGCATATCGAATGGCTCTACCACCCCACCTTTCGAACCTACACGACGTATTTCACGTGTCACAACTTCGGAAGTATACTCCTGATGCTAGCCATGTGTTAGAAACTGAATCTGTTTAGTTAAAAGAAGATTTGATGCTTCCGGTGACTCCGATCAGAATTAACGATACTAGTATCAAATGGTTGCGTGTAAAAGAGGTTTCATTAGCCAAAGTGGCATGGAGTCGAGCCGGTGTTGAGGAGCACACTTAGGAACTTGAGTCGGAGATGCGAACTGATTACCCGCACTTATTCTCAGGTAATTAAATTCAAATTTTGTGGGCGAAATTCCCAATTAGGTGGGTAGAATGTAAAACCCGGTTAATTAATGACTAATTAGCCCATAAATGAGAATTTATTCTAGAAAGCCAAAAATGTGATTTTTATGGCTTAATATGATAGAGGAGATTGAAATGAGAATTTTGATACAAATTTTATAGAAATCGGTCCAAGATTGGACCGAACGGGTCAAACCGGGCCAACCGGACCCATATTGGGCCCTTGACCCAACCAAACTAAACCTAAAACCCTTATTTCAGCACTTTCTCTCCTCCCTTAAACCCCAAATGCAGCCATGGAAGGGAAGAAAACTCTTCCAAAAACATAAACTCTCACTTGATATTCAAACCACCATAACTTTTGATCCGGAGCTCCGATTGCCGCAGCGTTTGCGGCCACACGTTCACCGCAACGAGCTCTACAAAACTCGCTACTTTGTTCTTGAGGTAAGCTACAATTTTAGTCCAGTTTTATCAACCTTAAATTCGAATTTTTGGAAAAAAAAGTGTTGAGATTTTGGGCTCTTTGATGTTATAGGATCCACCTAGCTTGAAGGAGAAGAGTAATCTTGTCTCTTTGATCCTTGGGTGTGGTAAGATTCTCAACCCTAGTGGAATTTGTTGGTTTATGATGTTGGGTATTGAGTTATTGTGTTTGGATCTAATAATTGTGGCTTAGGTAGTGTGTATGTGAATATTGAAGCTTGATTGAGGTTTTGGAAAGCTTGGAAGTGGGCTTTGGTGTGCTAAAAATCTGTTCTTTGAGGTGTTGAAGCTTGGTGAGCTTGTGAAAAAGTGATTTAGAGGTGTTTCGGGTTAAGCGGAAAAGCGGCTAACGTTGGTCTCGGTTTTCTGTATCTAAATTGTAATGTGGTGTGAAAACTTAGGCTAGAGGCCCTTGATGCTATGAATTATTGTCAGTCTAGAATTTCTCTTAATAGAAATAGAACTTCGTTGTAAGCATAGTTCCAAATCAACTAATAACCGTCGATCAAATTTTAAGATTTGGTTGTCACAAAGTTCAACCCCAATAAAAGTAAACCGAAGTATTCAAACCTCGGATCGTCTCACAAGGAATGGGTAAACATGTGCATCAACATTGGTTAGAATTCCAGGGTTGGGAGTCATGATCAAGAAATTAAACTACTAGACTTAACATGCGAGAAATCTTAAAGTGCAAGAACTAAATTAAGTAACTAAAATAAGATATGAGCAATTTCAAACTAACAAGATAACATCCAATGTAATTCTACTCTAGAACTAAGCAAGTAACTATAACTAAAATTAATGCAATTGAAATTTTTGGTTTTCAAATATGAATAATAAATGGAACTCTTGACTAGGCCTAGGAATTGAGGTCACCATACTTGTCTAATAACCATATCTTGACAATTGTGAGGAACCAAGCTCATTAAGTTTACTTCTATACTTGAAGTATATCAAATGGCTTGATCAACATCAATCCATAAGTTCTAACCTAGCTACTAATTGACTTAGTAGTAGGCTAGTGTCAATGGTTATCAAATTAATCACTAAGGGTTCTCAAATCACCAAATCCATTAGACCCAATGACTCAAGTTTGCCCAATTCCCTTAGCCTAGTGGTGCACGAATTGTGAATCACACTTTTCACAACGCGTACCACTAACCAGCAAGTGCACTGGGTCGTCCAAGTAATACCTCACGTGAGTAAGGGTCGAATCCCACGGAGATTATTGGTTTGAAGCAATCTATGGCTATCTTGTAAATCTTAGTCAGGAAGTCAATTATGTTTATCAGTTGAATTGTGAATAACCAAAAGAGCATAAATTAAAGGTTACTTGTTGTGCAGTAATGGAGAATATGTTGGAGTTTTGGAGATGCTTTGTCTTCTGAATCTCTGCTTTCCTCTGTCTTCTGATTCACGCACGCACGTCCTCCTATGGAAAGCTGTGTGTTGGTGGATCACCATTGTCAATGGCTACCTTCCATCCTTCCAGTGAAAACTACGCTCACGCGCTCTGTCACAGCACGACTAATCACCGGTTGGTTCTCGATCCGGTTGGAATAGGATTTACTATCCTTTTGCATCTGTCACTAACGCCCAGCCTTCAGGAGTTTGAAGCTCGTCACAGTCATTCAATCCTTGAATCCTACTCGGAATACCACAGACAAGGTTTAGACTTTCCGGATTCTCATGAATGCCGCCATCAGTTCTAACTTATACCACGGAGATTCTGATTAAGAGATCTCAGAGATACTCATTCAGTCGGATGTAGAACGGAGGTGGTTGTCAGGCACACGTTCTTGGTTTGAGGAAGGTGATGAATGTCACTGATCATCACCTTCATCACAGTTAAGCGTGAATGAACATCTTAGATAGGAACAAGCGTGTTTGAATAGAAAACAGAAATACTTACATTAATTCATTGAGACACAGCAGAGCTCCTCACCCCCAACAATGGGGTTTAGAGACTCATGCCATCAGAGAATACAAAGTTTAGATCTGAAATGTCATGAGATATAAAATAAGTCTCTAAAAGTCGTTTAAATACTAAACTAGTAGCCTAGGGTTACAAAATATGAGTGGACTATGATGGATGATGCAGAGATCCACTTCTGGGGCCCACTTGGTGTGCTGGGGCCCACTTGGTGTGTGCTGGGGCTGAGACTTAAGCAATTCACGTGCAGAGGCCATTTGTGGAGTTGAACGCTAGTTTTTGTGCCAGTTTGGGCGTTCAACTCCAGTTTTTGATCCTTTTCTGGCGCTGGACGCCAGAATTGGGCAGAGGACTGGCGTTGAACGCCAGTTTTCGTCGTCTATTCTTGTGCAAAGTATAGACTATTATATATTGCTGGAAAGCCCTGGATGTCTAATTTCCAACGCAATTGGAAGCACGCCATTTCGAGTTCTGTAGCTCCAGAAAATCCACTTTGAGTGCAGGGAGGTCAGAATCCAACAGCATCAGCAGTCCTTTTTCAGCCTGAATCAGATTTTTGCTCAGCTCCTTCAATTTCAGCCAGAAAAATACCTGAAATTACAGAAAAACACACAACTCATAGTAAAGTCCAGAAATATGAATTTTTCCTAAAAACTACTGGAAATAAACTAGAAACTAACTAAAACATATTCAAAACTATATGAAATTAACCCCAAAAAGCGTATAAAATATCCGCTCATCACAACACCAAACTTAAACTGTTGCTTGTCCTCAAGCAACTAGACAAATAAAATAGAAGACTAATAGGTTGAGAAGCAATAAAATCTCAGAGTTTTTGATTGAAGCTCAGATCCTAATTAGATGAGCGGGACTAGTAGCTTTTTGTTTCTGAACAGTTTTGGCATCTCACTTTATCCATTGAAGCTCAGAGTGATTGGCATCTTATAGGAACTCAGAATTCAGATAGTGTTATTGATTTTCTTAGTTCAGTGTGATGATTCTTGAACACAGCTTCTTTATGAGTCTTGGCCGTGGCCCTAAGCACTTTGTTTTCCAGTATTACTACCGGATACATAAATGCCACAGACACATAACTGGTTGAACCTTTTCAGATTGTGACTCAGCTTTGCTGAAGTCCCCAATTAGAGGTGTCCAGAGTTCTTAAGCACACTCTTCTTTTTGCTTTGGACCTTGACTTTAACCGCTCAGTCTCAAGTTTTTACTTGACACCTGCACGCCACAAGCACATGGTTAGGGACAGCTTGGTTTAGCCGCTTAGACCAGGATTTTAGTCCTTTAGGTCCTCCTATCCACTGATGCTCAAAGCCTTGGGATCCTTTTTATTTGCCCTTGCCTTTTGGTTTTAAGAGCTTTTGGCTTTTTCTGCTTGCTTCTTTTTTTTTTTTTTTCTGCAAGCTTTGTTCTTTGCTGCTTTTTCTTGCTTCAAGAATCATTTTTATGATTTTTCAGATTATCAATAACATGTCTCATGTTCATCAATCTTTCAAGAGCCAACATATTTAACAGTCTTAAACAACAAATTCAAAAGATATATGCACTGTTCAAGCATTCATTCAGAAGATTCAGAAAGCATTGCCACCACATTTAACCAATTAGAATTTCTTTTATTAAACTCGAAATTTTATTGCTTCTTATTCAAAAGATCTACTATTTTATTCATGTTTAATGATGATGAGAAAAATAAACTATAGCTTAATTGGAGATAAAATCAAATAGATACTAATTACTATTATATGACTTCTAAGGTGAACTTTTATAAGGACACTGTCACAGAGTTAAGGCAGAAATTGGAAATTGACAACCTTTATTCTGGGGGCACAGGGGTTCCTCTGATCCTTGGGATGCTTGGTAGAGAAGGCTTTTGGCGCTTCAGTTCCCTTAAGTCACGCCCCTGCTCCTCTTGTTCTTTAAACATATAGGTCAGCATTTGATTGTGTTCCTTCTGTTGTTTTATTATTTGCTCCATAGCTTCCTGTATCTTGGTGACAGACGTCTCAAGATATTCCCAATATTCTGCTTGAGGAATCTCTGGGAGGAATTCCTGTGCTCTCTTCTTGATAGGATCCTCCTGTGCTTGTTGTCTCTCCATTGATGCTTTGGTGATTGACTTTTCAATTAGGATATATTCAGTTATTCCCATCTTGACTCCAGCGTCCTTGCACAGCAGAGAAATCACGCTTGGATAAGCCAACCTGGCCTCTCTTGAATTTTTATTAGCTATCTTGTAGAGTTCAGTGGAAATCAGCTGATGAACCTCCACTTCCTTCCCCGTCATGATGCAATGAATCATCACTACTCTTTTAACTGTGACTTCAGAACGGTTGCTAGTGGGCAACAAAGAACGCCCAATGAAGTCCAGCCATCCTCTGGCAACTGGTTTGAGATCCTCTCTCTTGAGTTGATTTGGGACGCCCTTTGTGTTGGTGGTCCACCTGGCTCCAGGGATACATATGTCCTCTAGGATCTTATCCAGGCCAATGTCTACTCTCATCATCCTCCTGTTGAAGGAGTCTGGATCATCCTTTAGCTGAGGTAGCTTTAATATCTCTCTGATCTTGTCAGGGGTGGTATGAACAATCTTTCCCCTGACCATGGTCCGAAATTCGTAGCAGGCTGTTCCAGATAGTCTTTGCTTGTCAGTCTGCCACATATTAGCATAGAACTCCTGGACCATGTTCCTTCCTACTTTTGTTTCAGGATTAGCTAGGACTTCCCAGTTCCTGATTCGAATTTGCTCCTGGATCTCCGGATATTCGTCTTCTTTCAGATCGAATCTAACTTCCGGGATCACTGATCTCAGACCCATTACTTTAAGATAATGGTCTGAATGTTCTTTAGATAAGAACTTCCCTTGATTCCAAAGTGGTTTTGGAACGCTCTCTTTCTTGCCTCTTGGATTGGATTGTTTTCCTTTGGGAGCCATGATCTTAGTGATCTCGGAAAAACACACCAAACTTAGAAGTTTGCTTGTCCTCAAGCAAAAGAAAAGAAAGGAGAGGGATAGAAGGAGATCGAGGTGCACTTGTTGATGGAGGAGGGGGAGGCCGAACCCAATTTTAAAGGGGTGGGGGGTCGGTTTTCGAAAAATTGGAAGAGATAAGATAAAAATATTGAGTTGAAAAAGATAAGATAGAAGATAGAGTTTAATTTTGAAAAGATATGATAGATTTTTGAAAAAGATAACTCTGAATTTTGAAAAAGATAATATGGATATTTGAAAAAGATATGGATTAGTTGAAAAGATTTTTGAGTGAAAAAGATAGATTTGTTTTCAGAAAAGATTTTGAAAAGAGTTGGATTGAATTTGGAAAGATGGATTTTTAGAAATTAAGGATTTTAGAAATCAGGGTTCTTGATATGTTCATGTAAAAATCATGCATTGAAGCATAAAATTTGAAATTAAAATGGAAATACGTGTGGGATAACTGGATTTGGCTCCTCCCTGTCTTCCTGGCGTTTGAACGCCCAAACACTGCTTGTTTTGGGCGTTCAACGCCCAAATGCTGATCTCCTGGGCGTTCAGCGCCCAGTTGCTGCCATTACTGGCGTTCAACGCCCATTGGGTGCCTGTTTCTGGCGTTGAACGCACAATTGCTGTCTTCACTGGCGTTCAGCGCCCAGTGGATGCCCATTTTGGGCGCTGAACGCCCAAAATGCCTCTTTACTGGCGTTTTCTTGCCCTTGAGCTTCCTATCTCTGTTTTGTGTGCAGATTCCTTCTGTAACCCTGTAAACTTATACAAATGATTCTATACCTTAGTGTCAGTGAACTTTATATAAACAAATAAAAAATAAAAATAGGGCGAAAATGCTTAGAGGATTGATGCCCCATGGCTAGGTTGCCTCCCAGCAAGCGCTTCTTTATTGTCTTTAGCTGGACCTTGCTGAGCTTTTAATCTAGCTTCAGCCTTGAGCATTCTTGCTCAATGTTGCCTTCAAGATAATGCTTGATTCTCTGCCCATTGACAATGAACTTCTTATCAGAATCAATATCCTGAAGCTCCACATAACCATATGGTGACACACTTGTAATCACGTATGGTCCCCTCCATCGGGATTTCAGTTTCCCGGGGAATAGCCTGAGTCTAGAGTTAAACAACAGGACCTTCTGCCCTGGCTCAAAGATTCTAGATGACAGCTTTCTGTCATGCCATTTTTTTTATTTTTCTTTATAAAGCTTGGCATTTTCGAAAGCTGTGAATCTGAATTCCTCTAGCTCATTTAGCTGGAGCAATCGTTTTTCTTCTGCTAATTTGGCATCAAAGTTTAGGAACCTGGTTGCCCAATAGGCTTTATGTTCCAGTTCCACGGGCAGGTGACATGCCTTACCATACACAAGTTGGTATGGAGAGGTCCCTATAGGGGTCTTGAATGCTGTTCTGTAAGCCCACAGAGCATCATCCAAGCTCCGTGCCCAATCCTTTCTACGGGTACTTACTGTCCGTTCCAGGATTCTCTTTAATTCTCTGTTAGAGACTTCAGCTTGCCCATTGGTTTGTGGATGATATGGAGTGGCTATCTTGTGGCGAATTCCATACCGAACCATGGCAGAGTAAAGCTGTTTATTGCAGAAGTGAGTGCCCCTATCACTGATTAGTACTCTAGGGACACCAAACCTGCTAAAGATATATTTCTGGAGGAACTTCAGCACTGTTTTAGTATCATTGTTGGGTGTGGCAATAGCCTCAACCCATTTTGATACATAGTCAACTGCCACCAGAATATAAGTGTTTGAGTATGATGGTGGGAAAGGTCCCATGAAGTCAATTCCCCATACATCAAACAACTCTATTTCCAAGATTTCTTGTTGAGGCATGGCGTAACCATGAGGCAGATTACCAGCTCTTTGGCAACTGTCACAATTACGTACAAACTCTTGGAAATCTTTATAGAGTGTGGGCCAATAGAAGCCACATTGGAGGACCTTGGTGGCTGTTCGCTCACCTCCGAAATGGCCTCCATATTGAGATCCATGGCAATGCCATAGGATTCTCTGTGCTTCCTCTCTGGGGACACACCTACGGATAATTCCGTCTGCACATCTCTTAAAGAGATAGGGCTCATCCCACAAGTAGTACTTTGCATCAGTAACTATTTTCTTCTTTTGTATTCTATTGTATTCCTTGGGTATGAACCTTGCAGCTTTATAGTTTGCAATATCGGCAAACCATGGTGCTTCCTGAATGGCAAATAGATGCTCATCAGGGAACGTCTCAGAGATCTCAAGAAAGGGGAGGGACGTCCCTTCCACTGGCTCTATCCGGGACAGATGATCAGCTACTTGGTTCTCTGTCCCTTTTCTGTCTCTTATTTCTATATCAAACTCTTGCAGAAGCAATACCCATCTGATGAGCCTGGGTTTTGAATCCTGCTTTGTGAGTAGATACTTAAGAGCAGCATGGTCAGTGTACACAATCACCTTTGATCCTACTAAGTAGGATCTGAACTTGTCAATGGCGTAAACCACTGCAAGTAATTCCTTTTCTGTGGTTGTGTAATTTTTCTGGGCATCATTTAAAACACGACTGGCATAATAAATGACATGCAGAAGCTTGTCATGCCTCTGTCCCAATACTGCACCAATGGCATGATTACTGGCATCACACATTAGCTCAAATGGTAATGTCCAGTCTGGTGCAGAAATTACTGGTGCTGTGACCAGCTTAGCTTTCAGCGTTTCAAACGCCTGCAGGCAATCTGTGTCAAACACAAATAGCGTGTCAGCAGCTAGCAGATTGCTTAGAGGTTTTGCGATTTTTGAAAAATCCTTTATAAACCTCCTATAGAATTCTGCATGCCCCAGAAAGCTTCTGATTGCCTTAACATTGGCAGGTGGTGGTAATTTTTCAATTACCTCTATTTTTGCTTGATCCACCTCTATTCCCTTGTTTGAGATTTTATGCCCAAGAACAATTCCTTCAGTCACCATGAAGTGACACTTTTCCCAGTTTAAAACTAGGTTGGTTTCTTGGCATCTTTTCAGAACAAGTTTCAGGTGATCAAGACAGGAGCTGAATGAGTCTCCATATACTGAGAAGTCATCCATGAAGACTTCCAGAAATTTTTCCACCATATCAGAGAAAATAGAGAGCATGCATCTCTAGAAGGTTGCAGGCGCATTGCATAGCCCAAAGGGCATCCTTCTATAAGCAAACACTCCGGATGGACATGTGAATGCTGTTTTCTCTTGATCCTGGGGATCTACTGCAATCTGGTTATAGCCTGAGTAGCCATCAAAAAAGCAGTAATAATCATGACCTGCTAGTCTTTTTAGCATCTGGTCTATGAATGGTAAAGGAAAATGATCTTTTCTGGTGGTTGTATTGAGCCTTCTGTAGTCAATACACATGCGCCACCCTGTAACTGTTCTTGTAGGAACCAGTTCATTTTTTTCATTATGAATCACTGTCATGCCTCCCTTTTTTGGGACGACTTGAACAGGGCTCACCCAGGGGCTATCAGAAATGGGATAAATAATCCCAGCCTCTAGTAATTTGGTGACCTCTTTCTGCACCACTTCCTTCATGGCTGGATTTAGCCGCCTCTGTGGTTGAACCACTGGTTTGGCATTATCCTCCAATAGGATTTTGTGCATGCATCTAGCTGGGCTTATGCCCTTAAGGTCACCTATGGACCACCCAAGAGCTGTCTTGTGTGTCCTTAGCACTTAAATAAGTGCTTCCTCTTCCTGTGAATTTAAAGCAGAGCTTATGATCACTGGAAAAGTGTCACCTTCTCCCAGAAATGCATATTTCAAGGATGGTGGTAGTGGCTTGAGCTCGGGTTTAGGAGGTTTTTCCTCTTTCAGAAGAAAGTTCAGAGGCTCTTTTATGTCCTCTGAATCCTCCAAATCAGGCTGAACATCTTTAAAGATGTCTTCCAACTCTGATTCGAGACTCTCAGCCATGTTGATCTCCTCTACCAAAGAGTCAATGAGATCAACTTTCATGCAGTCTGTTGATGTGTCTGGATGCTGCATGGCTTTGACAGCGTTCAACTTAAACTCATCATCATTGACTCTCAGGGTTATTTCCCCCTGTTGAACGTCAATGAGGGATCGTCCAGTTGCTAGGAAGGGTCTTCCTAGAATGAGAGTGGCACTCTTGTGTTCCTCCATTTCCAGCACAACAAAGTCAGTGGGAAAGGCGAATGGCCCAACTCTGACAATCATGTCCTCAATCACGCCTGATGGGTATTTAATGGAACCATCAGCAAGTTGGAGACATATTCGGGTTGGTTTAACTTCTTCAGTTAAGCCAAGCTTCCTGATAGTGGATGCAGGTATCAGGTTGATGCTTGCCCTAAGATCGCATAAAGCTGTCTTGGTGCAATCACCTTCTAATATGCATGGTATCAGAAAACTCCCAGGGTCTTTAAGCTTTTCAGGAAAGCTTTTCAGAATGACTGCACTGCATTCTTCAGTGAGGAGAACTCTTTCTGTTTCTCTCCACTCCTTTTTATGACTCAAGATCTCTTTCATGAACTTGGCATAAGAAGGTATTTGCTCAAGTGCCTCTGCAAATGGAATCTTTATTTCAAGTGTCCTTAGATAATCTGCAAAGCGAGCAAATTGCTTATCCTGCTCCTCTTTCCGGAGTTTTTGAGGATGAGGTATCTTGGCTTTATATTCCTCAACCTTAGTGGTTAAAGAAGCCTTTTTAGAGGGGTTGTTATCAGCACTTGTGTGTGTCTGATCCCTCACTGGCAATTGAGTGCCAGAGCCAGAAGCTGGAGTGACGTTAGACGCCAGCTCACTGTCTGTTCCAGGCGCCTGAACGCCAGAAATGTGCCCATTTTGGGCGTTCAACGCTGGATTCTGCCCCTTTTGGGCGTTCAACACCAGATTCTTGCCCATTTCTGGCGTTGAATGCCAATCCTGCCTTGTTTCTGGCGCTGAACGCCAGTTTTGGGCATGGTCTGGGAGTTCAGCGCCAGCCTTCCACCCATTTTCTGGCGTTTTAGTGCCAGAATTATTTTTCCCTGGGCTCTTACTGTCCTCAGGTGAATCTTTGGTGGGTCGCTCATTTCTTGAATTTTTGATGCCTTGAGGTGGGGTATTTAATGTTTTCCCACTTCTTAATTGAACTGCTTGGCATTCTTCTGCTATTTGCCTTGATAGCTGCTGCTTTGTTTGCTTAAACTGTTCGTCCATATGTATATTAGCTATCCTTGTCTCCTGTAGCCTGTCTTTGAATTCAGCTAGCTGCTTTGTTAGAAAATCCAATTGCTGATTGAATTCAGCAGCTTGTTTTACAGTACTGAATTCAGCAGTTACTGTTTTAACCTCTTCATTCATGGAAGGGTTGCTGCTTAGATACAGATGCTGATTCCTGGCAACTGTATCAATGAGCTCTTGAGCCTCTTCAATTGTCTTTCTCATATGGATAGATCCACCAGCTGAGTAATCTAGAGACATCTGAGCTCCTTCTGCAAGCCCATAGTAGAAGATGTCTAACTGAACCCACTCTGAAAACATTTCAGAGGGGCATTTTCGTAGCATCTCTCTGTATCTCTCCCAGGCATCATAAAGATATTCATTATCTCCTTGTTTAAAGCCTTGGATGTCCAGCCTTAGCTGTGTCATCCTTTTTGGGGGAAAGTACTGATTTAGGAATTTTTCTGTCAGCTATTTCCATGTTCTTATGCTGGCCTTAGGTTGGTTATTTAACCACCTCTTAGCTTGATCTTTTACAGCAAATGGAAACAGTAATAGTCTGTAGACATCCTGATCTATTTCCTTCTCATGTACTGTGTCAGCAATTTGTAGAAATTGTGCCAGAAACTCTGTAGGTTCTTCCTGTGGAAGACCGGAATACTGACAACTTTGCTGCACCATGATAATGAGCTGAGGATTCAACTCAAAGCTACTAACTCCAATGGAGGGTATGTAGATGCTACTCCCATATGAAGCAGTAGAGGGGTTAGAATATGACCCCAAAGTCCTCCTGGACTGTCCATCTCCACTTATGTCCATGATGGATATATGGATATAACTTGGACTGATTTACCTTTTTATTTATTTTATTTTATAAGAAGTAAATACTTAAATAAAATAAAATAACTAAAAAGAATTTGAATTTTGAAGTTAAAATTTTTTTTTTTAAATATATTTCAAAAAATTGTTTTTAAAATAGAGAGAAAAGATATTTTTTTGATTTTTAAGAGGGAAGAGAAAAACAATAAGATAGCACAAGATTTAAAATTTTTAGATCTAATGCTCCTTATTTTCGAAAATTTTGGAGGGAAAACACCAAGGAACACCAAACTTAAAAATTTTAAGATCAAGTCACAAGGAAAACTCAAGAACACGAAGAAAGAACACCAAACTTAAAATTTTTAGAAAACCAAACCAAAATTTTCGAAAATTTTAAGGAAAATCAATCAAGAAAACACCAAACTTAAAGTTTGGCACACAATTTAATAGAGAAAATATTATTTATGAAAAAGAAGGTTTTGAAAAGAATATAAAAGACTCTAACCCAATTACCAAGAACACAGATTAACGCTCTAGCCAAATGAGTTATGGAAATTTTCGAAAATTTTAAGAAAGATTATTTTTGAAAAAGGTTTAAAAAATATGATAGCCAATTACCATGAACATAAACACCACGTTCTAACTAACTGAGTTATAAATTTAAAGTGTTTTAACAAGGGATAAATAATAAAAGACTCTAAACCAAAAAAGAAAGATTTTTCCTAATCTAAGCAACAAAATAATCCGTCAGTTGTTCAAACACGAACAATCCCCGGCAACGGCGCCAAAAACTTGGTGCACGAATTGTGAATCACACTTTTCACAACGCGTACCACTAACCAGCAAGTGCACTGGGTCGTCCAAGTAATACCTCACGTGAGTAAGGGTCGAATCCCACGGAGATTGTTGGTTTGAAGCAATCTATGGCTATCTTGTAAATCTTAGTCAGGAAGTCAATTATGTTTATCAGTTGAATTGTGAATAACCAAAAGAGCATAAATTAAAGGTTACTTGTTGTGCAGTAATGGAGAATATGTTGGAGTTTTGGAGATGCTTTGTCTTCTGAATCTCTGCTTTCCTCTGTCTTCTGATTCACGCACGCACGTCCTCCTATGGCAAGCTGTGTGTTGGTGGATCACCGTTGTCAATGGCTACATTCCATCCTTCCAGTGAAAACTACGCTCACGCGCTCTGTCACAGCACGGCTAATCACCGGTTGGTTCTCGATCCGGTTGGAATAGGATTTACTATCCTTTTGCATTTGTCACTAACGCCCAGCCTTCAGGAGTTTGAAGCTCGTCACAGTCATTCAATCCTTGAATCCTACTCGGAATACCACAGACAAGGTTTAGACATTCCGGATTCTCATGAATGCCGCCATCAGTTCTAACTTATACCACGGAGATTTTGATTAAGAGATCTCAGAGATACTCATTCAGTCGGATGTAGAACGGAGGTGGTTGTCAGGCACACGTTCTTGGTTTGAGGAAGGTGATGAATGTCACTGATCATCACCTTCATCACAGTTAAGCGCGAATAAACATCTTAGATAGGAACAAGCGTGTTTGAATAGAAAACAGAAATACTTGCATTAATTCATCGAGACACAGCAGAGCTCCTCACCCCCAACAATGGGGTTTAGAGACTCATGCCGTCAGAGAATACAAAGTTTAGATCTGAAATGTCATGAGATACAAAATAAGTCTCTAAAAGTCGTTTAAATACTAAACTAGTAGCCTAGGGTTACAAAATATGAGTGGACTATGATGGATGATGCAGAGATCCACTTCTGGGGCCCACTTGGTGTGCTGGGGCCCACTTGGTGTGTGCTGGAGCTGAGACTTAAGCAATTCACGTGCAGAGGCCATTTGTGCAGTTGAACGCCAGTTTTTGTGCCAGTTTGGGCGTTCAACTCCAGTTTTTTATCCTTTTCTGGCGCTAGACGCTAGAATTGGGCAGAGGACTGGCGTTGAACGCCAGTTTTCGTCGTCTATTCTTGTGCAAAGTATGGACTATTATATATTTCTGGAAAGCCCTGGATGTCTACTTTCCAACGCAATTAGAAGCACGCCATTTCGAGTTCTGTAGCTCCAGAAAATCCACTTTGAGTGCAGGAAGGTCAGAATCCAACAGCATCAGCAGTCCTTTTTCAGCCTGAATCAGATTTTTGCTCAGCTCCTTCAATTTCAGCCAGAAAAATACCTGAAATTACAGAAAAACATACAACTCATAGTAAAGTCCAGAAATATGAATTTTTCCTAAAAACTACTGGAAATAAACTTGAAACTAACTAAAACATATTCAAAACTATATGAAATTAACCCCAAAAAGCGTATAAAATATCCGCTCATCACCTAGCCAAGAGTAAAGAAAAATACTCCATAATCAAGGGAAACATTTCATCAAACACATGGTATGCATTGATAAAAGACATTCAAATTGTAATTAAATTATAAATTGAAAGTACGCACTAACAATTGTCAATGGAAAACTACTCAAATAATACTATTAATCATGGAAAACATCAATGTATCATCAACAATTCAAGATCCACAAAGTTCATAAGATGAATAGAGAATGGGAAATAACAAGAAAACATAAATCTAACACAAGATCTCAACAAAATCATACTAGAGAATTCAAATTAAGTAATCAAAACTAGAAATCAACAAAATCCAATTCAGAATTCAACAAGGGAAGATAAAATCAAACTAGATCTAGAGAGGAATAATAGTTTCTCTCTCTAGAAGAACAAGAACAAAAAAACTAGCCAAAATTGGGTCTAAGTGTGTAATGAATGATCCCCCCCCGCTTTCCCCCTAGAGTTCCTGGGTCTTTTCCATGCAGAATCAGCTTGAATTTGGACCTGCTGAGCCTCAGAAATCGCCAGCCACGATTTCTTTAATGAGGTCACATGCTGCTCGTCACGCGTGCGTGCACGTCACGCGTACGCATCGCCTGAATTTTGCGATCCACGCTTACGCGTCAAGCATGCATATGCGTTGGTAGGAATTTCGCCAATCCACGCGGATGCGTCACTCTCGCGCGCCATGCTTAGCTCCTTGCACCCACGCGTGCGCGTGGGGTACGCGTGCGCGTCGCAGCTGCTTTTCCAAAACCCAATTCTTCATGTTCCTTCCACTTGTGCATGCTTCCTTTCTCTCTTCTAGGTCATTCTTGCCCTATAAACTTTGAAATCACTCAACAAACATATCACGGCATCGAATGGTAATAGAAGAGGATCTAAATATGGCATTTTTAAGGCAAAAGAAGCATGTTTTCCATCATGAAGCAAAATTAGGAAGAGAACACAAAACCATGCAATTTCTATGAATAAGTATGGAAAATATTGACAAAACCCCCCAAATTCTACACAATATAAACCACAAAATTGGAGTTTATCAAACTTCTCCACACTTAAACCAAGCATGTCCTCATGCTAAAAATAGAAAGACTAAAGACCATGGGAGAAAAGGGTTCATAAAGTGCAAATTACCTAAATGAATGCATGCAATTAATGTAAATGTATCTATCTACTTGGTCAAGGGTAAATCTATTATCGAATAACACATATGAGCATATAGGGCTAAGGTGACATGTAGTCCATGAATCCTACCAATTGGAACATCAAAATGATGTGTATATAACTTGCGAGATGAACGCTTGTGAAAGCCGGGAACAAGGAGTTGAGCATTGAACCCTCACCGAAAGTGTATCTGCTCTGTTCGCTCAAGTGTATAGGGATCATCGCTCAATCCTCCCCTAATCATGCTTTCCAAGATTTGTCTTTCATCTAACAATCAACAATTACTCAATGCATGCATACAAGTATCATGAGGACTTATTCATATGTTGTAATGGGGCTAGGGTAAAGGTAGGGATATATATAGTCAAGTGAGCTTGAAATTCGAATCTTTGATTAACCTAAGACCTCACCAACACATATAAAAACCTATATAATTCTAATACAATACCTAACTACCCATGATTCTCACTTTTCACATACTCATGCATTCTCTTTAATTCACATTCCATATGCATTGTTATTGTTACTTTACTTTGGGGCATTTTTGTTCCCTTTTTATTGCTTTTCTTTTTTCTTTCTTTTTCTATATATTTTTTTCGATATATATATATATATATATATATATATATATATATATATATATATATATATATATATATATTAATAAAGCATGTACAAAAGTATCAATGCATATGGTCTTACATTTAATGCATAAGCATGTACCCATTCCCAACATTTTCAATAAAAATACAAGATACACTTTTACCTCAACCAATGTTTCCAGGTTTCCCACACCCAAATGATACACACTCTCACTAGCCTAAGCTAATCAAAGATCCAAATTAAAGAACGTTTATTGTTTTTCACTTAGGGGTAGTGATGTGCTAACATTAAGAACAAAAGGGATTAAATAGGTTCAAATTTGGCTAACAATGGTTGATGAGAGGTAGGCTATTTGGGTAAGTGAGTTAAATGAAATGATGGCCTCAATCATATAAATACATGTATACATGGAATAATGGACATAAAGAATCAAACAAATCAAAGATCACAATCATAGAAAGAGAATGATGCACACAAGAATGGAAATAAGTGGTTATAAGATATAACCACACCATAAGGCTCAAAACTTGCATGCTTGTATTCTTAGCACAAAAACTATGTTCCAAAATACATTTTTCAAGCAAGTTTATTGCAAAAAATTTTCAAAATTTGGTAGGGTGCCCTGAAAACATATTTTCTTGGAAAAGAGGTCATCACCCTAACCAGGTAATCCTAACAAGAAAAACTAACTAAACATGCAAGGTGTCCTAATTAACAAAACAAAAGAGAATTAAAGTCCAAGGATATTGAAAAGAGGAGATTATTACCCATGGAGATCAGTCAAACGACCTCTCCACACTTAAGATTTAGCACGGTCCTCCGTGCTACTAGCAAGGTGCAATGGGTGGTTGATAAATCATTATTTTATGGTTTATATTGTGTTTAATTGTATGATTTTATCAAATCTTTACCCACTTATTCATTAAATAAGCATGCATTTATAATTCCTTCCTAAAAATGCTTTATGGTTGAAAACTTGCTTCCTAGAGACTTTTAATTTTGTATTTTAATTCTCCTTTATTCCAATCGATGCCGTCATCTGTGTGTTGAGTGTTTCAGGCTTTATAGGGCATGGATGACTTGGAGATTAGAAAGGAAGCTTGCAAAAATGGAAGGAACACAAGAAATTAAGGAGATAACCAGCGAGAAGTGACGCGGACGCATGGCTCATGCGACCGTGCGACATAGAGGAAATTGCAGTGACATGGCCGGCTGGCTCACGCGACCGCGTGGATTGGAAACTGCACAAGTGACATGAAGGCGTGGGCAACGCGCACGCGTGGCAAGGCAAAACGCTGAATGACGCGAATGCCTAAATGACGCGATCGCGTGACGTGCGCGATCTGCATAATCTGCAGAATTCACTGGGGGCGATTTTGGGCCCTGTTTTGACCCAGTTTTCGGCCCAGAAAAGCATATTAGAGCCGTGGAACATGCAGAGACCAAGAACAACATTCATTCCGCATAATTTTAGGCTATTTTTATGAAATTCTGGGGGTGGTGGTGATGGTGGCTGGATGGTGGTGGTGGTGATGATGTTCTTACCACCATTACCAGAATTGCAAATTTGATAAAACAGAAACATGAACAGTGCAAGTAAACAGGCCTAAATCCACTAACCACATTCAAGGCTACCTAACAACCTAAAATCCACTACAACATGCATATCTAACTAGCCTAAACATGAACATAAACAGAAAATAATGAAAGAACGACTAAGGATAGAGGGGTGGCGTTCGTCGGAACCTGGTAGGCCGAATAAGGAGAGTGGGCAGAAAGGTGGCTGGGGGTGGTGGTGACGGTGTCTGGCGCGGTGGCTGGCGGTGGTGGGCACGGCTGTTCGGGGCAGGGGAAAGAAGGGATGGGTAATGGGGTAGGGGGTAAGAGGGGGAGGGAGGGGGTAGGTGTGTGTGTGGCGGATGGGGGGGGGGCTGCGGCTGGGACAGGCGGCAGTGGTGGTTGGTGGTTGCGAAGGGAACAGTGGCGGAGAGGGGGGGAAGAAGAAGAAAGAAGAAGAAAGAAGGGGGAGGAGGAAGGGGGTAGGTGGCGGCGGCGTCTGGGAGGTCGGCGGCGTCTGGGGGTGGTGGTGATGGTGGCTGGATGGTGGTGGTTGGATTGGAGGGGAAGAGAGGGAGGAGAGGGTTTCAGGGGGGGCGCGACTGATAGTGTTCGCATGGTTGGGGGTTATAAATTTGAATCCACGCGGCCGCGTAGGGCACGCGGTCGCGTGGCTGGAGCGAAATGGGGGTGAAGCGATCGCGTGGATGACGCGATCGCATGGAGGGAAAAAAAGATTGAATGACGCGATCGCCTGGCGCATGCAATCGCGTCGCTGGGATTTGTGCTAAACACACGAATCCAGTGTCGTTTCAGCGCAACTCTCTGTCTCCTTTGGGGTGTTCGTGCAATCCATGCGACGCGGTCGCGTCGCTCACGCGATCGCCTGGGATTGGTTGTGTGCAAGTGACGCGATCGCGTGGGTCATTTGTGCGAAACGCACAATGGCCGCACGATTCCAGCCTAACTTTCTGGACGTTGGATCTTTACGCCGATCTCCAGGTCACGCGGCCGCGTGGATGACGCGGTCGCGTGGGAAGTGTATTTTCGCCATTTGACGCGATCGCATGGATGATGCGGTCGCGTCGCGCACCCCTTTTTTTATGTAGTATGCAGAATGCAATGATTAATATGAATGCGATGCAAAATTCCAGGTTCAATATTATAAAATAAAATAAAACTTGAAAACAAACAAAACGAAATAAAAATTGAAAAATGAACAATCATACCATGGTGGGTTGTCTCCCACCTAGCACTTTTAGTTAAAGTCCTTAAGTTGGACATTGGAGGGGCTTCCTGTTATGGCGGCTTATGTTTAAATTCATCCAAAAATCTCCACCAATGCTTGGAATGCCAATAGCCTCCGGGGTCCCAAACTAGGCATGTAAAACTCCTGAGCAGCTTCAAACAAATTTTTAGGCTCCCGGAATGACGAATGTCGGAATAGATTCCAGGATCCCAAACTTTGCTTTTAAATCCGCCTCCGTCTTGATCTATATTTTTCCATCCGGGCGGTTTAGAAAGTAGATTCTCACCATGGTGACCAAATGTTTTCCGAGATCTATTCAATTGAACATGATACCAATCCGTGCACTTCAAGTTGAAGCGTGGAACCTTGTTGAACCTTGTGCACCAGCTCTGAGCACGAGCCATTTCCCTCTTACTCTTAAAGCCGCAGAGAGCTCTAAGCTGGCCATCTGTTTCAAGCAAACCGTATTCAAGTGAAAAAGTAAAGTTAAAGGTCAAGGATTGTACCCACTTGAAGCTTGTATTGGGTGGTAATGGCCTTGGGGTAGGTGTTTCCGGTGGTTCTGTAAGTTCTACTCCCTTGTGCTCTTCTGTGAATTCCTCCACTTCTTTGCAAGGTTCTTCAAATGCATATGTGTCCTGGTCAAAGTCTTCTGTGTCTTCCTCATCACTCGAGTCATAGATTGGAGGTTGAGAGAAATCTACCTCTGCATCATCTTCGTATTCATTTGGGGAAGATTCTTCGATCTCAGAGAATTCACTTGCGGATGCAAGTTCATTACTAAGAGAACTTGACTTGTGACTATCATCATCAAGGGAATTTGTGTCCTGGGTTATTCCATCTAGTTCTTCATAAATGACTTGCCTTGGGGATTGAACACTGTCCTCCTTAGCATCAACTGTAACGTCCTTGACGGAGTTCTCCTCAGCTCTGAATTCCCATGGGGGTTCAGCGTCTCCTAGATCTTCAACCAACTCTTCTTCTTGCGTAATGACACCTTCTTCTACTTGTTCTAGTACGAATTCATTCTCTGTCTTGTCCACTGGAGTTTCTAGTATTTCCTTCATGCTACGCTCTTCGTTAGATTGTCCACATGGGGCTGTGGTTGGTCCTTGAATGTTCATACGTCTAGAAGCTAATTGAATTACTACTTGCTCCAGTTGTTGAATGGTTGTTTGAAGTTTATTTACTGTTTCCTTGAGGCGAACCTCTGATTCTCGGGGTGATGGATTTGGACATGATACATAGGAAAGTGGTGGTGCTTGGGAGTGATTGGATTAGAACTGGGGTAAATAGGGATCATGTGGTGGCGAATGGTGAAGAGAAGCTTGTGAGTGTGATGGTTCGAGGTTATGTTGAGAGGATGGTTTACAGGCACGGGGTGGGGCTTGTTGGTAGTTACAAGGTTGTCCACCATATCTATCATCTGGGTATGCATTGTAGAATGGTCGTTGTCCATGATATCTTGGAGGGTGTTGTTGCCTAAAGGGTTGATTAGATCCTCTTGGCTCCATCCATCCTTGATTGGTCTGACCTTGATGCATATTCCTGCTGTAACTTCTATTTCCTTCAACAAAGTTAGAACCAAACTCAAAGCGAGAGGGGTGAGAGTTCATAGTAGCAAATAAAATTAAAAAGGAAAAAAACAGAAATAAATAATCAAGTAAAAGAAAAATATTTACAATAACCAATAATAAGGCACACGTTAGAAGTTCCCCGGCAACGGCGCCATTTTTGACGTTAGGATTTTTGCCAATAAAGAATTTCATAAAAACAGTCGCGTTGTAGATATAGTCTCTAAACCAACAAAAATCCCTTCGTACAAACGTTTTGGTTGTCACAAGTAACAAACCCCTAAATAAATTTTCAACCGAAGTATTCAAACCTCGGGTCGTCTTCTCAAGGAACTACAGGGAAGTATGTTCTTATTATTGGTTATGGAGATTGTAAATTCGGAGTTTCAAGAATGAGGAACAAATATGACAAATAATTTAAATAGCAATTAAAATAAATAAATACTGTAAAGCAAACTTTTGGGCAAGGGATGAGAAATTGGAAGTCCAAATTAGTTACTCTTCTCAACAATAAAGAAGATTGAATCTTAATTCCACTTAGTTAGCCTTTGCTAAAGCAAAGGAAAGTCAAGGGACTAATTAGTTTGATCTTCGAATCCTATTTATTTCCTAAGAAAAGGTTGGGATTATTAAAGTTCAGTTCAATTAGCAAAGATAACAGTTATCAATTATGTTGAGATAAGATAACTCCTGAGTTACTGATTTCTTAACCAAGACCAAAAGGGAAAAAGTAAATTTGCTGGAATAAAAATGTCTTCAGATTGAAAGCAATGGTGACATGAATAAAAGAAAGCAATAATAAACTGAATTACCTCAATTAACATTAATTCAAATAATCTGGAACATAGAAGAATTCCTAAATTAAATGGCAAAAGTAAATAATCAACTAAAGTAATGGAATGAATAAAAGTGAAAGGGAAGCTTAAAGTAAAGGAACATTAAACCTGGGATCGAGAGTCACTCCTAAAACTAAGAGAAATCCTAAATCCTAAGAGAGAGGGGAGAGAACCTCTCTCCAAACTAAATCTAAATCATGAGAAGTAACTAAATTGGCGAGCTCTCCCTAAATAGATGCATTCCCTCACTTCATAACCTCTGGTCTATGCCTTCTGGACTTGGATTTGGGCCAAAAAGGGCTTAAGAAATCGCTGGGAGCGTTTTCTGCAATTTCTGGTGCGTGGCCTCTGTCACGCGGTTGCGTCATTCGGAGCTTTTCTTGTCACGCGGTCGCATCAGTCATGCGGCCGCGTCATATGTGTTTTTCTTAAGGTGTGCTGTCGTGTCAGTCATGCGGCCGCATCGCTGTTGATTCGTGCTTGGCATGCGTCCGCGTCGCCCATGCGATCGCGTAGATGCCAGTTTCTCAAAAAACTCCATTTTGTGCTTTCCTTCCATCTTTGTATGTTTCCTTTTTCATCCTTTAAGTCATTCCTACCTTAGAAGATCTGAAACTACTCAACACACTAATCACGGCGTCGAATGGAAATAAGGGTAATTAAAATAATTAATTTTAAAGCATAGGAAACATGTTTTTCACATACATCACATAATAAGGAAGGGAAAGTAAAACCTTGCAATTAATATGAATAAGTGGGTGAATGATTGAATAAATCACTCAAACTAAGTGATGAGAGGATAATTTATACGCTTTTTGGCATTGTTGTTAGTATGTTTTTAGTAGGATCTAGTTACTTTTAGGGATGTTTTCATTAGTTTTTATGTTAAATTCACATTTCTAGACTTTACTATGAGTTTGTGTGTTTTTCTGTGATTTCAGATATTTTCTGGCTGAAATTGAGGGACTTGAGCAAAAATCAGATTCAGAGGTTGAAGAAGGACTGCTGATGTTGTTGGATTCTGACCTCCCTGCACTCAAAGTGGATTTTCCGGAGCTACAGAACTCAAAATGGCACGCTTCCAATTGCGTTGGAAAGTAGACATCTAGGGCTTTCCAGAAATATATAATTGTCCATACTTTGGCGGAGTTTAGATGATGCAAAAGGGTGTTGAACGCCAGTTCTACGCTGCAGTCTGGAGTTAAACGCCAGAAACACGTCACGAACCAGAGTTGAATGCCAGAAACACGTTACAACCTGGCGTTCAACTCCACAAAGAGCCTCTGCACGTGTAACATTCAAGCTCAGCCCAAGCACACACCAAGTGGGCCCCGGAAGTGGATTTATGCATCAATTACTTATTTCTGTAAACCCTAGTAATTAGTTTAGTATAAATAGGACTTTTTACTATTGTATTTTCATCTTCGGAACATCTTGGGACGTCTGGTTCTTAGATCATGGGGGCTGGCCATTCGGCCATGCCTGAACCTTTCACTTATGTATTTTTAACGGTAGAGTTTCTACACTCCATAGATTAAGGTGTGGAGCTCTGCTGTTCCTCATGAATTAATGCAAGTACTACTGTTTTTCTATTAAATTCAACTTATTCTGCTTCTAAGATATTCATTCGCACTTCAACATGAATGTGATGAACGTGACAATCATCATCATTCCCCCACGAACGCGTGCCTGACAACCACTTCCGTTCCACCATTAGAATTGATGATTATCTCTTGGATCTCTTAATCAGAATCTTCGTGGTATAAGCTAGATTGATGGCGGCATTCATGAGAATCCGGAAAGTCTAAACCTTGTCTGTGGTATTCCGAGTAGGATTCTGGGATTGAATGACTGTGACGAACTTCAAACTCGCAAGTGCTGGGCGTAGTGACAGACGCAAAAGGAGGGTGAATCCTATTCTAGTATGATCGAGAACCTCAGATGATTAGCCGTGCCGTGACAGAGCATTTGGACCATTTTCACAAGAGGATGGGATGCAGCCATTGACCACGGTGATGCCTCCAGATGATTAGCCATGCAGTGACAGCGCATCGGACCATTTTCACAAAGAGGATGAAAAGTATCCATTGACAATGGTGATGTCCTTACATAAAGCCAGCCATGGAAAGGAGTAAGATTGATTGGATGAAGACAGCAGGAAAGCAGAAGTTCAGAGGGACGAAAGCATCTCTATACCTTTATCTGAAATTCTCACCAATGATATACGTAAGTATTTCTATCTTTATTCTCTGTTTATTTATTGTTATTTTCGAAAACTCCATAACCATTTGATATCCGCCTGACTGAGATCTACAAGATGATCATAGCTTGCTTTATACCAACAATCTCCGTGGGATCGACCCTTACTCACGTAAGGTTTATTACTTGGACGACCCAGTGCACTTGCTGGTTAGTTGTATCAAAGTTGTGAATGAAAAACGATTTATTAAGACGTGCGTACAGAGTTTTTCGCGCCGTTGCCTGAGATCACAATTTCGTGCACCAAGTTTTTGGCACCGTTGCCGGGGATTGTTCGACTTTGGACAACTGACGGTTCATCGTGTTGCTCAGATTGGGTAATTTTCTTCTTATTTTATTTTCAAAAAGTTTTCAAAAATTTTTCAAAAATATTTTCTTCTTTTTCGTTTTTCCCAATTAATATTCGAAAAAAAAATTTTTTTCTCCTTTGTTTTCGAAAAAAAAAATAAAAAAAAATTCTTTTCAAAAATTTTTATTATGTTCTTCAGAATTTTTAAGAATGAATTTTAGTGTTTCATGAAGCATGTTGAAGCCTGACTGGCTGTAAAGCCATGTCTAAATTCATTTGGACTGGGGCTTCCAACCCATCATTATCAAAGAGCAAGCTAGTTGTTGCTAATCCACCTGCTGCTGTTCCAGATCGAAAAGATTTACATGCTAAAGCTTGACTGGCTATTAAGCCATGTCTAACCCTCAGATTGGAGCTTTAGACTAAGAGTACAAGATTTCTGGAATTCATATTAAAAATTTTGGAATCCTTATTTTCCTTTTTCAAATTAATTTTTGAAAAATACAAAAAAATTTTAGAAAATCATAAAAAAAAAATATATATTTTATGTTTCTTGTTTGAGTCTTGAGTCAGATTTTAAGTTTGGTGTCAATTGCATACTCATCTTGCATTTTTCGAAAATTGCATTCATGCATTGCATTCATCATGATCTTCAAGTTGTTCTTGGTAAACCTTCTTGATTGATCTTCATATTATATTGTTTTGTGTTGTATGGTGTTTTTCATATGCATTCTTGAATTCTTAGTGCCTAAGCATTAAAGATTTCTAAGTTTGGTGTCTTGCATGTTTTCTTTGCATAAAAAATATTTCAAAAATAAGTTCTTGGTGTTCATCTTGACATTCAAAGTGTTCTTGGTGTTCATCTTGACATTCATAGCATTCTTGCATGCATTCATTGTTTTGATCCAAAAATTTTCATGCATTGAGTATTTTTGTTGTTTTTCTCTCTCATCATAAAAATTCAAAAAAAAATATCTTTCCCTCTTTTCTCTCATAAATTCGAAAATTTGAGTTGACTTTTTCAAAATTTTTAAAATCTAGTTGTTTCTTATGAGTCAAATCAAATTTTCAATTTAAAAATCTTATCTTTTTCAAAATCTTTTTCAAAAATCATATCTTTTTCATTTTTCTTATTTATTTTCGAAAATTTTAAAAATACTTTTCAAAAATCTTTTTCTTAATTTTATCACATAATTTTCGAAAATATCATCAACAATTAATGTTTTGATTCAAAAATTTCAAGTTTGTTACTTACTTGTTAAGAAAGATTCAAACTTTAAGTTCTAGAATCATATCTTGTGATTTCTTATGAATCAAGTCATTAATTGTGATTTTAAAAATCAAATCTTTTTCAAAACTAATTTCAATCATATCTTTTCAAAAATATCTTTTTATCTTATCTTTTTCAAAATCATATCTTTTTCAAAAATTTGATTTTAAAATATCTTTTCTAACTTCTTATCTTCTTATCTTTTCAAAATTTGATTTTCAAAATTAACTAATTGTTTCAAAATTCAATTTTAATTTATTTATTCTTTTAATTTTCAAAAATCACTAACCATTTTTCAAAAATAATTTTTGAAAATTCTCTTTCTCTCTCATCTCCTTCTATTTATTTATTCATCTACTAACACTTCTCTTCATCTCACATCTCTGCTCTCCTCACCCTTGTGTTTCTTTCCTTACATTACATTCTTTTCTTCTACTCACATAAGGACCTCTATACTGTGGTAAAAAGGATCCCTATTATTATTTTTCTGTTCCCTCTTTTTCATATGAGCAGGAGCAAGGACAAGAATATTCTTGTTGAAGCAGATCCAAAACCTGAAAGGACTCTAAAAAGGAAACTAAGAGAAGCTAAATTACAACAATCCAGCAAGCACCTTTCAGAAATTTTCGAACAAGAAGAGGAGATGGCAGCCGAAAATAATAATAATGCAAGAAGGATGCTTGGTGACTTTACTGCACCTAATTCCAATTTACATGGAAGAAGCATCTCCATCCCTACCATTGGAGCAAACAACTTTGAGCTGAAACCTCAATTAGTTTCTCTGATGCAGCAGAACTGCAAGTTTCATGGACTTCCATCTGAAGATCCTTTTCAGTTCTTAACTGAATTTTTGCAGATCTGTGATACTGTTAAGACTAATGGAGTAGATCTTGAAGTCTATAGGCTCATGCTTTTCCCTTTTGCTGTAAGAGACAGAGCTAGAGTGTGGTTGGACTCTCAACCCAAAGATAGCCTGAACTCTTGGGATAAGCTGGTCACGGCTTTCTTAGCCAAGTTCTTTCCTCCTCAAAAGCTGAGTAAGCTTAGAGTGGATGTTCAAACCTTCAGACAGAAAGAAGGTGAATCCCTCTATGAAGCTTGGGAGAGATACAAGCAACTGATCAAAAAGTGTCCTTCTGACATTCTTTCAGAATGGACCATCCTGGATATATTCTATGATGGTCTGTCTGAATTAGCTAAGATGTCATTGGATACTTCTGCAGGTGGATCCATTCACCTAAAGAAAACGCCTGCAGAAGCTCAAGAACTCATTGACGTGGTTGCTAATAACCAGTTCATGTACACTTCTGAGAGGAACCCTGTGAGTAATGGGACGCCTCAGAAGAAGGGAATTCTTGAAATTGATACTCTGAATGCCATATTGGCCCAGAATAAAATATTGACTCAGCAAGTCAATATGATTTCTCAGAGTCTGAATGGAATGCAAGCTGCATCCAACAGTACCCAAGAGGCATCTTCTGAAGAAGAAGCTTATGATCCTGAGAACCCTGCAATAGCAGAGGTAAATTACATGGGTGAACCCTATGGAAACACCTATAACCCCTCATGGAGAAATCACCCAAATCTCTCATGGAAGGATCAATAAAAGCCTCAACAAGGCTTTAATAATGGTGGAAGAAACAGGTTTAGCAATAGCAAGCCTTTTCCATCATCCACTCAGCAACAAACAGAGAACTCTGAACAAAGTACCTCTAATTTAGCAAACTTAGTCTCTGATCTATCTAAGGCCACTCTGAGTTTCATGAATGAAACAAGGTCCTCCATTTGAAATTTGGAGGCATAAGTGGGCCAGCTGAGTAAGAAGATCACTGAAACCCCTCCTAGTGCTCTCCCAAGCAATACAGAAGAAAATCCAAAAGGAGAGTGCAAGGCCATTGATATAACCATCATGGCCGAATCCAAGGAGGAAGGGGAGGACGTGAATCCCAAGGAGGAAGACCTCCTGGGACGTCCAGTGATCAATAAGGAGCTTCCCTCTGAGGAACCAAAGGAATCTGAGACTCATCTTGAGAATATAGAGATTCCATTGAACCTCCTTATGCCATTCATGAGTTCTGATGAGTATTCTTCTTCTGAAGAGAATGAGGATGTTAATGAAGAGCAAGTTGCCAAGTTCCTTGGTGTAATCATGAAGCTGAATGCCAATTTATTTGGTAATGAGACTTGGGGAGATGAACCTCCCCTATTTACCAATGAACTAAATGCATTGGATCAACTGAGATTGCCTCAGAAGAAACAGGATCCTGGAAAGTTCCTAATACCTTGTACCATAGGTACCATGACCTTTGAGAAGGCTCTATGTGACCTTGGGTCAGGAATAAACCTCATGCCACTCTCTGTAATGGAGAAACTGGAATCTTTGAGGTACAAATTGCTAAAATCTCATTAGAGATGGCAGACAATTCCAGAAAATAGGCTTATGGACAAGTAGAGGACATATTAGTAAAGGTTGAAGGCCTTTACATCCCTGCTGATTTCATAATCCTAGATACTGGGAAGGAAGAGGATGAATCCATCATCCTTGGAAGACCCTTCCTAGCCACAGCAAGAGCTGTGATTGATGTTAACAGAGGTGAACTAGTCCTTCAATTGAATGAGGACTCCCTCGAGTTTAAAACTCAAGGACATCCTTCTGTAAACATAGAAAAGAGGCACAGTAAGCTTCTCCCACTGCAGAGTCAACCAGAGCCCCCACAGTCAAACTCTAAGTTTGGTGTTGGGAGGCCACAACCAAACTCTAAGTTTGGTATTGAACTCCCATATCCAAACTCTAAGTTTGGTGTTGGGGAGTCTCAACAATGCTCTGAACATCTGTGAGGCTCCATGAGAGCCCACTGTCAAGCTATTGACATTAAAGAAGTGCTTGTTGGGAGGCAACCCAATTTTTATTTATCTAATCATATTTTTTATTAGTTATATGTCTTCATAGGTTCATGATCATGTGGAATCACAAAAACAACTGAAAAAATTGAAGAAAAATAAAAAATAGCATAAAAAAACAGCACACCCTGGAGGAGGAGTTCACTGGCGTTCAAACGCCAGTAAGGAGCATCTGTCTGGCGTTCAACGCCAGAACAGAGCATGGAGCTGGCGCTGAACGCCAGAAACAAGCATGAAGCTGGCGTTCAACGCCAGAAACATGCTGCATCTGGGCGCTGAACGCCCAGAACAAGCATCAGTTCGGCGTTTAAATGCCAGAATTGCATGCAAAGGCATTTTACATGCCTAATTGGTGCAGGGATGTAAATCCTTGACACCTTAAGATCTGTGGACCTCACAGGATCATCTCAGGATCTGTGAACCCCACAGGATCCCCACCTTCCCTCCTCATAATCCTAGTTTTTTTTCACATCTTCTTCTTCATCTATTCTTTCTTCTCTTGCTCGAGGGCGAGCAATATTCTAAGTTTGGTGTGGTAAAAGCATTGCTTATTTTGCTTTTCCATAACCATTGATGGTACCTAAGGCCAGAGAAACCTCAAAAAAAAAAAAGAAGAGAGAAGAGAAAAGGGAAGACAAAAGCTTCCACCTCCAAGTCATGGGAGATGGAGAGACTCATGTAAAGGATCTATAGCTCAGTGGTAGAACATTTGACTGCAAATCAAGAGATCCCTGAGATACCTCAGGGGATACATTTTCTCCCACACAATTATTGGGAGCAACTAAGGATAGGAGCACCAAAATCACTAGGGATCAAGCAACAAAGACAAGGAAGAGACATAGAAGAGCTCAAGGACATCATTGGTTCCTCAAGAAGAAAACGCCACCATCACTAAGGTGGACTCATTCCTTGTTCTTACATTCTCTGTTTTTCGTTTTCTATGTTAAATGTTTATCCATGTTTGTGTCTTCATTACATGATCATTAGTGTCTAAGTGTCTATGCCTTAAAGTAGTGAATATGAATCCATCACTTCTCTTAAATGAAAAATATTTTAAAAACAAAAGAACAAGAAGTACATGAGTTTCGAATTTATCCTTGAACTTAGTTTAATTATATTGATGTGGTGACAATGCTTCTTGTTTTCTGAATGAATGCTTGAACAGTGCATATGTCTTTTGAAGTTGTTGTTTAAGAATGTTAAATATGTTGGCTCTTGAAAGAATGATGACAAGGAGACATGTTATTTGATAATCTGAAAAATCATAAAAATGATTCTTGAAGTAAGAAAAAGCAGCAAAGAACAAAGCTTGCAGAAAAAAAGTAGAAAAAAAGAAGAAGAGAAAAAGCAAGCAGAAAAAGCCAAAAGCTCTTAAAACCAAGAGGCAAGAGCAAAAAAGCCAATAACCCTTAAAACCAAAAGGCAAGGGAAAATAAAAAAGGATCCCAAGACTTTGAGCATCAGTGGATAGGAGGGCCTAAAGGAATAAAATCCTGGCCTAAGCGGCTAAACCAAGCTGTCCCTAACCATGTGCTTGTGGCGTGAAGGTGTCAAGTGAAAACTTGAGACTGAGCGGTTAAAGTCAAGCTCCAAAGCAAAAGAAGAGTGTGCTTAAGAACCCTGGACACCTCTAATTGGGGACTTTAGCAAAGCTGAGTCACAATCTGAAAAGGTTCACCCAGTTATGTGTCTATGGCATTTATGTATCTGGTGGTAATACTGGAAAACAAAGTGCTTAGGGTCACGGCCAAGACTCATAAAGTAGCTGTGCTCAAGAATCAATATACTGAACTAAGAGAATCAATAACACTATCTAAACTCTGAGTTCCTATAGATGCCAATTATTCTGAACCTCAATGGATAAAGTGAGATGCCAAAACTATTCAAAAGGCAAAAAGCTACAAGTCCTGCTAATCTGATTGGAGCTATGTTTCATTGATATTTTGGAATTTATAGTATATTCTCTACTTTTTATCCTAATTGATTTTCAGTTGCTTGGGGACAAGCAACAATTTAAGTTTGGTGTTGTGATGAGCGGATAATTTATACGCTTTTTGGCATTGTTTTTAGTATGTTTTTAGTAGGATCTAGTTACTTTTAGGGATGTTTTCATTAGTTTTTATGTTAAATTCACATTTCTGGACTTTACTATGAGTTTGTGTGTTTTTCTATGATTTCAGGTATTTTCTGGCTGAAATTGAGGGACTTGAGCAAAAATCAGATTCAGAGATTGAAGAAGGACTGCTAATGCTGTTGGATTCTGACCGCCCTGCACTCAAAGTGGATTTTCTGGAGCTACAGAACTCAAAATGGCGCGCTTCAAATTGTGTTGGAAAGTAGACATCCAGGGCTTTCCAACAATATATAATAGTCCATACTTTGGCCGCGTTTAGATGACGCAAAAGGGCGTTGAACGCCAATTCTATGCTGCAGTCTGGAGTTAAACGCCAGAAACACGTCACGAACCAGAGTTGAACGCCAGAAACACGTTACAACCTGGCGTTCAACTCCAGAAAGAGCCTCTGCACGTGTAACATTCAAGCTCAGCCCAAGCACACACCAAGTGGGCCCCGGAAGTGGATTTATGCATCAATTACTTATCTCTGTAAACCCTAGTAACTAGTTTAGTATAAATAGGACTTTTTACTATTGTATTTTCATCTTCAGAACATCTTGGGACGTCTGGTTCTTAGATCATGGGGGCTGGCCATTTGGCCATGCCTGAACCTTTCACTTATGTATTTTTAACGGTAGAGTTTCTACACTCCATAGATTAAGGTGTGGAGCTCTGCTGTTCCTCATGAATTAATGCAAAGTACTACTGTTTTTCTATTCAATTCAACTTATTCCGCTTCTAAGATATTCATTCGCACTTCAACGTGAATGTGATGAACGTAACAATCATCATCATTCCCCACGAATGCGTGCCTGACAACCACTTCCATTCCACCATTAGATTGGATGATTATCTCTTGGATCTCTTAATCAGAATCTTCGTGGTATAAGCTAGATTGATAGCGGCATTCATGAGAATCCGAAAAGTCTAAACCTTGTCTGTGGTATTCCGAGTAGGATTCTGGGATTGAATGACTGTGACGAACTTCAAACTCGCGAGTGCTGGGCGTAGTGACAGACGCAAAAGGAGGGTGAATCCTATTCCAGTATGATCGAGAACCTCAGATGATTTGCCGTGCCGTGACAGAGTAAGGTGTGGAGCTCTGCTGTTCCTCATGAATTAATGCAAAGTACTACTGTTTTTCTATTCAATTCAACTTATTCCGCTTCTAAGATATTCATTCGCACTTCAACGTGAATGTGATGAACGTGACAATCATCATCATTCCCCACGAATGCGTGCCTGACAACCACTTCCATTCCACCATTAGATTGGATGATTATCTCTTGGATCTCTTAATCAGAATCTTCGTGGTATAAGCTAGATTGATAGTGGCATTCATGAGAATCCGAAAAGTCTAAACCTTGTCTGTGGTATTCCGAGTAGGATTCTGGGATTGAATGACTGTGACGAACGTCAAACTCGCGAGTGCTGGGCGTAGTGACAGACGCAAAAGGAGGGTGAATCCTATTCCAGTATGATCGAGAATCTCAGATGATTTGCCGTGGACAGAGCATTTGGACCATTTTCACAAGAGGACTAGTCAAACTGAATGCAACCGAGTTTTGAAGTTTAAAACAGCAACAACATATCTCTCAAAGTTTTCAGAAATAAAGCCTCTAAGGAACAAAGTTTTATATACAAAAGATAAGAGAAAACTATAATAAAGGTAAAGTAGAATAGAACAAAAGAGAGAGAGCCATCCTCTGCTCTGTCACTATTCCGCAAACCCACTAAGGTGGGTTGCGACCTACATCTGAAAAATAACGACAACATTTGGTATGAGAATCGAAGGTTCTCAGTATGGTAACAGTGCCCAATATATAAGATATAAGATTCCAAGATGCCAAAGGCAATCCTAAAACTTCACATCAATACAGTCATATTCAAGCTTAACAAAATATTTAAATAAACTTAAACCATAAACAGGATAATCTAACTTAAGGGATTTCTAACTAATACTATTCACCGTTGTCCCATAGCCTTCACCAACCTACCCTCCGAATCGCCACCGCCTACCTAACCTCCTCAGTACCAGACAAACACAGATAATGCAAGCAAGTAAATCACGGTTAATAAACATATACATCAAGTAAATCAGGAAGCAAGTAAGCATGTTATACATTTAGGTAAGAGATACAAATAAGGAAAGCAATCAAAACACTTAGAAGATGCACATGATGAATGCCTGTCCTATTGGCTCGTGATATCACTTATTGGTTCAAAATGCCAACCTGACAGCTGACACATCCCCGGGATGTCGCCTTTCTGCCATGACCAGGGATATAGTTCCCTGCCCACTATCATATCATGCACGTCCAAGAGATATAGTGCTTGGCCATTCTTTCAGGTTATAGTGCCCGAACTCACTCTGGCGGCAGAAAGGTTATGTGAGCAGGAGACTGCCTCAGTCTTCACATCACAACATAGGCAGGAGACTGCCTCGGCCCCTACGTTGGTACCGCTACCTCGACAAGCGAGAGACTACCACAACCCTTGCCCGAGGCGCATAGCGACTTACCGAATCAATGCATGTCACGTGAGCGGGAGACTGCCTACAGCCCTCACATCCGAACGTAGGTAGGAGATTGCCACAGCCCCTACGACGGAGAATAATGCATATCAAAAATTGCATACTCAATCTCGGAGATCACTGCTCATAGCACAAGTTTGCTTATACTCAACTCATTAACAATAATCATTCGTGTTTCTCAATTCATTGTCATCTCAACACTCCGCCCAGACACTCAAGTTATTCTACCCACAGAACTCCCCAAGCCTAGTCACTGTCTTCTAAACTTATAACAGAAATTTATTAATTTAATTTACTAAATCACCTCTAATAATCGTAGGATCTAATTACTAGATAGAAATCTTAAACGATAACTAAAGAAGTTTAAAAAGCTAGAGAATTTTTAAAAAGGTGAAGAAAACCATTTTTCAGCAAAATAGGCATTTTGCATAAGCGAACCCCTACCCTGAGTACTTACAAGTCAAAATTTGCATCCGCGTACGTGGCACTCTATTCGCGTATGCGAGTGATCCAAAACAGAATGGAATGCTCGCATCGTGTGTTACAATTTGCGTACGCAAACTTGTGTCCGCATACGCGAGACCCAAGGCATTGGAGAATGCCCGCGTCGTGTGTACAGTGTCGCGTACGCATGCTGTATCAGACTTGGAAAATTTTTAAATCTGCAGAAATAATATTTTTAGCCCTAACTTCCAACATTCATAACTTCCTCTACAAAACTCCATTTTTTTCAAACTTTATATCATTTTAAAGCTCTTGAAATTGTCTTTAATTTGAAATAAAAACCATAAAATTTGAAAATAAGAGGCTCAAGTTATGATCTGCCAAAGTTCATTAAAAAATAAGGTTTTACACCAAATTACCAAAATGCTCTAGTTTCCAAAACTTCAAAACCAACCCAAACAAAACACACTCAAAACAGCTCAAATATCCATAGTAAACACTTCCCAAACATTTCTCAATCATCTAGCTATCAGACTATCAAATCGTCATAATTTCCTTAATGTCTTCTCAATATAACCATCCTAAAGAAAATCAACAAACCGAACTTCAAACAATTCATATATACACCATTCTAAATCATCACAAACATGTTTCATCCACTTATCATCATAAAATCTCAAATTACTCATCATCTATGAACAACAACATCATCAATCATCAACACATCAACAGTTACCCATTATCAACATCATAATTCATCCAATCATCACAATCATCATAATCATGAATATTCATACTCCACCATATACAACTCTTTCAACCTTCATCAAAATCATCATGAACCATAACATTTACATGGAATTAATCATACAATACAACCACACCATTCAATCCTATCTTAAAGGTCACTAGCCTAAGTGTCATAAAACATTACATATTACATAAAAGAAACCGAAACTATACCTTGGCCGATTCCTAATATACACAAATTCACCAAGTTGAGTCCTCAATCAAGCTCAACAATGCCTAGCCACCAAGGATCAACTCCAAGTTCAACCAACAAGAATTTCCAAACTAAACCATAAAAATTTCCAAAATTAAAATTTAGGGTTCACAAATACAAAAAATCACAAGGATATAGAGCTTTCTTACCTTACTCACTATGAATTGGGACAAAACCCAACAATAACCCGGTACTAGATCCACCTAAACAACCAAAATTACAAAATCTACTCAAAACAATACACAAAAATGCAAAATCTATTAGGGCTAGAAACTAGAGCATGGATTTCGAGTTTTTACATGCTTTGTTTAACTAGAATTGAAGAGCTCGACAAGAGCTTCACGTGGCCACAAATGGCTCGTCAATTGGAGTACCGTAGCTCAAGTTTTGAGCAAAACAAGGTTTGGGTGTATAGTAAAACCCCAACCCCCTTCTCTTCTGTCGTCTCATCGTCCCTCTCTCTCTCTCTCTCTCTCTCTCTCTCTCTTTTGAAAAATGAGGCTGAATACCTCTTAATGATCACCTATATATGTTGGGTTTGGGTCCAAATTGGGTCCGGTCCAGCCCGTTAGCGTTTTAGGTCTGTTTGGCCCACTTTGGGCCAAAACATTTAAGATTAGTGCCCGGTTTTTAGTTTTAAATATTTTCTTAACTTTTTCTATAGTTTTTATTGCTCTCACGCAGTACTGGACAAACTTAAGCTGGTACTGCCGGCTAATTTACCGGTACGTATTTTTATGCAATTTTTCTCATAAAATTACATTTTCTCACTCAAAAAAAAATCTATTGAGTCTAAATATCATATTTAAAATTTTAAATTAACATTTCTAAATTTTGAACCTATTTCGGATAATTTAATTATTATTTTATTTTAATTAACTTATTAATTAAAACCACGTTCTTACAATGATATAGTGGGTGAGGTTGTGTAGTAGACATAGGTGGTGTCAAAGGAATGAGATGGACAAATGGAATGGAGTGGAATGGAGACGATGGTAGTGATGATGATGGCATGGGTAAAGTAGTAATTTTATAAAATTTAACTGTTGACTAGGTGAATAAATCATTGATTAAACATTTAAGTCATTTTGTCAAATGAAATATATTTTTCGAAGGTTATTTTATCAAAAATATATGTTGAGGTATGTTTTTGTCAAAAATTAAATCTTTTGAGTGCTAAAATGACTATTTATTCTTTATTCAATGAATAAAACACATGACCTATCTTTTACATAAAAATTTATAGAATAATACTATACATCTAAGTCTTTTTGTTAACAAAATCTAATGAGGTTGGTCTAATAAAATAATAATCAGTTATGGCTAGCATTATTCTAAATTTTATTGTTAATCTTAATTAGACTTGGTTTATAAAGACTTGAACGTGTAGTATTACTCAAATTTATATATCATTAATCCTCCGAAAATTGATGGGGTATCGTTGGTTATTAAGGTATTCTCTAAGCCATATGCATTTAATGAAAATGTTTGGAGGTCATAATTTGAGAATCAAAGAGAGTTATTATTTGTTTTTTCTAAATAAACTCATTGAGTTTATAATTACTCTTCCTAACGTGCTCATATAGCATTCATGCATTATGGTTTATACATTAATTACATATTCATATTCATTATACTTGAAAATTAATGTTATTCATATTTTTTTTTTGAAAGAGGAGCTCAACACAAAAAGTGGAGCAAACAGCAACAACAAAGAGTAAATAAAAGTAACATAAAACCAAAGCACCCATTATGGTCCTAACCCCTCTATGTCATCTCCGACATTGCCATCAACAACAAAAATGGTCCGCACCTAACCACTCAGTGTATCTCTAAAAGGACATGTTAATAATCTCCTCCACTCGTTTTTTTATTCTGAAAGATCCTCCTGTTCTGCTCCAACCATATGTTCCACATAATGGCACAAAAGGACACCATCCATCTCTTGTACTCCTCCTTCCTATATGATATGTCAGTCCAACTCTGAAAATGCTCCTTGACTGTACCCGGATAAGTCCATAGTACACCAACATATGATATCCAAGCACACCATACCTGCGAAGAAAAACTGCATCCAAGAAACAAGTGGTGACCATTTTCATCACCTCTGTTACACAAAACACATAGAGTATCTTTTTGGTTGATAACCCCGAAACGCCTTAGTCTCTCCTTCGTATTGACCCTACCAGACAAACAACTCCACTCTAGGTGGCACAAGCCCTTTCCAAATAGTCCTAGTAAAGCTGTAACTTGATATATCCTCCGGCGCCATTTTCACCTGCAATACCTGCACAAATGAGTTAGTAGAAAAAACACCTTGTTTATCATATTTCCACATAACTCTATCCTCTCTGCCATATACAAGTTTGACTAGCCTCAGAGTATGGTGAAGCTGGTTCACTAGTTTCAATTCCCATTGGAATAGTTCCTGCCTCCACTAGAAGTTCCACATCCAGACTAAACCATCCCAGAACTCACAATCCCCTATCACGAAACCTTTTTGGTTTGAAACAGAGAAGAGCCTTGGAAAATGAACTTTGAGGGACCCTCTACTAATCTAGACATCCTCCCAAAATTGAGTGCGTCTCCCATCACCCACCTCCATCAACAACCCAGTAATCATCTTCTGTCTAACTTCCTGATTCTTGAATTGTAACTGAAAAATATCCTTCCATAAACCCCCCGATCAGGCAATTCCTGAGAGGATAGAAGCTCATGTGGATTCAAGTTATTGGAGGAGCAAATCACCTTCTTCCACAGCAGACACTCCTCCTTTGAGAACCGCCACCACCACTTAAACAGGAGGGCTGTGTTGTGAACCATAGCATCCCCAACTGCCAGCCCGCCTAGTCGCTTAGGAGCCTGAACTACTCCCCACTTAATCATTGCCATACCATTCCTCCCGTCCTCCTTACTCCAAAGGAATCTTTTTTGCAAGGCAACTAATTTCTCTGCAACCACTTTTGGCATCTTGTATAGGCTCAAATAATACACCGGAAGTCTATTCAATACAGATTTGATCAACACCAACTTACCGGATTTATTTAGCACCTTCGCTTTCCAGAGGCTCAGCTTTTCCTCCACTTTGTCTATTATTGGCTTCCACGTATTAACGAACCTTGGGTTCGCACCCAATGGGATGCCCAGATATTTAACCGGAAGAGTGTCTTGCTTGCAGCCTAGCACACTGCACATACTTCGTACCCACTGCTCATCATAGTTAATGGGAATCAAACTTGATTTATCAAAATTTATGCTTAAACATGACATTAACTCAAACCAACGAAGCAGCCTCTTATAATTCTTAATGGTCTCTTCCTTAGGAGGGCAGAATAAGATAGTATCGTCAGCAAACTGGAGGTACAGCAACTCAATCCGGTCTCTCCCCACCAACAACGGCGATATGCAACCATTTCTCACAGCTTCCCCCAGCATTCTATGTAGGATATCAAAAACAAACAAACAATAACGGAGACAAAGGATCACCTTGTCGCAGTCCCCTTTCCAATTTGAATGGCTTGGAAGGCGAGCCGTTTATCAAAATTGACATGGAACACGAACACACACATTCCATAATCTAACCCATCCATCTTCATCTAAACCCCATCTTCTGCAGCACTAAGTCAACGAAGCTCCACTTTATTCTGTCATAAGCCTTCTGGAAGTCTAGTTTTATTATGGCCGCTTTTTTCTTTCTCAATTTGACCCACTGAACCGTTTCGCACGCAATAAGGGCCCCATCATGAATCTTCCGACCCTTGACGAATGCACTCTGTGTCTCGCCTACTAGTCCTGGCATAACTACTCTCATCCTCCGAACTAACATCTTTGAAATAACCTTATACACACATGATGAGTGGATAATTTATACCCTTTTTGGCATTGTTTTACATAGTTTTTAGTATGTTTTAGTTACTTTTTATTATATTTTTATTAGTTTTTATGAAAAAATCACATTTCTGGACTTTACTATGAGTTTGTGTATTTTTCTGTGATTTCAGGTATTTTCTAGCTAAAATTGAGGAACCTGAGCAATAATCTGATTCAGAGGCTGAAAAAGGATTGCAGATGCTGTTGGATTCTGACCCTCCTGCACTCGAAGTGGTTTTCTAGAGCTATAGAAGCCCAATTGGCATGCTCTCAATTGCATTAGAAAGTAGACATCTTGGGCTTTCCAGCAATATATAATAGTCCATACTTTTTCCGAGATTTGATGGCCCAAACTGGCATTCAAACGCCCACCAAAGACCCTTTTCTAGAGTGAAACGCCAGAACTGGCACCAGAACTGGAGTTAAACACCCAAACTAGCACCCAGCTGGCATTTCACTCCAAGAATGGCCTATGCACGTGAAAGCTTCAATGCTCAGCCCAAGCACATACCAAGTGGGCCTCGGAAGTGGATTTCTGCACTATCTGCACTTAGTTACCTATTTTCTGTAAACCCTAGTAACTAGTTTAGTATTAATAGCACTTTTTACTATTATATTCATATCTTATCATCATCTTTTGATGAACTTTATCATCTTAGGACTTGGAGGCTGGCCATTCGGCCATGCCTAGACTATTTTCTCTTATGTATTTTCTACGGTGGAGTTTCTACACCTCATAGATTAAGGTGTGGAGCTCTGTTGTTCTTCATGAATTAATGCAAGTACTATTGTTTCTCTTTCAATTCACGCCTACTTCTTCTCCAAGATATACTCTCGTACTTAATTCAGTTAAGTCAGAATGAAGGGGTGACCTGTGACAATCACCCACTATCTTCGTTACTCGCTTAGCCAAGATCCGTGTGCCTGACAACCACAAAGCGGACTACATGATGTTCAACGTAGTCATTGGACAACAGCCAGAGTATATTCTCTTGGGTCTCTAATACACGAATCGAGTCCGTGAGATTAGGATCTTCGTGGTATATGCTAGAACCATTGGCAGCAATCCTGAGATCCGAAAAGTCCAAACCTTGTCTGTGGTATTCCGAGTAGGATCTGGGAAGGGATGACTGTGACGAGCTTCAAACTTGTGAATGTTGGGCATAGTGATAGTGTGCAAAAGGATAAGGGTCCTATTTCGACGCTAGTGAGAACTGACAGATGATTAGCCGTGCGGTAGTTGTACCTGGTATTTTTCATCCGAGACGAGAAATCTGACAGTTGATTAGCCGTACAAAGATCATACCTGGTATTTTTCATCCGAGAGGATCATACAGCTTGCCATGGAAAGGGAGCACGCATGATTGGAAGAAGACAGTAGGAAAACAGAGATTCAAAAGCAACAAAGCATCTTCACACGCTTATCTGAAATTCCCACCAATGAATTACATAAGCACCTTTATTTTAATTTTATGTTTTATTTATCTTTTAATTATCAAAACCTCATAACCATTTGAATCCGCCTGACTAAGATTTACAAGATGACCATAGCTTGCTTCAAGCCGACAATCTCCGTGAGATCGACTCTTACTCACGTAAGGTATTACTTGGACGACCTAGTGCACTTGCTGGTTGGTTGTGTGGAGTTGTGAATAGTGTGAATCAAAATTTCGTACACCAAGTTTTTGGCGCCGTTGCCGGGGATTGTTCGAGTTTGGACAACTGGCGGTTCATCTTGTTGCTTAGATTAGGTAATTTTATTTTATGTTTAAGCTTTGTAATTTTTATTTTCGAAAAAAAAATGAAAAGAAAAAAAATATTTTGTTCTTCAGAGATTTTAAGAATGAATTCTAGAGCTTCTTAAGATATGTTGAAGCCTGGCTGGCTGTCAAGCCATGTCTAATCTTTTGGATCGAGGTTTCCACTTTCCATTATAGAAAGGACATGTCTGTATTTGTTATGCTGAAGCTTGGCTGGCCATTTGGCCATGTCTAATTCTTTTGGACCAAAGCTTTAGACTAACATTGCACGAATCCTGGAATTCTTATTAAAAATTTTGAATTTCTTTACTTTCTTTTTCCAAAATAATTTCAAAAAAAATACAAAAAAATTAATAAAAATCATAAAACCAAAAAATTTTATGTTTCTTGGTTGAGTCTTGTGTCAAATTTTAAGTTTGGTGTCTATTGCATTTTTTTTAATTTTTTTAAATTTTTGAAAATTCATGCATTGTGTTCTTCATGATCTTCAAGTTGTTCTTGATGATTTTCTTTGTTTAATCTTGTGATTTTCTTGTTTTGTGTTTTTTGTTATTTTTCATATGCATTTTCGAATTCATAGTGTCTAAACATTAAAAATTTCTAAGTTTGGTGTCTTGCATGTGTTTCTTTTCTTAAAAAATTTTCAAAAAAATGTTCTTGATGTTCATCATGATCTTCAAAGTGTTCTTGATGTTCATCTTGACATTCAAAGTGTTCTTGCATGCATTAATTGTTTTGATCTTAAATTTTTATGTTTTGTTTCATTTTGTTGTTTAATGAAGAAAGAGAAAAATAACAAAATAATATTTCTTCATTAATTCAAAAAAAATAAAAAATAATATCTTTCCCTTATTTTATTCATAAATTTCGAAATTTTGGGTTGACTTAGTCAAAAATTTTTACAATTAAATTGTTTCCTATCAGTCAAGTCAAAATTTCAATTTAAAAATTTTATCTTTTCAAATCTTTTTCAAAAATCAAATCTTTTTCATTTTTTTCTTTCATGTTTTTCAAAAATTCTTCAAAATAAATTTTTCAAAAATCTTTTTCTTAATTTTATAATTTTCGAAAATATTGCGAACATTTAATATTTTGATTCAAAAAATTTCAAGTTTGTTATTTTCTGGTTAAGAAAGGTTTAATTTTCAAGTCATCAACTTTAATTTTCAAAATCAAATCTTTTTAAATTTCTTTTTTTAATCTTTTTCAAATAAATTTCATTCATATCTTTTTCAAAACTTAATTTCAAAATCTTTTTCTAACTTCTTATCTTTTCAAAATTTATTTTCAAATCTTTTTCAATTAACCACTTGATTTGTTTGTTTTAATTTTAAAAGTTTACTATTTCTTATCTTTTTCAAAACCACCTAAGTACTTTTCTCTCTCTAATTTTTGAAAATCACTAACCACTTTTTCAAAATTCTTTTTCATTAACCAAATGTTTTAAATTCTAATTTTATTTTATTTCTTTTCTTAAATTTCAAATTCTAACTCATAATTAAAATAAAAACAAAAATATTTTCTTTTCTTTTAATTAAAAATTCGAATACACACACTCTCTCTCTCATCTCTTTCTATTTATTTTATTTATTTACTAACACTTCTCTTCTACTTATAATTCGAACCTTCTCCCTCTCTCTGTGTTCGAATTCTTCTTCTTCTCCCTTCTTCATTCTATTCTTCTATTCTTCTACTCACATAAAGGAATCCCTATACTGTGACATAGAGGATTCCTCTTCTTTTTCTGTTCTCTTCTTTTTCATATGAGCATGAACAAGGATAAAGACATTCTTATTGAAGCTGATCCTAAACCTGAAAGGACTCTAAGGAGGAAGCTAAGAGAAGCTAAAGCACAACACTCTAGAGAGGACCTAACAGAAATTTTCGAAAAAGAAGAAGACATGGCAGCTGAACACAATAACAATGGTAGAGATGCAAAGAAGATGCTTGGTGACTTTACTGCACCAACTTCCGACTTCTATGGAAGAAGCATCTCAATTTCTGCAATTGGAGCAAACAACTTTGAGCTTAAGCCTCAATTAGTTTCTCTAATGCAGCAGAATTGCAAGTTTTATGGACTTCCATTGGAAGATCATCATCAGTTCTTAGCTGAATTCTTGCAAATGTGTGACACTGTTAAGACCAATGGGGTTAATCCCGAGGTCTATAGACTTATGCTTTTCCCCTTTGCTGTAAGAGATAGAGCTAGGATATGGTTGGACTCACAACCTAAAGAAAGCCTGAACTCTTGGGAAAAGTTAGTCAATGCTTTCTTGGCAAAATTCTTTCCACCTCAAAAGTTGAGCAAGCTCAAAGTGGAAGTCCAAACCTTCAGACAGAAGGAAGGTGAATCCCTCTATGAAGCTTGGGAAAGATACAAGCAATTGATCAGAAGGTGTCCTTCTGACATGCTTTCAGAATGGAGCATCTTATGTATATTCTATGATGGTCTGTCTGAATTGTCCAAGATGTCATTGGACCACTCTGCTGGTGGATCTCTTCATCTGAAGAAAATGCCTGCAGAAGCCTAGAAACTCATTGAGATGGTTGCAAATAACCAGTTCATGTATACTTCTGAAAGAAATCCTGTGAATAATGGGATGACTCAGAAGAAAGGAGTTCTTAAGATTGATACTCTGAATAACATATTGGCTCAGAATAAAATATGGACTCAGCAAGTCAATATGATTTCTCAGAATCTGACTAGAATGCAAGCTGCATCCGTCAGTACTAAAGAAGCCTCCTCTGAAGGAGAAGCTTATGACCCTGAGAATCCTACAATGGAAGAGGTTAATTACATGGGAGAATCCTATGGAAACACCTATAATCCTTCATGGAGAAATCACCCAAATTGCTCATAGAAGGATCAACAGAAGCCTCAACAAGGCTTTAATAATAATAATGGTGGGACAAATAGGTTTGGCAATAGCAAGCCTTTTCCATCATCTTCTGAGAAACAGACAGAGAATTCTAAGCAGAGCCTCTCTGACTTAGTAACCATAGTCTCTGATCTATCTAATTAAGACCACTCTCAGTTTCATGACTGAAACAAGGTCCTCCATCAGAAATTTGGAGGCACAAGTGGGTCAACTGAGTAAAAGAGTTACTGAAACTCTTCCTAGTACTCTCCCAAGCAATACAGAAGAGAATCCAAAGAGAGAGTGCAAGGCCATCAATATAACCAACATGACCGAACCTATAGAGGAGGAAGAGGCAGTGATTTCCAGTGGGGAAGACCTCAATGGACGTCTACTGACCACTAAGGAGTTCCCTAATGAGGAACCAAAGGAATCTGAGGCTCATACAGAGACCATAGAGATTTCACTGAACTTACTGTTGCCATTCATGAGCTCTGATGAGTATTCTTCCTTTGAAGAGAATGAAAATATTGTGGAAGAGAAAGTTGCTCAGTATCTAGGAGCAATAATGAAATTGAATGCCAAGTTATTTAGTAATGAGACTTGGGAGGATGAACCTCCATTGCTCATCAATGAACTGAATGCCTTGGTTCAACTGAAATTAACTCAGAAGAAACCGGATCCCGGAAAATTCTTAATACTTTGTACCATAGGTACCATGACCTTTGAGAAGGCTCTGTGTGACCTGGGGTCAGGAATAAACCTCATGCCACTCTCTGTAATGGAGAAACTAAGGATTTTTGAGGTACAAGCTGCAAGAATCTCACTAGAGATGGCAGACAAATCAATGAAACAGGCTTATGGACTTGTAGAGGATGTCTTAGTGAAAGTTGAAGGCTTTTACATCCCTGTTGATTTCATAATCCTAGACAATGGGAAGGATGAAGATGAATCCATTATCCTTGGAAGACCCTTCCTAGCCACAGCAAGGGCTGTGATTGATGTGGACAGAGGAGAGTTAGTCCTTCAATTGAATGAGGACTACCTTGTGTTTAAGGCTCAAGAATTTTCTTCTGTAACCATTGAGAGAAAGCATGAAAAGCTTCTCTCAATACAGAGTCAAATAGAGCCCCCGCACTCAACTTCTAAGTTTGGTGTTGGGAGGCCACCATTAAGCTCTGAGTCTCTGTAAAGCTCTCTAAGAGCTCACTGTCAAGCTATTGACATTAAAGAAGCGCTTATTGGGAGGCAACCCAATGTTATTTAATTATATTTAATTTTATAGACAATTGTTTTCCATTGTTATTTTATATTTTCTTTAGGTTGATGATCATGTGAAGTCATAAAAATAGCTGCAGAATTAAAGCAAAATCAAAAACAGCATAAAAAATAGCACACCCTGGAGGACAGGCTTACTGGCGTTTAAACGCCAGTAAGGATAGCAAAATGGGCGTTTAACACCCAGTCTAGCAGCATTCTGGGCGTTAAACGCCAGAAATGGCAGGCAGACTGGCGTTTAACGCCAGAAAAGGGTGTCTGGTGTCTGGCTGGTGTTAAATGCTAGAATTGGCAGACAGACTGGTGTTTAACGCCAGAAAAGGGTGTCTGATGGGCGTTAAACACCAGAAATGGGCATCAGCTTGGTGTTTAACACCAGAAAAGGTAGCAGAGTTGCGTTAAACACCAGAAATGGTACACAGAGGGCGTTTAAACGCCAGAATAGTGCAGGGACCAGAATTTCTTGACACCTCAAGATCTGTGGACCCCACAGGATCCCCACTACCCCAACTCACTCTCTCTCCTCTTCACACCTCTCCATAACACTCTTCCCCAAATACCATTCCCCTATATAATCCTACCCTCTTCCCCACAATCCCTTCACCACTCACATCCATCCATCATAAAATCCCACCTACCTCACCATTCAAATTCAAAATATTTCCCTCCCAAAACCCAACCCCTCATACACGAATTTCCCCTCTCTCTACCCTATAAATATCCCTCCTTACCACCTTCAATTTCACACATCATACACACTTAAACCCCCTTGGCCGAAAGCAACCTTCCCCTCCATCTCCTCCATTTCTTCTTCTTCTACTCCTTTCTTTCTTCTTTTGCTCGAGGATGAGCAAACCTTTTAAGTTTGGTGTGGGAAAAGCTCTGCTTTTTTGTTTTTCCATAACCATTAATGGCACCTAAGACCGGAGAAACCTCTAGAAAGAGGAAAGGGAAGGCAATTGCTTCCACCTTCGAGTCATGGAAAATGGAGAGATTCATCTCAAGGGTCCATCAAGACCACTTCTATGATGTTGTGGCCAAGAAAAAGGTGATCCCCGAGGTCCCCTTCATGCTCAAAAAGAGTGAATATCCGGAGATCCGACGTGAGATTTGAAGAAGAGGTTGGGAAGCTCTTACCAACCCAATCCAATAAGTCAGAATCTTAATGGTTCAAGAGTTCTATGCCACTGCTTGTGAATCCGAACCCAAAGAATTGGCTCACAATGGTTCGGGGGAATTACTTGGATTTCAGTCCAAAAAATGTGAGGTTGGTAGTTAACTTACCAATGATGAGAGGAGATCCTCATCCTTTCACTAGAAGGGTCAACTTTGATCAAAGGTTGGACCAACTCCTCATGGACATCTGTATGGAAGGAGCTCAATGGAAGAGAGACTCCAAAGGCAAGCCAGTTCAACTAAGAAGGCTTGACCTCAAGCCCGTGGCTAGGGAATGGTTGGAGTTCATCCAACGTTCTATCATTCCCACTAGCAACCAGTCTGAAGTTACAATAGACCGGGCTATCATGATCCATAGTATCATGAATGGAGAGGAAGTAGAAGTTCATGAGATCATACCTCTAGAACTATACAAGGTGGCGGGCAAGCTCTCCACTTTGGCAAAGTTAGCCTTCCCTCATCTCATCTGTAACTGGTATACGAAATTGTTACTCTGAGGTTGTAAAATTTGTTGTTCGTTCTCTCCCTGGCAATGGCGCCAATAACTGGTGCACAATACCATGGTCCAAGCATAACTTCACAACTTCGCACAACTAACCAGCAAGTGCACTGGGTCGTCCAAGTAAGAAAACCTTACGTGAGTAAGGGTCGATCCTACGGAGATTGTCGGTATGAAGCAAGCTATGGTCACCTTGTAAATCTCAGTCAGGCAGATATCAAATGGTTATGGAGTTTTCGAATTATAATAAATAAATAGAAAATAAAGATAGAAATACTTATGTAATTCATTGGTGAGAATTTCAGATAAGCGTATAGAGATGCCTTCGTTCTTCTGAACTTCTGCTTTCCTGCTGTCTTCATCCAATCAGTCTTACTCCTTTCCATGGCAAGCTTTCTGTAAGGGCATCACCGTTGTCAATGGCTACATCCCATCCTCTCTGTGAAAATGGTCCAAATGCTCTATCACGGCATGGCTAATCATCTGGAAGTTCTCGATTATACTGGAATAGGATTTACTATCCTTTTGCGTCTGTCACTACACCCAGCACTCGCGAGTTTGAAGTTCGTCATAGACATCCCTTCCCAGATCCTACTCGGAATACCACAGACAAGGTTTAGACTTTCCGGATCTCAGGAATGGCCATCCATGGGTTCTAACTTATACCACGAAGATACTAATAACTCGGACTAGGTCCCTTGTATTAGATATCTAAGAGATACTCATTCTAGCTTGGTTGCATGTAGAACGGAAGTGTTTGTCAGGCACGCGTTCATAAGTGAGAATGATAATGAGCGTCACATAATCATCACATTCATCATGTTCTTGGGTGCGAATGGATATCTTAGAAGTGGAATAAGTTGAATTGAATAGAAAACAGTAGTACTTTGCATTAATTCATGAGGAACAGCAGAGCTCCACACCTTAATCTATGGAGTGTAGAAACTCTACGGTTGAAAATACATAAGTGAAAGGTTCAGGTATGGCCGAGAGGCCAGCCCCCAAAACGGGATCACAGGATCAAAAATACAATCCAGGATGTCTAATACAATAGTAAAAAGTCCTATTTATTCTAAACTAGCTACTAGGGTTTACAGAAGTAAGTAATTGATGCATAAATCTACTTCCGGGACCCACTTGGTGTGTGCTTGGGCTGAGCTTTAGCTTTCCACGTGCAGAGGCTTCTTTTGGAGTTGAACGCCAAGTTGTAACGTGTTTTTGGCGTTCAACTCTGGTTCGTGACGTGTTTCTGGCGTTTAACTCCAGACTGCAGCGTTGAACTGGCGTTCAATGCCCTTTTGCGTCGTCTAAACTCGGCCAAAGTATAAACTATTATATATTGCTGGAAAGCCCTGGATGTCTACTTTCCAACGCAATTGAAAGTGTGCCATGTTGAGTTCTGTAGCTCCAGAAAATCCACTTTGAGTGCAGGGAGGTCAGAATCCAACAGCATCAGCAGTCCATCTTCAACCTCTGAATCTGATTTTTGCTCAAGTCCCTCAATTTCAGCCAGAAAATACCTGAAATCACAGAAAAATACAAAAACTCATAGTAAAGTCCCGAAATGTGAATTTAACATAAAAACTAATAAAAACATCCCTAAAAGTAACTAGATCCTACTAAAAACATACTAAAAACAATGCAAAAAAGCGTATAAATTATCCGCTCATCACAACACCAAACTTAAATTGTTGCTTGTCCCCAAGCAACTGAAAATCAAATAGGATAAAAAGAAGAGAATATACTATAAATTCCAAACTATCAATGAAACATAGCTCCAATCAGATGAGCAGGACTTGTATCTTTTTGCCTCTTGAATAGTTTTGGCATCTCACTTTATCCATTGAGGTTCAAAATGATTGGCATCTATAGGAACTTAGAGTTCAGATAGTGTTGTTGATTCTCCTAGTTCAGTATATTGATTCTTGAACACAGCTACTTTATGAGTCTTCGCCGTTGCCCTAAGCACTTTGTTTTCCAGTATTACCACCGGATACATAAATGCCACAGACACATAATTGGGTGAACCTTTTCAGATTGTGACTCAGCTTTGCTAAAGTCCCCAATTAGAGGTGCCCAGGGTTCTTAAGCACACTCTTCTTTTGCTTTGGACCTTGACTTTAACCGCTCAGTCTCAAGTTTTCATTGACACCTTCACACCACAAGCACATGGTTAGGGACAGCTTGGTTTAGCCGCTTAGGCCAGGATTTTATTCCTTTAGGCCCTCCTATCCACTGATGCTCAAAGCCTTCGGATCCTTTTTATTACCCTTGCCTTTTGGTTTTAAGGGTTATTGGATTTTTGCTCTTGCCTTTTGGTTTTAAGAGCTTTTGGCTTTTTCTGCTTACTTTTTCTTTTTCTATTTTTTTCTCTTTTTTTTCCTGCAACCTTTGTATTCACTGCTTTTTCTTGCTTCAAGAATCATTTTTATTATTTTTCAGATTATCAAATAATATGTCTCCTTGTCATCATTCTTTCAAGAGCCAACATATTTAACATTCTTAAACAACAACTTCAAAAGACATATGCACTGTTCAGGCATTCATTCAGAAAACAAAAAGTATTGTCACCACATCAATATAATTAAACTAAGTTCAAGGATAAATTTGAAACTCATGTACTTCTTGTTCTTTTGAATTAAAACATTTTTCATTTATGAGAGGTGATGGATTCATAGGACATTCATAACTTTAAGACATAGTTACTAAATACTAATGATCATGTAATAAGACACAAACATGGATAAGCACTTAACATAAAGAAAACGAAAAACAGAGAATTTAAGAACAAGGAATGTATCCATCTTAGTGATGGTGGCGTTTCCTTCTTGAGGAACCAATGATGTCCTTGAGCTCTTCTATGTCTCTTCTTTGTCTTTGTTGCTCCTCCCTCATTGCTCTTTGATCTTCTCTAATTTCATGAAGGATGATGGAGTGCTCTTGATGTTCCACCCTTAATTGTCCCATGTTGGAACTTAATTCTCCTAGGGAGGTGTTGATTTGCTCCCAAAAATTCTGTAGAGGAAAGTGCATCCCTTGAGGTATCTCAGGGATTTCTTGATGATGAGCTTCCTCATGTGTTTCTTGAGCTCCATGAGTGGGCTCTCTTGTTTGCTCCATCCTTTTCTTAGTGATTGGCTTCTCTTCCACAATGGGAATGTCTCTTTCTATGTCAATCCCAGCCAAATTGCATAGATGGCAAATGAGGTGAGGAAAAGCTAACCTTGCCATAGTGGAGGACTTGTCAGCCACCTTGTAGAGTTCTTGAGGTATATGCTCATGAACCTCCACCTCTTCTCCAATCATGATGCTATGGATCATGATGGCCCGGTCTATAGTAACTTCAGACCGGTTTCTAGTGGGAATGATTGAGCGTTGAATGAACTCCAACCATCCTCTAGCTACAGGCTTAAGGTCCAGTCTTCTCAGTTGAACCGGTTTGCCTTTTGAGTCAATCTTCCATTGAGCTCCTTCCACACATATGTCCATGAGGACTTGGTCTAACCTTTGATCAAAGTTGACTCTCCTTGTGTAGGGGCGTACGTTCTCTTCCATCATTGGCAAGTTGAACGCCAACCCTACATTTTCCGGACTAAAATCTAAGTAATTCCCCCGAACTATAGTGAGATAATTCTTTGGGTTTGGGTTCTTACTTTGATCATGGTTCCTTGTGATCCATGCATTAGCATAGAACTCTTGAACCATTAGAATTCCGACTTGTTGGATGGGGTTTGTTAGAACTTCCCAACCTCTTCTATGGATCTCATGTCGGATCTCCGGATACTCATTTCTCTTGAGTTTGAAAGGGACCTCGAGGATCACCTTCTTCTTGGCCACAACATCATAGAAGTGGTCTTGATGAGCTTTGGAGATGAATCTTTCCATCTCCCATGACTCGGAGGTGGAAGCTTTTGTCTTTCCTTTCCCTTTTCTAGAGGATTCTCCGGTCTTAGGTGCCATAAATGGTAATGGAAAAACAAAAAGCTTATGCTTTTACCACACCAAACTTAGAATACTGCTCGCCCTCGAGTAAGAGAAGAAAGAATAGATGAAGAAGAAGAAGAAAATATGGAGGAGAGGAGGGAGATGGGGATTAATTTCGGCCATATAGGGTGGGTTTGGGTGGGAAATTGATTTTGAATTTTGAAGGTAGGTGGAGTTTATGAGGTAGGTATATGGGGAAGAGTGTTTATTGGAAAGAGAGGATGAACATTGAGAAGAGGGAAGAGAGTGAGTGGTGGTAGGTGGGGATCCTGTGAGGTCCACAGATGCTGAGTTGATCCTATGGGGTCCACAGATTCTGAGGTGTCAAAGATTTGCATCCCTACACCAATTAGGCATGTAAAATGCCTTTGCATGCAATTCTGGCGTTTAAACGCCGAATTGATGCTTGTTCTGGGCGTTCAGCGCCCAGATGCAGTATATTTCTGGCGTTGAACGCCAGCCAGATGCTTGTTTCTGGCGTTTAGCGCCAGCTCTTCCTCAGTGTGCATTTCTGGCGTCTGAACGCCAGGTTGCTGCTTGTTTCTGGCGTTCAACGCCAGATCCATGCTCTGTTCTGGTGTTGAACGCAAGCCAGATGCTCCTTACTGGCGTTTAAACGCCAGTAAGTCCTTCCTCCAGGGTGTGATTTTTCTTCTGCTGTTTTTTATTTTTTTTCAATTTTTTCAGTTGTTTTTGGGACTCCACATGATCATGAACCTATGAAGACATATAACTAATAAAAAATATAATTAAATAAAAATTGGGTTGCCTCCTAACAAGCGCTTCTTTATTGTCAATAGCTTGACAGTGGGCTCTCATAGAGCCTCACAGATGTTCAGAGCATTGTTGAGACTCCCCAACACCAAACTTAGAGTTTGGATATGGGAGTTCAACACCAAACTTAGAGAGTTTGGTTGTGGCCTTCCAACACCAAACTTAGAGTTTGACTGTGGGGGCTCTGGTTGACTCTGTTTTGAGAGAAGCTTACTGTGCCTCTTTTCCATGTTTACAGAAATATGTCCTTGAGTTTTAAACTCAAGGGAGTCCTCATTCAATTGAAGGACTAGTTCACCTCTGTTAACATCAATCACAGCTCTTGCTGTGGCTAGGAAGGGTCTTCCAAGGATGATGGATTCATCCACATCCTTCCCAGTATCCAGGATTATGAAATCAGCAGGGATGTAAAGGCCTTCAACCTTTACTAATATGTCCTCTACTTGTCCATAAGCCTATTTTCTGGAATTGTCTGCCATCTCTAATGAGATTTTAGCAGCTTGTACCTCAAAGATTCCCAGTTTCTCCATTACAGAGAGTGGCATGAGGTTTATTCCTGACCCCAGGTCACATAGAGCCTTCTCAAAGGTCATGGTGCCTATGGTACAAGGTATCAGGAACTTTTCAGGATCCTGTTTCTTCTGAGGCAATCTCAGTTGATCCAATGCATTCAGTTCATTGGTTCATTGCACTAAGGAACTTGGCAACTTGCTCTTCAGTAACATCTTCATTCTCTTCAGAAGAGGAGTACTCTTCAGAGCTCATGAATGGCATAAGGAGGTTCAATGGAATCTGTATGGTCTCTAGATGAGCCTCAGATTCCTTTGGTTCCTCAAAGGGAAACTCCTTATTGATCACTGGACGTCCCAGGAGGTCTTCCTCCTTGGGATTCACGTCCTCCCCTTCCTCTTTGGATTCGGCCATGATGGTTATATCAATGGCCTTGCACTCTCATTTTGGATTTTCTTCTGTATTGCTTGGGAGAGTACTAGGAGGGATTTCAGTGATCCTTTTACTCAGTTGGCCCACTTGTGCCTCCAAATTTCTAATGGAGGACCTTGTTTCATTCATGAAACTTACAGTGGCCTTAGATAGATCAGAGACTAAGTTTGCTAAATTAGAGGTATTTTGTTCAGAGTTCTCTGTCTGTTGCTGAGTGGATGATGGAAAAGGTTTACTATTGTTAAACCTATTTCTTCCACTATTATTAAAGCCTTGTTGAGGCTTTTGTTGATCCTTCCATGAGAGATTTGGGTGACTTCTCCATGAGGGATTATAAGTGTTTCCATAAGGTTCACCCATGTAATTCACCTCTGCTATTGCAGGGTTCTCAGGATCATAAGCTTCTTCTTCAGAAGATGCCTCCTGAGTACTGTTGGATGCAGCTTGCATTCCATTCAGACTCTGAGAAATTATATTGACTTGCTGAGTCAATATTTTATTCTGAGCCAATATGGCATTCAGAATATCAATTTCAAGAACTCCCTTCTTCTGAGGCGTCCCATTACCCATAGGATTCCTCTCAGAAGTGTACATGAACTGGTTATTAGCAACCATGTCGATGAGTTCTTGAGCTTCTGCAGGCATTTTCTTTAGGTGAATGGATCTCCCTTTAGAAGTATCCAATGACATCTTAGCTAATTCAGACAGACCATCACAGAATATATTCAGGATGGTCCATTCTGAAAGCATGTCAGAAGGATACTTTTTGGTCAGTTGCTTGTATCTCTCCCAAGCTTCATAGAGGGATTCACCTTCTTTCTGTCTGAAGGTTTGAACATCCACTCTAAGCTTGCTCATCTTTTGAGGAGGAAAGAACTTGGCTAAGAAAGCCGTGACTAGCTTATCCCAAGAGTTCAGGCTATCTTTGGGTTGAGAGTCCAACCACACTCTAGCTCTGTCTCTTACAGCAAAAGGAAAAAGCATGAGCCTATAGACTTCAGGATCTACTCCATTAGTCTTAACAGTATCACAGATCTGCAAGAATTCAGTTAAGAACTGAAAAGGATCTTCAGATGGAAGTCCATGAAACTTGCAATTTTGTTGCATTAGAGAAACTAATTGAGGTTTAAGCTCAAAATTGTTTGCTCCAATGGTAGGGATGGAGATGCTTCTTCCATGTAAATTAGAATTAGGTGCAGTAAAGTCACCAAGCATCCTCCTTGCATTATTATTATTTTCGGCTGCCATATCCTCTTCTTGTTCGAAAATTTCTGTAAGGTTATCTCTGGATTGTTGTATTTTAGCTTCTCTTAGTTTCCTCTTCAGAGTCCTTTCAGGTTCAGGGTCTGCTTCAACAAGAATGTTCTTTTCCTTGCTCCTGCTCATATGAAAAAGAGGGAACAGAAAAATAATAATAATAGGGATCCTTTTTGCCCAGGTATAGAGGTTCCCCTATGTGAGTAGAAGAAGAAAAGAATGTAATGTAAAGAAGGGAAGTAGAGAAAATTCGAACCCAGATGGAAGAGGGGGTTCGAATTTGTGTGAGATGAAGTGTTAGTAGATGAATAAATAAATAGAAGGAGATGAGAGAGAAAGAGGATTTTCGAAAATAAAATTTTGAAAAGGGGTTAGTGATTTTCGAAAATTAGGAATGAAATCAAGTTAAAATTAAAAATTAAAATAATTAGTTAATTAAAAAGAATTTTTGAAAAAGAGGGAGATATTTTCGAAAATTAGAGAGAGAGAGTTAGTTAGGTAGTTTTGAAAAAGATAAGAAACAAACAAAAAGTCAATTAGTTAGTTGAAAAAGATTTGAAAATCAATTTTGAAAAGATAAGAAGATAAGAAGTTAGAAAAGATATTTGAAAATCAAATTTTTGAAAAAGATAAGATTTAAAAAAAAAAGATATGATAGAATTAGTTTTGAAAAAGATTTGATTTTTAAAATCATAATTAATGACTTGACTCACAAGAAATCACAAGATATGATTCTAGAACTTAAAGTTTGAATCTTTCTTGATAAGCAAGTAACAAACTTGAAATTTTTGAATCAAAACATTAATTAATGAGAATATTTTCGAAAATTATAAGATAAAATTAAGAAAATATTTTTGAAAAATATTTTTAAAATTTTCGAAAATAAATAAGAAAAATGAAAAAGATTTGATTTTTGAAAAATATTTTGAAAAAGATAAGATTTTTAAATTGAAAATTTGATTTGACTCATAAGAACAACTAGATTTTAAAAATTTTTGAAAAAGTCAATCCAAATTTTCGAAATTTATGAGTGAAAAAGGGAAAGATATTTTTTTAATTTTTGAATTTTCAATGAGGAAAGAGAAAAACATGAAAAAGACTCAATGCGTGAAAGTTATGGATCAAAACAATGAATGCATGCAAGAATGCTATGAATGTCAAGATGAACACCAAGAACACTTTGAAGATCATGATGAACATCAAGAACATATTTTTGAAAAATTTTCAATGCAAAGAAAACATGCAAGACACCAAACTTAGAAATCTTTCATGTTCAGACACTATGAATGCAAAAATGCACATGAAAAACAAGAAAAGACACAAAACAAGAAAATATCAAGATCAAACAAGAAGACTGGCCAGGAACAACTTGAAGATCATGAAGAACACTATGAATGCATGAATTTTTGAAAAATGCATAAAATTTTTAGAAAAAATGCAATTGACACCAAACTTAAAAATTGACTCAAGACTCAAACAAGAAACACAAAATATTTTTTATTTTTATGATTTTATGATTTTTTTTTGGATTTTTCAAAAATTAATGTGAAAAAGAAAATAAGAATTCTAAAATCTTTAAGAAGAATTCCAGGAATCTTTCAATATTAGCCCAAAGCTCCAATCAAAGGGTTGGACATGGCTTAATAGCCAGTCAGCTTTAGGATATAAATCAGGCATGCAACAGCTGATATTCAAATTAACTTGCCTCTATGCTGATGGTTGGAAGCCCCTATCCAAAAGAATTAGACCTGGCTTTACAGCCAGCCAGGCTTCAACATGCTTCATGAAACACTAGAATTTATTCTTAAAAATTTAGAATAATTTTCGAAAACAAATGAGAAATTTTTGAAAGATTTTTGAAAGATTTTTGAAAATAAAACAAAAAGAAAATTACCTAATCTGAGCAACAAGATGAACCGTCAGTTGTCCAAAATCGAACAATCCCCGCAACTGCGCCAAAAACTTGGTATGCGAAATTGTTACTCTGAGGTTGTAAAATTTGTTGTTCGTTGTCTCCCTGGCAATGGCGCCAATAACTGGTGCACAATACCATGGTCCAAGCATAATTTCACAACTTCGCACAACTAACCAGCAAGTGCACTGGGTCGTCCAAGTAATAAAACCTTACGTGAGTAAGGGTCGATCCCACGGAGATTGTTGGTATGAAGCAAGCTATGGTCACCTTGTAAATCTCAGTCAGGCGGATATAAAATGGTTATGGAGTTTTCGAATTATAATAAATAAATAGAAAATAAAGATAGAAATACTTATGTAATTCATTGGTGAGAATTTCAGATAAGCATATAAAGATGCCTTCGTTCTTCTGAACTTCTGCTTTCCTGCTGTCTTCATCCAATCAGTCCTACTCCTTTCCATGGCAAGCTTTCTGTAAGGGCATCACCGTTGTCAATGGCTACATCCCATCCTCTCTGTGAAAATGGTCCAAATTCTCTGTCACGGCATGGCTAATCATCTGGAGGTTCTCGATCATACCGGAATAGGATTTACTATCCTTTTGCATCTGTCACTACGCCCAGCACTCGTGAGTTTGAAGTTCGTCACAGCCATCCCTTCCCAGATCCTACTCGGAATACCACAAACAAGGTTTAGACTTTCAGGATCTCCGGAATGGCCATCCATGGATTCTAACTTATACCACGAAGATACTAATAACTCGGACTCGGTCCCCTGTATTAGATATCTAAGAGATACTCATTCTAGCTTGGTTGCATATAGAACGGAAGTGTTTGTCAGGCATGCGTTCATAAGTGAGAATGATGATGAGCGTCACATAATCATCACATTCATCATGTTCTTGGGTGCGAATAGATATCTTAGAAGCGGAATAAGTTGAATTGAATAGAAAACAGTAGTACTTTGCATTAATTCATGAGGAACAGCAGAGCTCCACACCTTAATCTATGGAGTGTAGAAACTCTACCGTTGAAAATACATAAGTGAAAGGTTCAGGCATGACCGAGAGGCCAGCCCCCAAAACGTGATCACAGGATCAAAAATACAATCCAGGATGTCTAATACAATAGTAAAAAGTCCTATTTATACTAAACTAGCTACTAGGGTTTACAGAAGTAAGTAATTGATGCATAAATCCACTTTCGGGGCCCACTTGGTGTGTGCTTGGGCTGAGCTTTAGCTTTCCACGTGCAGAGGCTTCTTTTGGAGTTGAACGCCAAGTTGTAACGTGTTTTTGGCGTTCAACTCTGGTTCGTGACGTGTTTCTGGCGTTTAACTCCAGACTGCAGCGTAGAACTGGCGTTCAACGCCCTTTTGCATCGTCTAAACTCGGCCAAAGTATGGACTATTATCTATTGCTGGAATGCCCTAGATGTCTACTTTCCAACGCAATTGGAAGCGCGCCATTTTGAGTTCTGTAGCTCCAAAAAATCCACTTTAAGTGCAGGGAGGTCAGAATCCAACAGCATCAGCAGTCCTTCTTCAACCTCTGAATCTGATTTTTGCTCAAGTCCCTCAATTTCAGCCAGAAAATACCTGAAATCACAAAAAAACATACAAACTCATAGTAAAGTCCAGAAATGTGAATTTAACATAAAAACTAATAAAAACATCCCTAAAATTAACTAGATCCTACTAAAAACATACCAAAAATAATGCCAAAAAGCGTATAAATTATCCGCTCATCACAACACCAAACTTAAATTGTTGCTTGTCCCCAAGCAACTAAAAATCAAATAGGATAAAAGGAAGAGAATATACTATAAATTCCAAACTATCAATGAAACATAGCTCCAGTCAGATGAGCGGGACTTGTAGCTTTTTGCCTCTTGAATAGTTTTGGCATCTCACTTTATCCATTGAGGTTCAGAATGATTGGCATCTATAGGAACTCAGAGTTCAGATAGTGTTGTTGATTCTCCTAGTTCAGTATGTTGATTCTTGAACACAGCTACTTTATGAGTCTTGGTCGTGGCCCTAAGCACTTTATTTTCCAATATTACCACCGGATACATAAATGCCACAGACACATAATTGGGTGAACCTTTTCAGATTGTGACTCAGCTTTGCTAAAGTCCCCAATTAGAGGTGCCCAGGGTTCTTAAGCACACTCTTCTTTTGCTTTGAACCTTGACTTTAACCGCTCAGTCTCAAGTTTTCACTTGACACCTTCACGCCACAAGCACATGGTTAGGGACAGCTTGGTTTAGCCGTTTAGGCCAGGAATAAAATCCTGGCCTAACGGTTAAATCAAGCTGTCCCTAACCATGTGCTTGTGGCGTGAAGGTGTCAAGTGAAAAGCTTGAGACTGAGTGGTTAAAGTCGTTGTCCAAAGCAAAAAGAGTGTGCTTAAGAGCTCTGAACACCTCTAAGTGGGGACTCTAGCAAAGCTGAGTCACAATCTGAAAAGGTTCACCCAGTTATGTGTCTGTGGCATTTATTTATCTGGTGGTAATACTGGAAAACAAAGTGCTTAGGGTCACGGCCAAGACTCATAAAGTAGCTGTGTTCAAGAATCAACATACTGAACTAAGAAAATTAATAACACTATCTGAATTTTGAGTTCCTATGGATGCCAATCATTCTGAACTTCAAGGGATAAAGTGAGATGCCAAAACTGTTCAGAAGCAAAAAGCTACTAGTCCCGCTCATCTAATTAAAACTAATCTTCATTGATGTTTTTGGAATTTATTGTATTTTCTCTTCTTTTTATCCTATTTTGTTTTTAGTTGCTTGGGGACAAGCAACAATTTAAGTTTGGTGTTGTGATGAGCGGATAATTTATACCCTTTTTGGCATTATTTTTACATAGTTTTTAGTATGTTTTAGTTACTTTTTATTATATTTTTATTAGTTTTTATGCAAAAATCATATTTCTAGACTTTACTATGAGTTTGTATGTTTTTCTGTGATTTCAGGTATTTTCTGGCTGAAATTGAGGGACCTGAGCAAAAATCTGATTCAGAGGCTGAAAAAGGACTGCAGATGCTGTTGGATTATGACCCTCCTGCGCTCAAAGTGGATTTTCTGGAGCTACAGAAGCCCAATTGGCGCGCTCTTAATTGCGTTGGAAAGTAGACATCTTGGACTTTCCAGCAATATATAATAGTCCATACTTTGCTCGAGATTTGTTGGCCTAAACAGGCGTTCAAACGCCCACCAAAGACCCTTTTTTAGAGTAAAACGCCAGAACTGACACCAGAACTAGAGTTAAACGCCCAAACTGGCACCCAAGCTGGCGTTTAACTCCAAAAATGGCCTATGTACGTGAAAGCTTCAATGCTCAGCCCAAGCAAACGCCAAGTGGGCCCCGGAAGTAGATTTCTGCACTATCTGCACTTAGTTACCTATTTTCTGTAAACCCTAGTAACTAGTTTAGTATAAATAGCACTTTTTACTATTGTATTCATATCTTATCATCATCTTTTGATGAACTTTATCATCTTAGGACTTGGAGGCTGGCCATTCGGCCATGCCTAGATTATTTTCTCTTATGTATTTTCTACGGTGGAGTTTCTACACCTCATAGATTAAGGTGTGGAGCTCTGCTGTTCTTCATGAATTAATGCAAGTACTATTGTTTCTCTTTCAATTCATGCCTACTTCTTCTCCAAGATATACTCTCGTACTTAATTCAGTTAAGTTAGAATGAAGGGATGACCTGTGACAATCACCCACTATCTTCGTTACTCGCTTAGCCAAGATCCGCGTGCCTAACAACCACAAAACGGTCTACATGATGTTTAACGTAGTCATTGGACGAAAGTCGGGGTATATTCTCTTGGGTCTCTAATACACGGACCGAGTCCGTGAGATTAGGATCTTCGTGGTAAATGCTAGAACCATTGGCAGCATTCTTGAGATCCGGAAAGTCTAAACCTTATCTGTGGTATTCCGAGTAGGATCTGGGAAGGGATGACTGTGACGAGCTTCAAACTTGCGAATGTTGGGCATAGTTATAGTGTGCAAAAGGATAAGGGTCCTATTTCGACGCTAGTGAGAACTGACAGATGATTAGCCGTGCGGTAGTTGTACCTGGTATTTTTCATCCGAGACGAGAAATCCGACAGTTGATTAGCCGTACAGAGATCGTACCTGGTATTTTTTATCCGAGAGGATCATACAGCTTGCCATGGAAGGGAGCACGCATGATTGGAAGAAGACAGTAGAAAAGCAGAGATTCAGAAGCAACAAAGCATCTTCACACGCTTATCTGAAATTCCCACCAATGAATTACATAAGTACCTTTATTTTAATTTTATGTTTTATTTATCTTTTAATTGTCAGAACCTCATAACCATTTGAATCCGCCTGACTAAGATTTATAAGATGACCATAGCTTGCTTCAAGCCGACAATCTCTGTGGGATCGACCCTTACTCACGTAAGGTATTACTTGGACGACCCAGTGCACTTGCTGGTTAGTTGTGCGGAGTTATGAAAAGTGTGAATCACAATTTCGTGCACGAACACACCCCACCATGCTAATCGGGCGCAAATATTTGATTTCCTTAGCACCAGTAAACTTAGGGGCCAGTGTCACCCAGGTGACATTAGCATCTGCCGGCAACCTTGAATTTTGGAAGAACCTCAGTACCGCTTTCGTGAACTCAGAGCCAATATCATTCTAACACTTCTTAATGAAATTCATATTGTACCCGTCACTTTCTGGAGCCTTGGACGATTCACAATCGCACACTGCCTCCCTAACCTCCTTAGAAGTTGGTAGCCTCTCTAACTCTATAGCATACCCCTCATTGATCCTTTCCACCAGCCCGTCTCTGAATCTCACCATAGGAGACTTCTCTTGATGGTATAATTCCTTGTAAAACTCTCTGATGGCAATTTTGATCCTAGCTTGATTCCTTATCAATCTTCCATTAATAACCAAAGCATCAATCCTATTATTCCTCCTTCTGGCAGAAGCTAAGTTATGAAAATATCTTGTGTTTTTATCCATGTGCCTTGCATGCCTAGACCGCGACATCTGCTTCCAATGTAGTTCTTTCCTCACATACCACTTCTCGCAACAAGTAACTAACGCCCTCTTTCTTGCTTCCACTACACCATCATGTGTCACATTACTCACCATATCATCAATCTTCTTGATCTCTTCCTCAAACTTCATGATTTTCTTGTCCATGTGACCAAAATTATCCCTGTGCCATATCCCCAAAGGACCCGTTATAGCCTTCAGCTTATCAGTGAATTGCATCTCTCCCAGCTCTCTCCATTCCTCCTTGACCATACTTAGAAATCCTTCATGTGTAAACCACAAATCTAGGCTACGGAACGGTCGCGGTCTATCCCTTATCCTCTTGTCTTCCACTATAATAGGCAGTGATTTGACAAACCCCGTGGGCCCCCCATAATCGAGTATCCGGGTACGCCTCAAGCCATTCCAAGTTAACCAAAGCTCTGTCAATACGGCTACAAGACCGTCCTCTGAACCATGTAAACTTACGGTCAGTAATTGGCAAGTCCACTAAACCTCCCTTAATGTTATTCATATTAATTTTAATTTGTGTTATTTTCTAAAAATACAAATATTAATGATGATAAATTATAGCATTAAACTAGAATTTGAACCGTAAAAATAGCTATGAATTGAGTGTTTTTCATAGCCAACTCTATAGCCACATTTTTGTTACAGAAAATTGTTCAACACTTCAATTTCATATATGTTCAATTTTTTTTTCATAATTTTCTTCCATAGTTCATTTTATGTTTTTTGTTTTATAATAGTAGGTATATAAAAATATGAGTTGCATAATAAAATTTGTAAAAATATTTTTAATTTAACATACATAATTTCACATTTTATATAACATCCATAATTTTATACGTATAAAGCTCATAATTAATACAACAATAAAAACAAAGCCTTGTCCATCTAGGTGGGGTCGGCTACATGAATCAAACGACGTCGTTGAGCTCTATCATGTATCATGTGTATAGAGAAACCGTTTGCATGTAGATTTTGTTTGATTACCTCATGGATGGTCTTCTTAGGTCTTCCTCTACCTTTCATCCCTTGTCCATCTTCTATCTCATCCACCCTCCTGACTGGGTGTTCTGTCGGTCTTCCTCTCACATTACCGAACCACTTGAGATGCGATTCTACTATCTTTTCTAGAATAGATGCTACTCCAACCCTCTCTCATATCTTCATTCCTTATTTTATCCAATCATGTATGACCACTCATTCATCTCAACATCTTTATCTCTGCCACACTTAGCTTATGTTCGTGCTCCCCTTTGGTCGCCAAACACTCTGTACCATAAAGCATAGCCAGTTTGATAGCAGTGCGATAGAATTTATCTTTAAGTTTTAAAGGCACTTTTTTTATCACATATAAAACTAGATGCACTCCGCCATTTTTACCATCCTACTTGGATTTTATTATTTACATCCTATTCAATCTCTCTATTATCCTGTATGATGCACCCAAGATACTTAAAATTCTTAACTTTTCATAGGATGTTATCTCCAATCTTCACCTCTATATTAGAGTTTTTCCTTCGCAGCCGAACTTACATTCCATATATTCTGTCTTGCTACGGCTTATGCACAGACCATATAATTCTAGAACTTCTCTCCATAACTCCAACTTCTTATTCCCTTGACTCTCCCATAAGGACGATATCATCGGCAAAAAGTATACACCATGGTACAGGCTCTTGGATATGCTCCGTTCTATCACCCTTTCCCATAACTTCATAGTATGCCTCATGAGCTTCTATAGTTTTCGCAACTTTGTATATCCTTTTTATTCTTGTAAATAAGTACCAATGTGCTCTTTCTCCACTCATCTAGTATCTTCTTAGACCTTAAAATCTCATTAAAAAGTTTGGTTAATCAACTGGCACCTTTCTCTCCAAGGTCCTTCTAAACATCAATCGGATATTATCAGGTCCTACTGCCCTACCATTTTTCATCCGCTTTAGAGTTTCTTTTACTTTGAAGTCTCGAATCCTTCAGTAATAGTCGAAGTTTTGATCTTCTTCCCTCGTGCATAACCGACCAAGGCTCGGAAGAGTCTTCTGTCCTTCATTAAATAACTCGTAGAAGTAGCTCTTCCACCTTTCATTGATCTTCTCCTCTTGGGCCAACACCTCCCCATCTTTATTCTTTATGCACTTAACCTAATGCAAGTCTCTTGTTCTTCTTTCACGGCACTTTGCGATTCTATATATACCTTTTTCTCCTTCTTTCATGCCTAAGGACTGGTAGAGACCTTCATACGCTCTTGTTCTTACTTTGTATACAGCCACTTTTGTTTTGTTTCTTAGCCGCCTTCTATTTTTCCCAATTTTCTGTATTGCGGCAAGAAGACCACTCTTTAAAGCACACCCTTTTTGCCTTTATCTTTTCTTGTACACTTGCATTCCACCACCAGGACTCCTTATCTCTTGGTCTTATCCCTCTAGATTCACCAAAACTTTCTTTTGCTGTTCTTCTAATAACTTCTGCCACTCTCTCCACATCTTCTCTGCGCTTTCATTTCCATCCCACTTTGCCACTTCTTCTACCCGTTTTAAGAAGCTTCTTTGTTCCTCACCTTTCATCCGCCACCACCTCGTCCTTGGGTTCTTCGTATGATGTATTTTCCTCAACTTTTGCTCAACGCGAAAATCCATGACAAGCGTCCTATGTTGTGTTGTTAAACTCTCCCCCGGAATAATTTTACAATTAATGCAAAATTTTTGGTCGACTCTCCTCAACAAGAAGAAGTCGATTTGAGAGCTTGTCATACCACTCTTATAAAAGATGTTCGTCTCTCTTTTTAAAACATGTATTTGCGATGAAGAGATAGAAGGTTGAGGAAAAGTCCAAAATAGTTTTACCCTCGGTATTTACCACCCCAAAACCATGGCCTCCGTAAATACTTTCATACCCAGTCACTTTTCTTCCAACATGGCCATTTAAATCTCCTCCTATGAAAATCTTATCTCCTGAAGGTATGTCTTGGACTAAACTCTCGAGATCCTCCCAAAACCTTATCTTGTGTTACTCTAACAAACCCACTTGCGGTGCATAGGCGCTAATCATATGAAAAGTACCTCCTTCTACCACAAGTGTAATAGAGATGATCCGATCTCCCACCCTCTTGACATCCACTACGTCCTTCTTCCACTGCTTATCTATGATAATACCTACCCCATTCCTGTTCTTCACCTTTCTCGTATACCAAAGTTTGAACCCGAAAGTAACCAACTCCCTAGCCTTCACACCAACCCACTTTGTTTCTTGTAGGTACATGATGTTAATCTTCCTCTTTATCATGGTATCCACCACCTCCATAAATTTTTCTATTAGAGTGCCTATGTTTCATGTCCCAAATCTCAACTTTCTGTCACCCCGACCTTTACCTTTTTCTCTATGAACTAGCTTATTTACCCTCGCCCAAACGCGGGAACCCTTGCGCATTTAACACTACATTCGGGCACCGATGCAGCGGCTCTTGCTCATTTGACACTGTACGCAAGCCGTACAACACGTTACTTCCGGACAACGATCTAACTTTAGCGTAATAACGTATTTGATCCATGTCATGAAGATTCGACTAAGTTTTTATATTGGCTGTCGAAGGCCTAACACAAACCTCCTTCTTTATCCGGGTTTGGGACCGGTTATGTACCACACGTGTAACACAGGCCGAGTTAAAGCTCATAATTAATAGATTTTTATAATTAATATTACCCAATTTCAAACTATGTCTTATTATAAATATCGAATTATCTCACACATCACATGAGTCATTATTTTAAATTGTTTTAATATCTTTTATTTGATATTTATATATATGTTTATTTATTGATTTTAATTTAATCAATTAATAATTATATTTAAAAATTTGTTTCATAATTTTTTCATATTTTATTCTCTATATTTTATTTTATAATAGTTTATAGGTAAAAATATAAATTTTATTTTAAAAGTTGTTAAAATATTTTCAATTTAACATCTATGATTTCAAACATATATAACATCCATAATCAACGAATTGAAATTGATCTATTGTTACTTATTAATTTTTTTCAAGTCACAAACTAACCATTTTTTTATGTTTCTGATTTATCAAATTTGAGATGTTTATATTTTTTTTTTATAAAACACCCTTGGTGATTTGGGGATACTTTTTGGGGTTAATGATATAAGGATTTGAGATTTTTTTTTTTTTTTTGGAATAAAGATTGTATATAATTGTGAATGTAATAATGAGGGAGAGTTTTTTGAGATTTGATTCACAAATTAGAATTAATTTTTCGTGTAATTAAATGAAAAGAGATGTTTATAAAACAAAATTAATTATATCAATTAAGTCAAAAAAATGAATCACACTCTAATATGTATTTTAATTTTTTTTATTGTTTATAGTTTTTTATTTACTTAGCATTACTAATAATTATTTTAGTTCAGAACAATTTGTTTCATAGTCTAGGATGGCATTACTAATAATTATTTTGGTTACTTAGCATTAGTAATAATTAAGTCAAGAGTTTATTATTGTTGTTTTATAGAAAGCATAAATAGACTGTTTAAACTCAAGGGAAACATGTGGAGTATAATTGTATAAAAAACTACTCAGTTTGAACAAAAAGCTTAAAGTTTTGTGTTTGTTGGATAATTTATTTAAATTTCAACTTGAACGAAGTTGTGATAAACAAATCTTTGGCCTTAAAACTCAACTTTAGGAAATATAAACCTCATTTCCCTAACACAAATGGTAGCACTAGCACTAATTTAAACTCCAATTATATAGTACATAGAAAGAACAAAACATCGCATCTAACTTTTGCAATAATGAAAAGAAAACTCAAAACTAATAATACTCACAAAATCTTAAGAGGATACAAATAAAAATAACTTAGATGCCTATCATTACTAAATTACTTAACATACATAACATAAAGAACCTTATAGCATTCACGAAGCTTTTCGGTGTCATAAGGATGTCGCATGCGACATTCGATGACGCAACAATCCTGAAGGCATTTTTTCCTTTTTACCGGGTTACTTGGATGATGTTTTTGACATTGTGTGATGCAATCTCCCAACTTATTAGATGCAATATAATAAGATGGAGTACAAGCTCCTTTAGAAAAAATGTAATAGGATTCACCATTGATATAACAAATAATAAATATTCCAATAATCAACATTGCAATTGCATTTGCTGCATCATTCTTGGCCATAACTCTTTTTAATAATAATAATATTATTATTATTATCTGTGCAATCTTATGATAGACTGATGGGTTTTATAGAGGTTTAAAAGTTTTCTTAATATTGTTATATGCTACGTATGATTCGAAAACTATAATATTCCTTGCTCACTTTGTGTCCCCCCATCCTTCTAAAAGCCACAAATTGCCAATATAACGAAAAGCTCATTATACAAAAGTGTTGTTTTGGAACTTTTTTTTATTATTTTGCACAATCTTAATTGACTCTTGAGTTCAATGAAAATGATGTACTCATTGGCAGAGAAAATTCTCGAATAGTTCGTCGTGACCAAAATAATGCTTATAATGTGTTGGCTCGATTAAGAGTCAATCAAGGTGGTGAACGTTATTAGATCACGAGAATTGTTAAGGATGTGCTTAATAGAGTTGGATTCAATGTGAGTTTTATGAATCAACTATATTTTGTCTCTGCTTTTTCTGTTGCTGTTCAAATGGCGAAAGTGTCTCGAGGGGTAAAAAATTTTAAAATAGTCACAAAATTTGCTGGAGAAGTTGGTGAATTAACTATTGAGCATATTACTCGATATTTGGTTGAGATAGAAAATTTGGCTAACGATGAGAATTTGAAAATGAAGTTCTTTCCTTCTTCGTTAACAAAGAATGCATTTTCTTAGTTTTCGAATCTCAGGCCTAATTCAATGACAACTTGGGCACAGTTAGAAAGTACTTTTCACTCTCAATTTTATTGAGGGGAATTAAACGTAACAGTTACCGATTTGGTGGCTTTAAAACGTGATGACGGAGAAACAATTGATGATTACATGATTCGTTTCAAAAACACTCGAAGTCGATATTATGTATCTCTCCCTGAGAGTGAAGTAGTAAAGATGGCAACGATGGGGCTAGATTTTTATGTGCATCACACTTGCTTAATGTCCACATACCTGATTTGGCCCATTTGGCTAAAAGGGTACGCCAAGTTGAAACTCTTAGGAAAGAAAAGAAGAAATATAAAAATGAGAGAAAATTGAAAAGTAAATATTTTTTCTGAAAAGAGAAGCTGTCATATGTTGCAGTGGAATCCTCGAGTGAGCAATCTAATTTCGAAGCGGAAGTCAATTTGGCTGAATTAAAGAAAGGACCACCTTATGTTTGTTCTTTACTTAAGAAAATTTCGAATTCTAATGCATTAAGTGATTCGAAACATAAGAGTGGGAAGAAATATAGTTTTGATATTTCAAAATTAGATCAAATATTTGATGTGTTGGTTAAAGATAAATAGTTAATCTTGCCAGAAGGCAGGACTTTGCTTTCGATAAAAGATTTAAAGGGAAAACCCTATTGTAAGTTTCATCAAACAACAAGCCATTTGACTAATAATTGTGTCCGTTTCAGAGACTTGATACAAGAAGCAATCATGGAAGGAAGGTTGAAATTCGATGATCGAAAGAAAGAAATGAATGTTGATTCTGATCCCTTCGATATTGGAGCTAGTTTTATTGAACCATATTTTGGTGTTAATATGGTTGGTTTCTCTTATGATTTCGATATTGCTCTGGGAGACTTCAAGTCTAGTGCTCGAGCGGTTATTCTCGGAGTTAGTGATAGGCTGTTAGAGTTTTTAATGCAACAACAATTAAAATGTCGGGACGTATCTCTGTGTCCTCGATGTAATGCAGTCTTTGATACGGAAGCTTTAGCAATTTTCGAGAAAGAAAGAATGAGGAAAGAGTCGGCTCATGATACGTGAATATTTTATACCCTTTTTGGCACCATTTTCTAGTTGTTTTTAGTTTGATTTTATTTAATTTTACTTGATTTTTGTGCAAAAGTCCTATTTGGATGCTACTTTGATGTTTTCTTGTGTTTTTATGATTTCAGGTGAAATTCGGAGCAGTTTGGCGGAGTATGGAGCTGCATAGGAAAATGCTGTCAGCATACCCCTGGGCGCTGAACGCCCACCTAGCGTTTAACGCCATCAGGGGGACACAGGCCAGCAACGTTGCACTCCCCCCTGACGTTTAACGTCTATCTCTGGAGTTAAACGCCAGCAGCAGCCCGTTTCACACCTCTTTGGGCCTCTCAAGTGGAGTTTGCACCTCTTAGCTTATTTTTATTTTCTTTTTGTAATTTTTAATTACAAACAATATCTTTTACGTTTAGAATTTATTATTTTATTTTATTTTCTTATCAAATTAGGTTAGTATTTAAAGGAAAAGATCACTTAGGTTTAGGATCTTCTTTCTCCCACACTTTTCAGAACCTTATTTTCTCTGTAAGTTATGAGCAAGTAAAACTCTTGGTAAAGGTTGGGAGCCCTGTTTATTTCTATAGATTAAGATTATTATTCTTCTATTTTAATTTATTTTTAATTCAATTCTAAGGATTGTTTTCATTCTTAATCTTATGAATTGGGTGGAACGAGAGTATGACCCTTTTCTACATGAGTTCTTGTGATTTTTGAGAGAGTTATCTCACTTGAACTACAGCTTGAAAACATTCCTCTTAGATGGCTAATTACACAAACCGATGGGATAAGTAACATCTATTCATCCGGTTTGGGGTAATTAGGGCCTTCGTGGTATAAACTAGTTTTTCTGAACTTCACCCTTAAATCTGAGTCAAGTGACCACGAGAGTGGCGGTTGATGAAGGTTGAAGGAGGCTAAATCGCTAAGAGATTATGGTTTAGACACTTATGGTTTGCCATAGAATGAATCATTCATTGTTAAAATAGTTGGTAACAGATTTTAATCCAGAAAAAGTAAATATCTCCGAGACCTTAACCGTTTCTTTACATTGTTTTCACACCAAACTATTTATTGCTTTTCTTATTTATTTCCTTATTATTTTTATGCGTTTACAACAACAACTCTTTTTATTGTTTACCTGACTAAGTTCAACAGGATAACCATTGCTTGCCCTGTTCGACAATCCTCGTGGGATCGACCCTCACTCACCTGAGGTATTACTTGGATGATCCGGTGTACTTGCCGGTTAAGCCATGGGAATTCAAAGATATGGAGTCCGCCATAAGGTGGCGACCCCCTATCACCCACAGATGAGTAGACAAGCTGAGGTCTCGAATAGAGAGCTCAAGAGGATCTTAGAAAAGGCAATAAGCACCTTGAGGAAGGACTGGACAAGGAGACTTGATGATGCTCTCTGGGCGTATAGGACAGCTTTTAAGACCCCTATTGGAATGTCTCCTTATCAGTTAGTGTATGGTAAAGCTTGTTATTTGCCAGTGGAGTGGAGCACAAAACGTACTGGGCAACAAGGTTCTTGAACTTTGATGCCAAGGCTGCAGGAGAGAAAAGATTACTCCAGCTGAATGAATTGGACGAGTTCCAGCGTGCTGCCTATGAGAATGCCAAAGTCTACAAGGAAAGGGCCAAAAAGTGGCATGATAGGAAGATAGCTTCCAAAGAATTTGAGCCGTGCTAGAAGATTCTGCTTTTCAATTCTAGGCTCAAGCTCTTTCCTAGGAAGCTTAAATCATGATGGTTAGGATCCTTTGTAGTTATTGGAGTATCACCCTATGGTCATATGGAACTTTAAGATAGGAAATCAGACAACATATTCATAGTCAATGGACAGAGAGTAAAAGATTACCTCAGAGATGAGATTGATCGTTAGAGATCTACGCACCTGCTGACATAACAAGTGGTGAATGTCAAGCTAATGACAGTAAAAAAGTGCTTGTTGGGAGGCAACCAAACCATACATATCCTTTGATTTAAGTTTGCTTTATTTCAGTCTAATTCAAGTGTTATCTTAGTTTGATTTCATGTTAATTCATTTTATATCAATTTTCATAGCTTTCCTAGGCTTTCTGACGTTTGTGATCATGTACAGTACTAAAAGTAGAGACAGAAACACTCAGATAGAAGAACAGCACACCTTGGAGGAAACCCCCTGGTGGCGCTGACGAACGAATTTCTGCTAGTAAAGAATTTCACAAATAATATCTCGTTGCAAGTATAGTTTCTAAACTAACAAGAATCCTTTCATACAAAAATTTGGTTGTCACAAGTAACAAACCCCTAATAAAATTGATAACTGAAGTATTTAAACCTCGGGTCATCTCTCAAGGAATTCTAGGGAGGTGTATTTATTATTGGTTATGGAAGGTTATCTTTTTGGGATTTTTGAATAATGAACAGGAAAAGTAAATTGCAAGAATTAAAGTAATAACTAATAAAGCTCTTAGCAAGATATGAGAACTGGAAATCCTATCCTAGTTATCCTTATTAATTGTGATGAGAATTGTTCATTACTCCCACTTAGTTAACCCTTACTAAATAAAGGAAAGTCAAGTGGACTAATTAATTTGATTCCTCAAGTCCTAGTCAACTCCTAAGGAAAGACTAGCTTTAGAGGGATCCAAATCAACCAGCAAATTCTAATTATCAATCAACAAAGGAGTTTGATAACTCAAGTGTCACCAATTACTCAACCAAAGCCAAAAGGAGAGAAATATAAATATTGAAAGCATCAACCACATAAATTGAAGAAAGCAACCATAAATCTGAAATACCTCAAATTACATTAAATAAAGAAATCAATTCTAACATGGAGTTCATAAACCAAATTGGGAAAATAAACAAACTAAAGTAATAGAATAAATAAAAGTAGAAAAGAAACTAAATTAAAGGAACATTGAACCTGGAATGGAGAAGAAATAAACCTAAAACTAAGAGAAATCCAAAATCCTAAAACCTAGAGAGAGCATCTCTCTCTAGAAAACTACATCTAAAACCTAAATTGTGAATTATGAATGACTCTTTGATTCTTCCACTCTACAGCCTCTAATCTGTGTTTTCTGGGCCAAAAACTGGGTCAAAAACATCCAGCACGTGGCACCGTCACGCGTACGCGTTGTCCACGCGTACGCGTGGGTTGAATTTTCTCCAGGTCACGTGTACGCGTGATTCACACGTGCGCATTGCCTAAAAGAGTGGCAACTATGGCAAGTCATATATCATTTCGAAGCCCCGGATGTTAGCTTTCCAACGCAACTGGAACCGCCTCATTTGGACCTCTGTAGCTCAAGTTGGTCGATTTAGTACCATGAGGTCAGGCTGGACAGCTCAGCAATTCCTTCAATTTCTTGCATTCCTTCCTCTTTTGCATGCTTCCTTTCCATCCTCTAAGCCATTCCTGCCCTGTAATCCCTGAATTCACTTAACGCACATATCACGGCATCGAATGGTAATAAGAGAGGATTAATATTAGCAAATTCTAAGGTCAAAGAAGTATGTTTTCAATCACAGCACAAAATTAGGAAGGAAAATGTAAAACCATGCAATTAGTATGAATAAGTGTGCAAAGACTTGATAAAACCACTCAATTGAGCACAAGATAAACCATAAAATAGTGGTTTATCAATCTCCCCACACTTAAATATTAGCATGTCTTCATGCTAAGCTCAAGAGAAGCTATAAAGGAGTGAAGAGGAATGGTAAAACTTATGAAATGCAACCTATCTATATGAATGCAACTAAATATAAAAATACTACTAGCTACTTGGTTAAAAGTAAACATGTTCTTCAAGACAAACATAAATCAGATTCCACTAATTCAAATTTTACAATAAAAGACAAGTAAACTTGTAGGAAGATAGCTCATGAAAGCAGGGAACATAGAATCAAGCATTAAACCCTCACTGGAAGTGTAACACCGTAACTACCAAAGCTCATGCTTCCGGCTGCGCGACTCTGATAGCTCGGACATTACGACGACACTTATACTATTTAATACTAAAATATGAGCCTATTTAAAACTTTAAACCGCAAAGCCGCTCCAAAAATACTTTTGTTCGATAACGTACATTCACAGAATACCATACAACTTATAAAAGCTCATAAAGAGTACATCCATATATATACACACACATATATACACACACACACATATATATATATATATATATATATATATATATATATATATATATATATATATATATATATATATATATATATATATATATATATATATATATATAATATTACAAGCATTACCCAATACAATTCCTATCCCTCTTACAGAATATATCAAGATAATGGCGAGGGTTCAATAAACCATAACTAAAACAATACAGAGCATCTCAACAACTAAATAAACTTCTCGTGACTTCTGCGCCCATATCCTGAAAGGGGAAAAATGTAGGGGGGTGAGAACATCATCCTCGAAAGGGTTCTCAGTAGAGGGTTTTTGGGAATTACTGTAATAGGGTACGTGAAGATAACCGCACCAGTGATTAATAACCGTCTTATGCCTCTTTTCAAAAACAATGTTTTACAATAAAAGTAAAGTCGGAAATCTTTTCTGAAAGAAGAACCGTTCAATTTTCAAAAAACTCAAAAGCCTTTCAAAACGGTTTATCTATGCGGAGCCAAAATAGCCTTTCATATTTTATTCCAAACCATAAACACAAAACCGAAATCAACCATCAGTTCATCTCATTCCAACCACGGCCCTAAGCCCAAACAATCCAACAACAACCAATCACCACAGTCCAACAGAGTCCCAGTAGCAAACACAAATAGGAAGATGCAAGCACAAACAAATAGTTATTGCAAGTAGAACAGTTAGCAATTAATCACATAAGCAAACCAAGTATAATATGCACACCCAAACAATGTCACATAAATGCATATGATGCATGCCTGTCCCTAGTGGCTGATGATATCATCTGTCGGTTATATAGCCAACCCGACACGTCTTGGTAGCTAACCATGGACAGAAACACCCATCGCGGAGCAAGTAGGTTTGAGCTACAACCCCATTGCTACTACCCGCTCAACCCAGAGCCAGTGGAATAACCACTACTGCGGCTACTACCCAGGCGGGTGTTTAAAAGTTCAACCTGGAGCGAGTGGAATCACCACTACTACCGCTACTACCCAGGCGTCACAGTCTCTAACCTGGAGCAAGTGGGACGAACCACAACCCTTGCTACTACCCAGGTATCTCAAGCATATATTCATTTAGTCCCAGCCATGGATCAACATCCATCTCAGCCATCCGGCTTAAATTCATAATTCATAGTCAGCCATACGGCCCATAACTCATTCGGCAATCAGCCATAAATCAATATCATACACAGTCATTCCGGCTCACGATTCAATCCAGAACCAGCCAATATTCATAATCATACACAGCCATTCCGGCCCATAACAAAACAGCACTTCCACCATCCAACATCATCATTTATAAAACCGGCATTTAAGCCATAAATCACTTTTTCTCAAATCGCTTCACTTTGAAATCAAGTTTCAACTCTTTTCAGCCTTGGCTTTAGAAATCTCGTTTCTCAAATCATCTCAGGCTCATAAGCCAAATTTACTCAAAGAGAGTTCCCTTTTTAAAACAAAGCCACTCTCGGCATTCTCTTTCCAAAACTTCCAAAACCATGGCAAGTTAAGGATTTATTTAAAAGTATTCAAAATCACCCATACAACAATGAGATTTTATAACAAAAGTTTCTCGACAGAGACCCAAGTCTTTAGGGAAGGTCAACCTATATCAATTCCTTAAAATTCATTGAAACTCTTAAAATCATGGATTCTCGGTTCAAGTAAATAAAACTGAATTTATTATGAAACCGACCATACAAAATCACAAGTTCCAACCCGGTCCAAAAATCAACTCATTTGAAAAGGAACCGGTTCATTTGAATCGAACCACTTTCAGGTTTCTTTTTGGAACCCATTTTTCTAACTCTTCCAAAATGCCTCAAACTTAATTACTCAATCAAAAGTCTAGATTCCTTTGAAATCACTAAAGGCTCCTTTTTATATTGAAATCAATATTAGAGTATCATTATTTCTTTCAGTGATTCAAACGGTAAAAATAGTTCCTTTCTAAATAAGCCGAACTCAACGCATAAAGTTCATTAAATAAATTAAGCTTGAAAACATACATATTCTCTTAATAAATCAAATAATACAATTTCTCAAATCCAACCCTTTTTAAATAACTTTTCAAACAAGACTAGGATTTTGTAGAAATTTCGGCAGCACCTCCCCTAAAACTTGGACTTTTGCCACCCGGCTGGGTCCCAACTAAACCGTTTCTCATTCCTTTCCAACAGCTCAAAACCATAAATCAATTCAAAGCAAGCTAATACAACAGTCGCCTCAGTGGCATATCTCAAGAAAACCATTTCAAAGTCAACTCAATATCAACCGATTTAACTCATTTCCAAAGCTTTAAAGAAACGGTTCAATAACAAATCATTTATCAAAACCAAATCAGTGAAAGCAAACCAGGCTGAATTTCAAAGAGTATTCTATCTTTCACATCATCAAAACAATTGACTCAATTCAAACCAATCCTCGACGGATTAAACTCATATTTCAAATCTTTAAAGAATCAACTTTAAAAAATTACATTTCACAAAGCCGCACAACAATTCACCCAAACAAACATTCATAAGCTTTCAAGACAATCAAATAATACATAAGGCCGATACAATCACCAAATACACATTTCTCACATCAGTATCCATATGTAATAATTCCAATACATAAAGTATAGTTTTGGAAAGCGCCCCTACCTCAAAATACAAATTCCATAATCCAAATGTCTCATAGAGTCCTTTCCGCCTCAACTCAAAATCACCAACAGCTTGAATCACAGCTTTGCTCAATTTCACAGCAGAAGAAACAACCTTTACTCACAACATATGGCCCCGTTAACTTAATCCTAAAGACATAAATATTGTGAAAACCTTAAAACACATCACAGGATATGAACGGGCAAAGTTTCGAGGCAGAGGTACTTACGGTAACTAAAGAATACTAATTGAACCAAAGGACAGAAGCTTCAGCAGTGGTTCCGATAACCACAGAACCACCCTTGGTAGCCGGAATCACCGCGACTCAGCCTGCTCCGTTAGCAGTTCCCACCACCTATTCTCAGCATCGGTGGTGACTCAACAGCACAGGACAAGCTAATAGAGATTCCAACGGCAGATAAAACAGTCCCGAAATAAATACTAGTTGCAACAGAAATCTCCACACAAAGCCAGCAACTATCTCCAAAAATGGCAGCGGCGATGTCACCTACTATAACCATTAATTAAGCACAAACAGTTTCAATGACAGCCTCAAAGTAAGATTGAATTAGCAGAACTAGGAAGCAGAAACAGGGGAGAGCTTACCCCCAACATAGCAGTGGTCCTAGTGGTGGTTTCCTGGGCAACAGAGGGTTCCGGTAGCTCACCTTTAGCAGTGGCAGAGGAACATGTGGCATCCAGAAAGGCAGTGGCGGAGCCGGCTTCTCCCTCGCGCTCTGTTTCTCCCGCACTGCCCTCTCCTTCTCACCGGTGACAGTGACGGGAGCAACCCCCAGCAGCGGAGGCAACAAGGCTGGCTCGACTGCAGCAGAGCACGACACGCCTCCCTCTCCTGGTCTCTCGCTCCTCCTCTGGCCGTAATTCACGGCAGCGACAGCAGCGCCGTTGGAAGACGCGGAAGCAGTGGCGGCGACAAGGCTAGCCGCAAGCTTCTCTCCTTCGTGCACCTCTCTGTTCTGGGTTCCTTCCTCCGCGACGACAATGGCAACGCAAGGATGGCAACAACGCGTGGCTCGACGGCTGGGCACGGTGGCAGCACCAGCTCCCTTAAACCCTCCTCTGCGCGAATAGTGGCAACACAGGGAGCTTCGGCGGCGATGCGACGGCGAGGAGGCTTGGCGACGGTGACCCTGGCGGCATGGCCTGTTGTGGCAGTGCGACGCAGTGAGCTTCCCTCCTCTCCTCAGCCGCAACTCAGCCTCTCTCTCTTTTTTGCTTTTGTTTCTTTCTTTCTTTCAATCAGTTTGCAGCTGCTGCTGCTGCATTAGGTACCCTGGGGTGTACCAGGTCAGGGCAACCGGGTAGGGTTTTTAGGGTTATGGTTATGTGTGTTGAGTTTTAGGATGAGGGCAAAATTGGGTTCAAGGATAATTTTGTAATTTCAAATAAAAGTAGGGGTAATATAGTAATTGAAACCCAAATTAAATCCAACACTAATTGTATATAGAAAAATACTATTTGCTCATTAATTTTACAAATCATTTTCAATAGAAAACCCAGAACTAAAAATTAGAAATAATATAATTAATTTCTCTATTTTTTCAAAATAGCAGTACTAATATTTAAAATATTACTGATCTAATCCAAACCATGTAAAACCCCTATTATTTCATAACTGACAAATTTATAATCTAAATATAGAAAATAATCCAATAATTATAAAATTGGATAATAATCATAACCCATCTCAAATTCGATAAATCAAAACTTGCCTTAATTTTTTTAATAGAGAAATTTCTGAAATTAAAGTTACAGAAACACTGAATTTGAAATTAGTTAATGATAGCCCTCTTTCAAAGGTTTTGGGTCTTACAGGAAGTGTATATGCACTCTTATCGCTCAAGTGTCTAGGGTTAATTCACTCAAATCTTCTCTAATCATGCTTTCTAAACTTTGTTTTTCATCTAACCAATCAGCAAAAATTTAGTGTACCAATGCAAACATTATGAGGTCTTTTCAAGGTTGTAATGGGGCTAAGGTAAGGGTGATGATATATGTATGGCCAAGTGAGCTATAATATGAATCTTTGACTAACCTAGGCTTTCACCTAACACACACACACACTCTATGTAATTCTAAAATCATGCCTAGCTACCCATAATTCCCACTTTTGCATATTTCACATACTCATGTACCAAATATTTCTTTAATTTTTTCTACATATGCATTGATCTTTTATTCCCCTTATTTAATTACTTATTTATTTGAATATTTTTTTATTTTTTTATTTTTTTTATATGGTAAACATGAAAGCAAACATAACATATCAATGCATATGGGTTTTTTTTTGTTTCACATGAGTAGGCACCCAAATTCCCAATATTTTGTCAATGAAACACTGTACACTTTTATCAACCTAAGTTTCCATAGTTCCCCACACTTAATTGGCACACAATCTCTATCTTAAGCTAACCAAAGATTCATTGGGGTAGTTAATTATTTTTCCGCTTAAGGCTAGTGGTGTGGTGAAATTACAGAATAAATGGGGATTAAAAGGTTCAAAGTGGCTAACAAAGGTGATTGAAAGGGTAGGCTATTTGGGATAAGTGAGTAAAAATCAAAATGGCCTCAATAATATGCAAGCATGTAAATACACTAAACATTGGACATATAGAATGGAACAAAATATAGATTGCAATCATAGAGAAGAAAACACACAAGAATAAAATATTATGGTTAAATAATGTAACCATGTTATTAAGTTCAAATCTCACAGGTTGTGTGTTCTTAGCTATAATTCATGTTCCAATTTACAATCCTCAAACAAGTTTATCACACATTTTTCAATTTAAATTAGTGAAATATTATAAAATAGAGTCTTGAAAAAGAAAATATTACTTCAACCAAGCAGTGGCTAAATGCACAAAATCAAACAAATATGCGATCAAACATGCAAATGCAACAACTAATTTTAACAAAGAAAATTAAACATTGGTGTTGAGAAGGAAATAACTAACCCACGGAAGTCGGTATCGACCTCCCCACACTTAACGATTGCACCATCCTCGGTGCATGCTGAGATGCGCAAGTGGACGGGTTGCTTCAACTGACGCTTTTCTTCAAAGATTGTGCAGATGGACTTGTCTGTTGCCCCATTGAGAAGCTTCTTTTTTCCTTTCTCGGTGGCCATCCTGAAAGAAGAGAAAAAGAAGAAAAGTAACCCAGAAACAAAGATAAAAAACAAATAAAATATGGGTGGGTTAATGCCAACTAATGAGGGTCTCAATTACATGGTAACTACAACATGCAAGTGAGAAAATAGTAGAAGCAAATGGCATATCAATAGTGCAAAAATTACAACAAATGGGGGAGAGGGAGTGGGTAATGCAAGATAGTATAAGTGTATATCAATGCAAATGGAATGCAAGTATCATAAAAGAATAGCATTGACTTTTGAATAATAATACCCAATCAGAATAAAACAAGTCATGAAGCACCAGAATAATTCAAGAAAAGATGTAACAGTTGAATAAGAAAATTTAACACCAATGGAAAAATAATAAATTTGGAAAAGAAAATAAAACATTCACGAGATTAAAATGCAATGAACGAAAGTATGTAAATGTAATAAAGAAAATAGAATGAAAGAGAATAAGGATGATAAGTTAAAGAGAGGAAGAAAAAGTAAGTAAGGAAGGAGGAAGAAAGAAGGAGAAAAGAGAGAAGAAAGGAGAAAGGAATGGAAAACGAGATGTGACGCGTGCGCGTGAAAACTGTATTCGCCATGCGACGCGTACGTGTCGCCCACACGTATGCGTGGGTGGTCTTGGAGCAAAAGGACGCGCACGCGTCAGGGACGTGTACGCGTCGATGATTTTGTGCCTCTAGCACAGTTCCATCGCAAGGGCAGCACAACTCTCTATTCAGGTGCTCTCTACGCCGATTTTCATCCCCACGCGTATGCGTCGCTGACGCTTACGCGTGGGTTAAACTTTCTGCAGGGGACGCGTACGCGTCGAGTGGCTTGTGCTTCACGCACCCCTCTCGCGCGTCTCTCGCGCAACTCTCTGTCTAGTTGCGCAGACACATACGACGCGTGTGCATCGTTGACGCTTGCGCGTCGATCCCCCCCTTTTTTTATTATTTTTATTTTATTTTATTTTTTTATGCAGTATGATGAATGCAAAATGCAGATGATTATGGAAAAATTAGGAATGAATACTAAGAAAGAAAAAAAATATAAAACTAAGAATAAGCAAAACAAAATAAAGCTAAGACTGAAAAAGAACGCTCATACCATGGTGGGTTGTCTCCCACCTAGCACTTTTAGTTAGAGTCCTTAAGTTGGACAATTGGTGAGCTCCTTGTTATGGCAGCTTGCGCTTGAACTCATCCAGGAATCTCCACCAATGTTTGCAATTCCAGTAGCCTCTGGGATCCCAAACTAGGCACATAAAGCCCTTGAGCAAGTTAAAGCAAGTGACAACGCCCCAAGAGTGTTAATTGTCAGAATGAATTCCGGGGTCCCAAACCTTGCCTTTGCACCCGTTATCTTGTTGATCATCATTTTTCCATTTGGGTGGTGAGCAATCAGAATTCTCACGAAGATATCCAAACAACTTCCTAGACACATTCAATTGAGAATTATACCAACCCTTGTACTTCAATTTGTTGCATGCAACCATATTGAACCTTGCATGACAATTCCTACCACCAACTATCTAGCCACAAAGAGCTTTAAGTTGCCCATCCGTCTCAAGCAAAGCATATTCAAGTGGGCTAATTAAGCTTAAAGATGAAAGATTTACCCACTTGAATGAAAGAATGGATGGTGATGGCTTTGGGAGAGAGGTCTCCAACAACTTTGGCAAGGTGATTTCCAGCTCCATTCCCTTGAGCTCTTCCTTGACAACTTCCACCTCTTTGCAAGCTTCTTCAATTTCAACCTCTTCCTCTTGGTAGTTTTCTTCCATTTCAATCTCTTCTTCACTGCCTACCAAGGGCATGGGTGGCTGTGCTTCTGCTTCTCTAGTCCCCATCTCTTGATCAACCTCTGCAAAGTCTTCAACCATGTTATGCCTCGAAGGTTGTACACCCTCTTCAACATCAAATTCAAACTCCTTAGAAGGAGGCTCTATGACTCGAGGTTCCTATGGAGGTTCAGCATCTCCTAAGTCTGCAACCACTTCTTCCTCTTCAATAATTACTGCTTTGTCCAGTTGTTTTAGTATAAAATTGTACTCATCCTTGATTATTTCCTTTCCATGACAACTCCTTTCAACTATTTCTTCATCTTCAAGGGTCTCTCCTACCTTCACCTTTAAGGCCTCCTCTAGCTTCTTGTGAATTATGAGATCCATTTCGTCCCTAAGACGATCCCTTCTCTCTTGTTCCATGTCACTAGCATAATTAGGATCGTGTTGCTCTTGGGTTGATGGATGTGGGTGTTCTTCCATGGAGGGCGGTGATGGGATGGAGAGATCATTATGTGGCGGTTCAACACTCTCCATCTTTTCCACTTGTTGCTCAACGCACTCATCCGTGGTAATGCTTTGTTCATTGCATGAGTCTCTTGGGCCAAACTTTTGACGGATGGTTGCTTGAAGTTGATCCATTGCTTCCTTGAGACGATCCCTTGACTCTTGTCCAGCTTGAATAACATGATTAGGATCATATGGCTCTTGGGTTGATGGATATGGACATGGTATACATGGAGATGGTGGTTCTTGGGAGTAATTGGGTTAGAATTGGGGTGGATCTATGTACGGCTCATAAGGTTCATAGGGTGGATAAGGATTAGGGTCATATGGGGGTGAATGGTGAAAAGGGACTTGTGAGTGTGGTGGTTCAAAGTTATGTTGAGGAGGGGTTCATAGGCATATGGTGGCGCTTGTTGGTAACCACAAGGGGGTCCACCATATTCATCATCTTGGTATGCACCCTGGAATGGCCCTTGACCATAGTAATTTGGTGGAGGTTGATTGTCACGAGAAGGTCCACCATAACTATTGTCTTGGTATGCATCATATAATGGTTGTTGATTATAGCGCATTGGAGGGGGTTGTTGCCAAGAGGGTTGATCAAATCTTTGTAGCTCCTCCCATTTTTGATTGTTCCAACCTTGATGCATGTTCCCATTATAGCTTCCATTCCCTACAACAACATTGGAACCAAACTCATAGCGACAAGGGTGAGAATTCATAGTAGCTAATAAAATTTAAAAACAAAAACAAATAAACAAGCAAAAAGCAAATATTTACAATAACCAATAATAAGGCACACGTTTGCAATTACCCGGCCGAAATTGCCACTATCCCACCCCTATAAATGCCGCCTCAATTCTTACATCTCCCCATACCTTTCTCCTACTCCTCTTTCATTTTATCACCTCACTTTCTATCTCTTTCTATTCTTTTCTCTTTGCTCGAGGACGAGCAAAACTTTTAAGTTTGGTGTTGGAACGTCCCGCTTTTACCTTCCTCAAACTCTCCATGGCACCAAAGATTGGGGAATCTTCATCAAGAAAGAGGAAAGAAAATCTCCCTCAACTGTCCCACACAAACTCCACCGGTTTTACACCAAGTTTCATGAGGAACACTACTACAACATCGTTAGCAAGAAGAAGGTAATATCGGAAGTGAAATTCAAATTGAAGGTTGATGAGTACCCAAAATTTCAAGAACAAATTTGAATTAGGGGTTGGGAAGTTCTGGCCAACCCCGTGACTGAAGTCGGAGTTCTAATGGTTCGAGAATTTTATGCAAATCTATGGATGATAGACCAACACAAGAAGGAGCACCCCCAGTTCAAGACTTGGCACACCATGGTCCGAGGGAAGACTCTGCAGTTCAGAATGGAAAAAGTGAGGAAAATATTTAAGCTGCTGATGAGTGATATTTTATCGGTATAGAATTTTTTAATAGGGTTATGTCGTGAGTATAGTCTAAACCAACAAATTATAACACATCAAACATAGAAAATGTGTGTCCATAATTCAAAATCAATAACCGAGAGTATTAGTCTCGGGTCGTTCTCCCTAGGAGTTGCCCTAAGGTGCACATCATTGGTTAGGAGTTCTCTTTGATGTTTGAGGTTGAATGCGAAAAATATAAACAAGCTTGCATAAAAGCAATGATAAATTAACAAGTAAGCTAATGGACACAAGAATTTGAACTAAACAAGTGTGAATGACAATCAATCGATGTAAAGGTCTTGGCTAGGGTTGAAAATTGGAATTTCTATCCTCATTGCCTTCAACAATTGTGATGAGAATTGGTCCTTGCTCTACTTAGTTAACCTCTAACTATGAAGGAAAGTCAAGTGGAAATAATCAATTTGAGTCCACAAGTCCTAGTCTAATTCTAAGGAAAGACTAGAGTTAGTGTCATTCAAATCAATTAGCAATTTCCAATTATCAATCAATAAATTGCCTTGACAATTCAAGTGTCTCCAATTGTCCAACCCCTAAGCCAAGAGTAAAAATCTAATCCATAGCTAAAGTTGACATTTTCTCAAACATTTGGTGAACAATAATGAAAGGCATTGTGAAATTGAGAAGGGGAATTGAATTCAAGCTATCTAACACAAGCAATCAACAACAATAAAGAAATTCACAACAATGAACATGAAATTCCACAATGCATTAATAGAAATCAAAGTAACAAGATCCAAATCCAAGATCTACAATGCTAGAGCAACAAGAACACAAATTGAGAGTAGAAGAGTGAGATCTACAAACTAGAACAATGTAGAATTGAAAGTAAATTCAAATCTAACCAAAGGATCCAAGTGCAATTGGAATTGAGAATGCCAAAACCTAGAGAGAAGTTAGAGTTTCTCTCTCTAGAAACCTCTAAAACTAACTACCAAAAATATCTAAATGTGTGAAAAGTGTGTTTCCCCTTTAACCCTTGGTCCTTTATGTCTTTTCCTGCCAGAATTCCACTCAAAACTGACCCTGGAAACCTTCTGAAATTGCTAGGCACGTTTTCACTAAAGAAGTCACGTACCGGGCGTCACGCGTACGTGTGGGTCACGCGTACGCATCGTCTGGGTTTTTGCGATCCACGCATACGCATCAGACGTGCATACACGTCAATGAAGATCCTGCTCAGCCATACGTGTGCATCCATGTTTGCGCGCCGATTCCAGATTCAGCTCCCAGACGTGCGCGTCGACTACACGTGCGTGTCGATGTCAATACTTCAAAGCTCCATTTTTCATGCTCCTTCCACTTATGCATGCTTCCTTCCTCTCTTCTAGACCACTCTTTCCCCCTATAAACTCTGAAATCACTCAACAAACGGATCACGGTATCGAATGGTAACAAAGAGAGATTAAAATATACCTCATTTTGGGCCTAAAAAGCATGTTTTCAATAATCAAGCAAAATTAGGAAGGAGACATAAAACCATGCATTTTATATGGATAAGTATGACAAAATGTTGATAAAACCCTCTAAATTCTACACAAAGTGAAACCTAAGATTGGGATTCATCAAATCTCTTCACACTTAAAGCAAGTATGTCCTCATGCTTAAAGGGATTGAAAGACCAAAGAATCATAGGAGAATGGGAATCTATTAGATGCAAATTACCTATATGGATGCAACTAATGCAAATATATCTATCTACTTGGTCAAAGGTAAATCAACTTCCAAGAACATGTGTGAGCACATAGGGTCAAAATGATAAAATAGTTCATGACTCTACCAATTCTAACATCAAAGCGGAGTGTGTACAACTTGCATGAAGAAAGCTCGTAAAAGTCGGGAACAAGGAATTGAGCGTCAAACCCTCACCGGAAGTGTTTGCACTCTATTCTCTCTAGTGTTTAGGGTTGACCACTCAATTCTCCTCTAATCATGCTTTTCCCAGATTTGTTTGTCATCTAACAATCAACAATCATCCAATGCATGCATACACCTATCATGAGGTCTTTTCAAAGGTTGTAATGGGGCTAGGGTCAAGGTAAGGTTATATATATGGCTAAGTGAGCTCAAAATTTGAATCCTTAATTAACATAAGCTTCCCACCTAACCTACATAACAGCCTATAGAAATCTAATATAAGCCTAACTACCCATTCTTTTCTTCTTCATATATTCATGCATTTTCTTTTCTTTATTACTCCCATATGCATTGACTCTTATTGAACCTTACTTTAGGGTATTTTGTCCCCTTTTTATTTCTTTCTTTTTCTTTTTTCTTTTCTTTTTCTTTTCTTTTTCTTTTTTTCTTTTTTTCTTTATTTTCCTTTGTATAAATTTTTTTTCTTCTTTTCTTTCTTTTCCAACTACAAACATATGCAAGAGCATCAATGCACATGGCTTCATGTTTTAATGCATGAATATGTACCCAATTCTCAAGATCTTCAATGAAAATTCCAAACACAATCAATGTCCCAAGTTTTTCCACACTTGAATGACACACACACTAGCCTAAGCTAATCAAAGATCCAAATAAGAACAATTATTGTGAGTGATGGAAGGTAGGCCATTTGGGTATGTGAGTGATGAGCGGATAATTTATACGCTTTTTGGCATTATTTTTAAGTAGTTTTTAGTATGATTTAGTTAATTTTAATTATATTTTTATTAGTTTTTAAATAAAAATCACATTTCTGGACTTTACTATGAGCTTGTGTATTTTTCTGTGATTTCAGGTATTTTCTGGCTGAAATTGAGGGACCAAAGTAAAAATCTGACTCAGAGGCTGAAAAAGGACTGCAGATGCTGTTGGATTCTGACCTCCCTGCACTCGAAATAGATTTTCTGGAACTACAGAAACCCAATTGACGCGTTCTCAATCGCGTTGGAAAGTAGACATCCAGGGCTTTCCAGCAATATATAATAGTCCATACTTTGCTCGAGTTTTCATGACGCAAACTGGCATTCAAACGCCAACTTCCTGCCATATTCTGGAGTTAAACGCCAGAAACAGGTTGCAAATCAGAGTTAAACGCCAGAAACAGGCTATAACCTGGCGTTTAACTCCAAAAAGAGTCTCTACATATGAAAGCTCAATGCTCAGCCCAAGCACACACCAAGTGGGCCCGGAAGTGGATTTCTGCATCATTTACTTATTTCTGTAAACCCTAGGTTACTAGTTTAGTATAAAAACCACTTTTAGTGATTTATTTCACATCTTTGAATAATTTTATGTTCAGAGATCACGTTTAGGGGGCTGGCCATTCGGCCATGCCTAGATCTTCTGTTCTTATGTATTTTCAACGGTGGAGTTTCTACACCCCATAGATTAAGGTGTGGAGCTCTGCTGCTCCTCATGAATTAATCCAAAGTACTATTGTTTTTCTATTCAATTCAAGCTTATTCCTATTTTAAGATAGTCGCTGCACTTCAACATGATAAATATGATGATCCGTGACACTCATCACTATTCTCAACCTATGAACGCATGCCTGGCAACCACTTTCATTCTACCTTAGATCGAGTGTGTATCTTTTAGCCTCCATTCCGAAAGATCGGAGTCTTCGTGGTATAAGTGATGAGCGGATATTTTATACGCTTTTTGGGGTTAATTTCATATAGATTTTAGTATATTTTAGTTAATTTTTAGTTTATTCTCATTAGTTTCTAGGCAAAATTCATATTTCTGGACTTTACTATGAGTTTGTGTGTTTTTCTGAAATTTCAGGTATTTTTTGGCTGAAATTGAGGGAGCTGAGCAAAAATCTGATTCAGGCTGAAAAAGGACTGCTGATGTTGTTGGACTCTGACCTCTCTGCACTCAAAATAGAATTTCTGGAGCTACAAGAGTCCAAATGGCGCGCTTCCAATTGCGTTGGAAAGTAGATATCCAGGGCTTTCCAGCAATATATAATAGTCCATACTTTGCTCAAGGATAAATGACGTAAACTGGCGTTCAACGCTAGTTCCGTGCTGCTGTCTGGCGTCCAGCGCCAGAAACAAGTTACAAAGTGGAGTTCAACGCCAGAAACAGGTTACAACCTGGCGTTGAACGCCCAAAATAGCCCCAGGCACGTGAAAGCTTTAATCTCAGCCCCAGCACACACCAAGTGGGCCCCAGAAGTGGATTTCTGCACTATATGTCATAGTCTACTCATTTTTTGTAAACCTAGGTTACCAGTTTAGTATTTAAACAACTTTTAGAGATTCATTTTGATCTCATGACATTTTAGATCTGAACTTTGTACTTTTTGACGGCATGAGTCTCTAAACTCCATTGTTGGGGGTGAGGAGCTCTGCTGTGTCTCGATGAATTAATGCAAGTATTTCTGTTTTCCATTCAAACATGCGTGTTCCTATCTAAGATATCCATTCGTGCCTAACTATGGAGATGGTGATGATCAGTGACACTCATCACCTTCCTCAATACATGAACGTGTGTCTGACAATCACCTCTGTTCTACATCAGATTGAATGAATATCTCTTAGATTCCTTAATCAGAATCTCCGTGGTATAAGCTAGATTCATGGCGGCATTCATGAGAATCCGGAAAGTCTAAACCTTATCTGTGGTATTCCGAGTAGGATTCTGGGATTGGATGGCTGTGACGAACTTCAAACTCGCGAGTGCTGGGCGTAGTGACAGACGCAAAAGGATAGTAAATCCTATTCCGGTACGACTGAAAACCTGCAGATGATTAGCCGTGCGGTGACAGCGCACCGGGACTCTTTTCACTGGAAGGATGGATGGTAGCCATTGACAACGGTGATCCACCTACACACAGCTTGCCATAGGAGGACGTGCATGCGTGAATCAGAAGACAGAGGAAAGTAGAGATTCTGAAGACAAAGCATCTCCAAAACTCCAACATATTCTCCATTACTGCATACAAGTAACCTTTAATCCATGCTCTCTTATTTACTCGCAACTCAACTGATAAATATAATTAACTTCCTAGCTAAGAATTGCAAGATAACCATAGATTGCTTCAAACCAACAATCTCCGTGGGATTTGACCCTTACTCACGTAAGGTATTACTTGGACAACCCAGTGCACTTGCTGGTTAGTGGTACGAGTGTGAAAAGTGTGATTCACAATTCGTGCACCAAGTTTTTGGCGCCGTTGCCGGGGATTGTTCGAGTTTGAACAACTGACGGTTTATTTTGTTGCTTAGATTAGGAAAAATTTTTCTTTTTGGTTTAGAGTCTCTTATTATTGTTCTTGGTTAAAATTTTATACTTCTTCAAAACAAGTGCTACATTTACTGCCCAATTGGTTAGAGCGTTGGTCTAAGTCTGTGGTAGTTTGGTATACTCTTTTTTTAAAAAAAAAAATCTTTTTCAAAAATAATAATTTCTCTATTAAATTTTGTGCCAAACTTTAAGTTTGGTGTTTTTTCTTCATGTTCTTGTGTTCTTGTGAGTCTTCAAAGTGTTTTTGAGTTTCCCTTGTGTCTTGATCTTAAAATTTTTAAGTTTGGTGTTCCTTGGTGTTTTCCCTCCAAAATTTTCAAAAACAAGGAGCATTAGATCTGAAAATTTTAAATCTTGTGCTATCTTATTGTTTCTCTCTCTCCTCTTTAAATTCAAAAATATCTTTTCTCTCTATTTTAAAGCAAATTTTCGAAATTTACCTTTAAAATTTAGATTTTTATTTTTTTTAAAAATTTAAAACCTTTTTCAAAAATCATCATATCCTTTTTAAAACTTCCTAACCATTTTCTCTCTCCTCATTTTTTCGAAAATTTTCAACCATTTTTGTTTATTTTATTTTAATTTATTTATTTTCTAAATAAGTAAATAAATAAATAAATAAATAAAAATAAATTTTTTATTTGACATCATCTCCCTTTCTCCATCATGGATCTAAGTGGAAATGAACAGTCCAGGAGGACTCTGGGGTCATATGCTAACCCCTCTACTGCTTCATATGGGAGTAGTATCTGCATACCCTCCATTGGAGTCAGTAGCTTTGAGTTGAATCCTCAGCTCATTATCATGGTGCAGCAAAGCTGCCAGTATTCCGGTCTTTCACAGGAAGAACCTACAGAGTTTCTGGCACAATTTTTACAAATTGCTGATACAGTACATGATAAGAAAATATATCAGGATGTCTACAGACTATTACTATTTCCGTTTGCTGTAAAAGATCAAGCTAAGAGGTGGTTAAATAACCAACCTAAGGCCAGCATAAGGACATGGGAACAGCTGACAAAAAAATTCCTGAATCAATACTTTCCCCCAAAATGGATGACACAGCTAAGGCTGGACATCCAAGGCTTCAAAAAAGGAGATAATGAATCTCTTTATGATGCCTAGGAGAGATACAGAGAGATGCTACGAAAATGCCCCTCTGAAATGTTTTCAGAGTGGGTTCAGTTAGACATCTTCTATTATGGGCTTGCAGAAGGAGCTCAGATGTCTCTAGATTACTCAGCTGGTGGATCTATCCACATGAGAAAGACAATTGAAGAGGCTCAAGAGCTCATTGATACAGTAGCCAATAATCAGCATCTGTACCTAAGCAGTGACCCTTCCATGAAAGAAGAGGTTAAAACAGTAACTGCTGAACTCAGCCCTGTAAAATAAGCTGCTGAATTCAATCAGCATTTGGACTTTCTAACAAGGCAGTTAGCCGAATTCAAGGATAAACTACAAGAGACAAGGATGGCTAATATAAATATGGAAGAACAATTGAAGCAAACAGAGCAGTAGCTGTCAAGACAAATAACAGAAGAATGCCAAGCAGTTCAATTAAGAAGTGGGAAAACATTAAATACCCCACCTCAAGGCAGCAAAGAGCCAAGGAATGAGCAAACCACCCAAAATTCACCTGAGGACAGTAAGAGCCCAGGGAAAAGTAATTCTGGCGTTAAAACGCCAGCAATCTGGTGGAAGGCTGGCGCTGAACGCCCAGACCATGCCCAAGACTGGCGTTCAACGCCAGTAACAAGCAAGGACTGGCGTTCAACGCTAAAAACAAGGAAGGATCCGGCGTTGAACGCCCAAAAAGGGCAAGATCTGGCGCTGAACGCCCAAAATGGGCACAGTTCTGGCATTCAGACGCCAGGAACAGACAAGGGGTTGGCGTCTCACGTCACTCCAGCTTCTAACTCTGGCACTCAGTTGCCAGTGAGGGATCAGACATACACAAGTGCTGATGACAACCCCTCTAAAAAGCCTTCTTCAACCACTTCTGTAGGCAATAAACCTACAGCAACTAAGGTTGAGGAATATAAAGCCAAGATACCTTATCCTCAAAATCTCCGGAAAGAGGAGCAGGATAAGCAATTTGCTCGCTTTGCAAATTATCTCAGGACTCTTGAAATAAAGATTCCATTTGCAGAGGCACTTGAGCAAATACCTTCTTATGCCAAGTTCATGAAAGAGATCTTGAGTCATAAGAAGGATTGGAGAGAAACTGAAAGAGTTCTCCTCACTGAAGAATGCAGTGCAGTCATTCTGAAAAGCTTTCCTGAAAAGCTTAAAGACCCTGGGAGTTTTCTGATACCATGCATATTAGAAGGTAATTGCACCAAGACAACTTTATGCGATCTTGGGGCAAGCATCAACCTAATACCTGCATCCACTATCAGAAAGCTTGGCTTAACTGAAGAAGTTAAACCAACCCAGATATGTCTCCAACTTGCTGATGGCTCCATTAAATACCCATCAGGCGTGATTGAAGATATGATTGTCAGAGTTGGGCCATTCGCCTTTCCCACTGACTTTGTAGTGCTGAAAATGGAGGAGCACAAGAGTGCTACTCTCATTCTAGGAAGACCCTTCCTAGCAACTGGACGAACCCTCATTGATGTCCAACAGGGGGAAATAACCCTGAGAGTCAATGATGATGAGTTTAAGTTGAATGTTGTCAAAGCCATGCAGCATCCAGACACATCAAAAGACTGCATGAAAGTTGATCTTATTGACTCTTTGGTAGAAGAGATCAACATGGCTGAGAGTCTCGAATCAGAGTTGGAAGACATCTTTAAAGATGTTCAGCCTGATTTGGAGGATTCAGAAGAGATGAAAGAGCCTCTGAAATTTTCTCTGGAAGAGGAAAAACCTCCTAAATCCGAGCTCAAACCATTACCACCATCCCTGAAGTATGTATTTCTGGGAGAAGGTGACACTTTTCCAGTGATCATAAGCTCTGCTTTAAATCCACAGGAAGAGGAAGCACTTATTCAAGTGCTAAGGACACACAAGACAGCTCTTGGGTGGTCCATAGGTGACCTTAAGGGCATAAGCCCAGCTAGATGCATGCACAAAATCTTATTGGAGGATAATGCTAAACCAGTGGTTCAACCACAGAGGCGGCTAAATCCAGCCATGAAGGAAGTGGTGCAGAAAGAGGTCACCAAATTACTAGAGGCTGGGATTATTTATCCTATTTCTGATAGCCCCTGGGTGAGCCCTGTCCAAGTCGTCCCAAAAAAGGGAGGCATGACAGTGATTCATAATGAAAAAAATGAACTGGTTCCTACAAGAACAGTTACAGGATGGCGCATGTGCATTGACTATAGAAGGCTCAATACAGCCACCAGAAAGGATCATTTTCCTCTACCATTCATAGACCAGATGCTAGAAAGACTGGCAGGTCATGATTATTACTGCTTTTTGGATGGCTACTCAGGCTATAATCAGATTGCAGTAGATCCTCAGGATCAAGAAAAAACAGCATTCACATGTCCATCTGGAGTGTTTGCTTATAGAAGGATGCCATTTGGGCTGTGTAATGCGCCTGCAACCTTCCAGAGATGCATGCTCTCTATTTTCTCTGATATGGTGGAAAAATTTCTGGAAGTCTTCATGGATGACTTCTCAGTATATGGAGACTCATTCAACTCCTGTCTTGATCACCTGAAACTTGTTCTGAAGAGATGCCAAGAGACCAACCTAGTTTTAAACTGGGAAAAATGTCACTTCATGGTGACTGAAGGGATTGTCCTTGGGCATAAAATCTCAAACAAGGGGATAGAGGTGGATCAAGCAAAAATAGAGGTAATTAAAAAATTACCACCACCTGCCAATGTTAAGGCAATCAGAAGCTTTCTGGGGCATGCAGGATTCTATAGGAGGTTTATAAAGGATTTTTCAAAAATCGCAAAACCTCTAAGCAATCTGCTAGCTGCTGACACGCCATTTGTGTTTGACACAGAGTGCCTGCAGGCGTTTGAAACGCTGAAAACTAAGCTGGTCACAGCACCAGTAATTTCTGCACCAGACTGGACATTACCATTTGAGCTAATGGGTGATGCCAGTGATCATGCCATTGGTGCAGTATTGGGACAGAGGCATGACAAGCTTCTGCACGTCATTTATTATGCTAGTCGCGTTTTAAATGATGCCCAGAAAAATTACACAACCACAGAAAAAGAATTACTTGCAGTGGTTTATGCCATTGACAAGTTCAGATCATACTTAGTAGGATCAAAAGTGATTGTGTATACTGACCATGCTGCTCTTAAATATCTACTCACAAAGCAAGATTCAAAACCCAGGCTCATCAGATGGGTGTTGCTTCTGCAAGAGTTTGATATAGAAATAAGAGACAGAAAAGGGACAGAAAACCAAGTGGCTGATCATCTGTCCCGGATAGAGCCAGTAGAAGGGACGTCCCTCCCCTTTCTTGAGATCTCTGAGACTTTTCCGGATGAGCATTTATTTGCCATTCAGGAAACACCATGGTTTGCCGATATTGCAAACTATAAAGCTGCAAGGTTCATACCCAAAGAGTACAATAGGAAACAAAAGAAAAAATTAATCACTGATGCAAAGTACTACTTGTGGGATGAACCCTATCTCTTTAAGAGATGTGCAGACGGAATAATCTGTAGGTGTGTTCCTAGAGAAGAAGCACAAAGGATCCTATGGCATTGCCATAGATCTCAATATGGAGGCCATTTTGGAGGTGAGCGAACAGCCACCAAGGTCCTCCAATGTGGCTTCTATTGGCCCACACTCTATAAAGATTCCCGAGAGTTTGTACGTAACTGTGACAGTTGCCAAAGAGCTGGTAATCTGCCTCATGGTTACGCCATGCCTCAACAAGGAATCTTGGAGATTGAGTTGTTTGACGTATGGGGAATTGACTTCATGGGACCTTTCCCCCCATCATTCTCAAACACTTATATCCTGGTGGCAGTTGACTATGTATCAAATGGGTTGAGGCCATTGCCACACCCACCAATGATACTAAAATAGTGCTGAAGTTCCTCCAGAAAAATATCTTCAGCAGGTTTAGGGTCCCTAGAGTACTAATCAGTGATGGGGGCACTCACTTCTGCAACAAACAGCTTTACTCTGCCATGGTCCGGTATGGGATTCGCCATAAGGTGGCGACTCCATATCATCTACAGACTAATGGACAAGCTGAAGTCTCTAACAGAGAGCTAAAAAGAATCCTAGAACGGACTATAAACACCCGTAGAAAGGATTGGGCAAGAAGCTTGGATGATGCTCTGTGGGCATACAGAACAGCATTCAAGACTCCTATAGGGACCTCTCCATACCAACTGGTCTATGGTAAGGCATGTCACCTGCCCGTGGAACTGGAACATAAAGCCTACTGGGCAACCAGATTCCTGAACTTTGATGCCAAATTAGCTAGAGAAAAAAGATTGCTCCAGCTAAATGAGCTAGAGGAATTCAGATTCATTGCTTTCGAAAATGCCAAGCTTTATAAAGAAAAATAAAAAAAGTGGCATGACAGAAAGCTGTCATCTAGAATCTTTGAACCAGGACAAAAGGTTCTGTTGTTCAACTCTAGGCTCAGGCTATTCCCCGGGAAACTGAAGTCCCGGTGGAGGAGACCAAATGTGATTACAAGTGTATCACCATATGGTTATGTGGAGCTTTAAGATATTGATTCTGATAAGAAGTTCATTGTCAATGGACAGAGAATCAAGCACTATCTTGAAGGCAATATTGAGCAAGAGTGCTCAAGGCTGAAGCTAGACTAAAAGCTCAGCAAGGTCCAGCTAAAGACAATAAAGAAGCGCTTGCTGGGAGGCAACCCAGCTATGGGGCATCAATCCTCTAAGCATTTTGTCCTATTTTTATTTTTATTTGTTTATATAAAGTTCATTGATAACAAGGTAAAGAATCAATTGCATAAGTTCACAGGGTTACAGAAGGATTCTGCACACAAAACAGAGAAAAAGAGCTCACTGGCAAGAAAACGCCAGTAAAAGTCTGTTTTGGGCGTTCAACGCCCAACAGAAGCATCCACTGGGCGTTGAATGCCAGTGAGGATAGCCATCTGGGCGTTAAACGCCAGAAAGAAGCTCTTTCTGGGCGTTTAACGCCAGATTTACAGCATTCTAGGCGTTCAGAAAAACGCCCAGTAACAAAGGACTTCCTGGCGTTCAACGCCAGAAAGAAGCAGCAGCTGGGCGTTGAACGCCCAGGAGAGGCATTACTTGGGCGTTGAACGCCCAAAACATGCAGCGTTTGGGCGTTCAAACGCCAGGATGGTGGGGAGGAGGTAAATTCATTTTTTCTTCATATTTTTCATTTTAAATCTTAATTTTCATGCTTCAATTCATGATTTCTTGCATAAACATGTTAAGAACCTTGATTTCTAAAATCCCTAATTTCTAAAAACCCTACCTTAAAAATATCAAATGTATCTTAATCCATAAGCACAAACCCTCTTTTTCAAATTCAATCCAACTCTTTTTCAAATTTTCAAAACAAATCTATTTTTTTTAACTAATATCTTTTTCAAATCTCCACATTATCTTTTTCAAAATCTAGATTTATCTTTTTCAAAAATTTTTCATATCTTTTCAATTTTAAACTATATCCTCTCTTATCATATCTTCTATCTTATCTTTTCCAAATCAATCTTTTTATCATATCTTTTCAAAATTTTCGAACCCTCCCCCCTCCCTTTATATATGAGTTCGGCCTCCACCCTCCTCCATCAACAATTGCACCTAGCTCTCCTTCTATCCCTCTCTTTTCTTTTCTGTTACTTGAGGACAAGCAAACCTCTAAGTTTGGTGTGTTTATCCGTGATCACTAAGAGCATGGCTCCTAAGGGAAAATAACCCACTTCAAGAGGCAAGAAAGAGAGCATTCCAAAACCACTTTGGAATCAAGGGAAGTTCTTATCTAAAGAACATTCAGACCATTATTATAAAACAATGGGTCTAAGATCAGTGATCCCAGAAGTTAGATTCGATCTGAAAGAAGACGAATATCCGGAGATCCAGGAGCAAATTCGAATCAGGAACTGGGAGGTCCTAGCTAATCCTGAAACGAAAGTGGGAAGGAATATGGTTCAGAAGTTCTATGCTAATATGTGGCATACAGACAGGCAAAGACTATCTGGATCTGATATCTATGACTATCGAACCGTGGTCAGAGGAAAGATTATTCATACCCACCCTGACAAGATCAGAGAGATCTTAAAGCTACCTCAGCTGAAAGATGATCCAGACTCCTTCAATAGGAGAATGATGAGAACAAACAAAAGCCTGGATAAGATTCTAGAAGACATATGCATCCCTGGAGCCAGGTGGACCACCAGCACGAAGGGCGTTCCTAATCAACTCAAAAGAGAAGATCTCAAACCAGTGGCCAGAGGCTGACTGGACTTCATTGGGCATTCTCTGCTGCCCACTAGCAACCATTCTGAAGTCACTGTTAAAAGAGCAGTGATGATCCATTGCATCATGATGGGAAAAAAAGTGGAAGTTCATCAACTGATTTCAACTGAATTCTACAAAATTGCTAATAAAAATTCTAAAGAGGCCAGGTTGGCTTACCCAAGCTTGATTTCTCTGCTCTGCAAGGACGCTGGGGTAAGGATGGGAATAACTGAGTATATCTCAATTGAGAAACCAATCACCAAAGCATCAATGGAAAAACAACAAGCGCAGGATGACCCCATCAAGAAGAAAACACAGGAATTTCTCCCAGAAATCCCTGAATCTGAATATTGGGAGCATCTTGAAACATTAGTTACCAAGATACAAGAAGCTATGGAACAAATAATAAAGGAACAGAAGGAACACAGTCAAATTCTTTGCTATTTGATTAAAGAACAGGAAGAGCAAGGGCGTGACTTGAAGGAATTGAAGTGCCAGAAGTTATCTCTTGAAGGACCAAGCACCCCACAAATCCGAGGAACATCCACTTCCCAGAACAAAGGTTGTTAAATTCCAATTTCTGCTTTAACTCTGTGATAGTTGTCGTTATAAGAGTTTACCTTAGGAGTCATATAGTAGTAATTAGTGTCTATTTTGATTTTACCTCCAATTAAGTTATAGTCTATTTTTCTCATCATCAGCAAACATGAATAAAATAGTAGATCTTTTGAATAAGAGACAATAAAATTCGAGTTTTTTTATAAGAAAAATTCTAATTAGTAACATATGGTGGCAATGCTTTCTGTCTTCTGAATGACTGCTTGAACAGTGCATATGTCTTTTGAATTTGTTGTTTAAGACTGTTAAATATGTTGGCTCTTGAAAGAATGATGAACATGAGACATGTTATTGATAATCTGAAAAATCATAAAAATGATTCTTGAAGCAAGAAAAAGCAGCAAAGAACAAAGCTTGCAGAAAAAAAAAAGAGAAGAGAAAGCAAGCAGAAAAAGCCAATAGCCCTTAAAACCAAAAGGCAAGGGTAATGAAAAGGATCCCAAGGCTTTGAGCATCAGTGGATAGGAGGGCCTAAAGGAATAAAATCCTGGCCTAAGCGGTTAAACCAGGCCGTCCCTAGCCATGTGCTTGTGGCGTGAAGGTGTCAAGTGAAAACTTGAGACTGAGCGGTTAAAGTCAAGGTCCAAAGCAAAAAGAAGAGTGTGCTTAAGAACCCTGGACACCTCTAATTGGGGACTTTAGCAAAGCTGAGTCACAATCTAAAAGGGTTCACCCAATTATGTGTCTGTGGCATTTATGTATCCGGTGGTAATACTGGAAAACAAAGTGCTTAGGGCCACATCCAAGACTCATAAAGTAGCTGTGTTCAAGAATCATCATACTGAAATAGGAGAATCAATAACACTATCTGAATTCTAAGTTCCTAAAGATGCCAATCACTCTGAGCTTCAATGGATAAAGTGAGATGCCAAAACTGTTCGGAAGCAAAAAGCTACTAGTCCCGCTCATCTAATTAGAATCTGAGCTTCACTCAAAAACTCTGAGATATTATTGCTTCTTGACTTATTAGTCTTCTATTTTATTTGTCTAGTTGTTTGAGAACAAGCAACAGTTCAAGTTTGGTGTTGTGATGAGCGGATATTTTATACGCTTTTTGGGGTTAATTTCATATAGATTTTAGTATATTTTAGTTAGTTTTTAGTTTATTCTCATTAGTTTCTAGGCAAAATTCATATTTCTGGACTTTACTATGAGTTTGTGTATTTTTCTGTAATTTCAGGTATTTTCTGGCTGAAATTGAGGGAGCTGAGCAAAAATCTGATTCAGGCTGAAAAAGGACTGCTGATGTTGTTGGACTCTGACCTCTCTGCACTCAAAATAGAATTTCTGGAGCTACAGGAGTTCAAATGGTGCGCTTCCAATTGAGTTGGAAAGTAGACATCCAGGGCTTTCCAGAAATATATAATAGTCCATACTTTGCTCAAGGATAGACGATGTAAACTGGCGTTCAACGCCAGTTCCATGCTACTGTCTGGCGTCCAGCGCCAGAAACAAGTTACAAAGTGGAGTTCAACGCCAGAAACAGGTTACAACCTGGCGTTGAACGCCCAAAACAGCCCCAGGCACGTGAAAGCTTTAATCTCAGCCCCAGCACACACCAAGTGGGCCCCAGAAGTGGATTTCTGTACTATCTGTCATAGTCTACTCATTTTCTGTAAACCTAGGTTACCAGTTTAGTATTTAAACAACTTTTAGAGATTTATTTTGATCTCATGACATTTTAGATCTGAACTTTGTACTTTTTGACGGCATGAGTCTCTAAACTCCATTGTTGGGGGTGAGGAGCTCTGCTGTGTCTCGATGAATTAATGCAAGTATTTCTGTTTTCCATTCAAACATGCGTGTTCCTATCTAAGATATCCATTCGCGCCTAACTATGGAGATGGTGATGATCAGTGACACTCGTCACCTTCCTCAATACATGAACGTGTGTCTGACAATCACCTCCGTTCTACATCAGATTGAATGAATATCTCTTAGATTCCTTAATCAGAATCTCCGTGGTATAAGCTAGATTGATGGCGGCATTCATGAGAATCTGGAAAGTCTAAACCTTGTCTGTGGTATTCTGAGTAGGATTCTGGGATTGGATGGCTGTGACGAACTTCAAACTCGCGAGTGCTGGGCGTAGTGACAGACGCAAAAGGATAGTAAATCCTATTCCGGTACGACTGAGAACCTGCAGATGATTAGCCGTACGGTAACAGCGCATCGGGACCCTTTTCACTGGAAGGATGGATGGTAGCCATTGACAACGGTGATCCACCTACACACAGCTTGCCATAGGAGGACGTGCATGTGTGAATCAGAAGACAGAGGAAAGCAGAGATTCTGAAGACAGAGCATCTCCAAAACTCCAACATATTCTCCATTACTGCATACAAGTAACCTTTAATCCATGCTCTCTTATTTACTCGCAACTCAACTGATAAATATAATTAACTTCCTGACTAAGAATTGCAAGATAACCATAGATTGCTTTAAACTAACAATCTCCGTGGGATTCGACCCTTACTCACGTAAGGTATTACTTGAACGACCCAGTGCACTTGCTGGTTAGTGGTACGAGTGTGAAAAGTGTGATTCACAATTCGTGCACCAATAAGCTAGAATTATTGGCGGCCATTCCTGAGATCCAAAAAGTCTAAAACTTGTCTGTGGTATTCCGAGTAGGATCTGGGAAGGGATGACTGTGACGAGCTTCAAACTCACGAGTGTTGGGCGTAGTGACAGACGCAAAAAGATCAATAGATCCTATTCCAACATGATCGAGAACCGACAGATGATTAGCCGTGCGGTGACAGCGCATTTGGACCATTTTCACTGAGAGGATAGGAAGTAGCCATTGACAACGGTGATGCCCAACATACAACTTGCCATGAAAAGGAGTATGAATGATTGGATGAAGGCAGTAGGAAAGCAGAGATTCAGAAGGAGTAAAGCATCTCCATACGCTTATCTGAAATTCCTACCACTGAATTGCATAAGTAACTCTATCCTATTTTATATTTTAATCATCAAAATCACATAACCATTTGAATCCACCTGACTGAGATTTACAAGATGATCATAGCTTGCTTCAAGCCCACAATCTCCGTGGGATCGACCCTTACTCACGTAAGGTTTATTACTTGGACGACCCAGTGCACTTGCTGGTTAGTTGTGCGGAGTTGTGAAAAAGAATTGAGATTATGAACGTGCGTACTAAGTTTTTGGCACTGTTACCAGAGATCACAATTTCGTGCACCAAGTTTTTGGTGCCGTTGCCGGGGATTATTCGAGTTTGGACAACTGACGGATCATCTTGTTGCTCAGATTAGGTAATTTTATTTTATGTTTAAGCTTTTTGTTTTTATTCTTTTCTATTTTCGAAAATAAATTCAAAAAAATTATTTTATTTTATTCTTTAGAATTTTTAAGAATGAATTCTAGAGTTTCATGAGATATGTTGAATCCTGGCTGGCTGTTAAGCCATGTCTAGTCTTTTGGACCGAGGTTTCACTTATCCTTAGAAGAGCTTCTTTGTCTTTCTCATCAATTTAGCTGTTGTATGTAATGATCTGCTAAAAATTGGCTGGCCATTGGCCATGTCTAGTGTTTTGGACCGGAGCTTTCACTGAAAGCTAGGCTGGCTAGTAAGCCATGTCTAATTCCTGGACTGGAGTTTTAGACTAACATTGCATGATTCCTGGAATTCTCATTAGAAATTTTGAAATCCTTATTTTTCTTTTTCCAATTAATTTTCGAAAAATACCAAAAAAAAATTTAATAAAATCATAAAAACAAAAATTTTGATGTTTCTTGTTTGAGTCTAGTGTCAACTTTTTAAGTTTGGTGTCAATTGCATCTTTTTAATTTTTCTTAAAATTTTCGAAGAACACCTGCATGAAACTGTTCTTCATGATCTTTAAGTTGTTCTTGATGATCTTCTTTGTTTGATCTTTGCATTTTCATGTTTTGTGTCTCTTCTTGTTTTTCATATGCATTTTCAATTTGTTGGTTTCTAAAGTTTGAAAATTTCTAAGTTCGGTGTCTTGCATGTTTTTCTTTTCTTAAAAATTTTCAAAAATAAGTCTTTGGTGTTCATCTTGACATTCAAAGTGTTCTTGCATGCATTAGTTGTTTTGATTCATAATTTTCATGATTTGTTTCAATTTGGTATTTTTCTCTCTCATCATTAAAAATTCAAAAATAAAAAATATATCTTTCCTTGTTTTACTCATAAATTTCAATTTAAAAATCCTATCTTTTCAAAACTTTTTCAAAAATCAAATCTTTTTCAACTTTTCCTTAATAATTTTGAAATTTTTAAAAATTATTTTCAAAATATTTTTCTTATTTTTATTTCATGATTTTCAAAATTAATACTAATATTTAATGTGATTGATTCAAAAATTTCAAGTTGCTACTTGCCTACTAAGAAAGGTTCAATCTTTAAATTCTAAAATCATATCTTTTAGTTTCTTGTTAGTCAAGTAATCAACTTTAATTTTAAAAATCAAATCTTTTTAAATTTCCTTTTCAAATCTTTTTCAAAATGATTTTCAATCATATCTTTTTCAAAATCAATTTCAAAATCAATTTCAAAATCCTTTCTAACCTCCTATCTTTTCAAAAATTGATTTTCAAATCTTTCTCAATTAACTACTTGACTTTTTGTTTGATTTTAAAAGTTTTCTTTTTCAATCATATCTTTTTCAAAACCACCTAACTAATTTTCTCTCTCTAATTTTTGAAACCCCCCCCCCACTTTTTCAAAATTGCTTTTAATTAACTAATTATTTTAAATTTTAATTTAATTTTATTTAATTTCTCTTTTTGATTTTCAAATTATAACTAATATTTAAAATAAAAACAAAAATATTTTTATTTTATTTAATTTTTGAATTCTTACCCCTCTCATCTCTTTCTATTTATTTATTTATCTACTAACATTCCTCTTCTACTCATAATTCGAACCCCCTCTTCTTCTCTGTGTTCGAATTTTTCTCTTCTCCTTCTTCTATTCTTCTCTTCTTCTACTTACATAAGGAATCTCTATACTGTGACATAGAGGATTCCATACTTTCTTTTCTGTTCTCTTCTTTTTCATATGAGCAGGAACAGGGATAAAGACATTCTTATTGAAGCTGATCCTGAACCTGAAAGGACTCTTAAGAGGAAACTAAGAGAAGCTAAAGCACAACCCTCTGGAGAGGACCTGACAGAAATTTTCGAAAAATAAGGAGACATGGCCGAACCTAATAACAATGGTGGAGATGCAAGGAAGATGCTTGGTGACTTTATTGCACCCTCTTCTAACTTCTATGGAAGAAGCATCTCACTTGCAATTGGAGTAAACAATTTTGAGCTTAAACCTCAATTGGTTTCTCTAATGCAGCAGAATTGCAATTTTCACGGACTTCCAATGGAAGATCCTCATCAGTTTTAGCTGAATTCTTGCAAATCTGTGACATTGTCAAGACTAATGGAGTTGATCCCGAGGTCTACAGGCTTATGCTTTTCTCTTTTGCTGTAAGAGACAGAGCTAGAACATGGTTGGATTCACAGCCTAAGAATAGCCTGAACTCTTGGGACAAGCTGGTCAGTGCTTTCCTGGCCAAATTCTTTCCACCTCAAAAGATGAGCAAGCTTAGAGTGGAAATCCAAACCTTCAGACAGAAGGAAGGTGAATCCCTCTATGAAGCTTGGGAAAGATACAAGCAACTAATCAAAAGGTGTCCTATTGACATGCTTCCAGAATGGAGCATCATATGTATATTCTATGATGGTCTGTCTGAGTTGTCAAAAATGTCATTGGACCATTCTGCAGGAGAATCTCTTCATCTGAAAACCCCTGCAGAAGCTCAGGAACTCATTGAAATGGTTGCAAATAACCAGTTCATGTACACCTCTGAGAGGAACCCTGTGAACAATGGGATGCCTCAGAAGAAGGGAGTTCTTGAAATTCATACTCTGAATGCCATATTGGCTTAGAATAAAATATTGACTCAGCAAGTCAATATGATTTCTCAGAGTCTGAATGGATTGCAAGCTGCATCCAACAGTACTAAGGAAGCATCTTCTGAAGAAGAAGCTTATGATCCTGAGAATCTTGCAATAGCAGAGGTAAATTACATGGGAGAACCCTATGGAAACACCTACAATCCTTCATGGAGAAATCATCCAAATCTCTCATGGAAGGATCAATAGAAGCCTAATCAGGGCTTTAATAATAATAATAATGGTGGAAGAAATAGGTTTAGCAATAGCAAGCCTTTTCCATCATCTTCTCAGCAATAGACAGAGAATTCTAAACAGAGCCATTCTGACCTGGCAACCATAGTCTCTGATCTATCCAAGACCACACTAACTTTCATGAATGAAATAAGGTCATCCCTTAGAAATTTGGAGGCACAGATGGGTCAGCTGAGTAAGAAGATTACTGAAACTCCTCCAGTACTCTCCCAAGCAATACAGAAGAAAACCCCAAGAGAGAGTGCAAGGCCATAACCATGATCAACATGGCCGAACCTAGAGAGAGTGAGGAGGATGTGAGTCCCAGTGAGAAAAGCCTCACGGGACGTCCTCTGGACAGAAAGGAGATTCCCTTTGAGGAACCAATGGAATATGAGGCTCATACAGAGACCATAGAGATTCCATTGAACTTTCTTCTGCCATTCATGAGCTCTGATGAATATTCTTCCTCTGAAGAGGATGAAAACATCACTGAAGAGCAAGTTGCTAAATATCTAGGAACAATCATGAAGCTGAATGCCAAGTTGTTTGGTACTGAGACTTGGGAGGATGAACCCCCATGTTCACCAATGAACTGAATACATTACTAAGGCAGACATTACCTCAGAAGAAACCTGATCCCGGAAAATTCTTCATACATTGTACCATAGACACCATGACCTTTGAGAAGGCTCTATGTGATCTGGGGTCAGGGATAAACCTCATGCCACTCTCTGTAATGGAGAAATTGGGAATCTTTGAGGTACAAGCTGCAAGAATGTCACTAGAGATGGCAGACAAATCAATAAAACAGGCTTATGGACTAGTAGAGAACGTGCTAGTGAAGGTTGAAAGCCTTTACATCCCTGCTGATTTCATAATCCTAGACACTGGGAAGGATGAGGATGAATATATCATCCTTGGTAGACCCTTCCTAGCCACAGCAAAAGATGTGATTGATGTTGATAGTGGAGAGTTGGTCCTTCAGTTGAATGAGGACTACCTTGTATTCAAGACTCAAGGTTTTCCCTCTGCAACCATGGAGAGGAAGCATGAAAAGCTTCTCTCAATACAGAGTCAAATAAAACTCCCACATTCAAACTCTAAGTTTGGTATTGGAAGGCCACAACCAAACTCTAAGTTTGGTGTTGAGAGGCCCCAACCTTGCTCTGATTATCTGTGAGGCTCCATGAGAGCTCAGTGTCAAGCTATTGACATTAAAGAAGCGCTTATTGGGAGGCAACCCAATGTTATTTAATTATATCTATTTATTTTCCATTGCTATTTTATGTTTTCTTTAGGTTGATGATCATGTGAAATCATAAAAACAACTGAAAAATCAAAAATAGAATAAAAAATAGCATGAAAAATAGCTCACCCTGGAGGAAGAGCTTACTGGCGTTTAAACGCCAGTAAGAGTAGCAGAATGGGCGTTAAACGCCCAGTCTGGCACCATTCTGGGCGTTTAACGCCAGAAACAAGCACCAGACTGGCATTAAATGCCAGAAACAAGCAGCAACATGGCGTTTAACGCCAGAAGTGCACTCTAAGGGCGTTTTGCATGCCTAAAAGGAGCAGGGATGCTAAGTCCTTGACCCCTCAGGATCTGTGGACCCCACAGGATCTCCACCTACTCCACCTCTTCTTCTCTCCTCTTCACACCCTTTCATAACACTCTTCCCCAAATACCCTTCACCATTCACATCCATCTACTCTTCCCCAAAAAACCTCACCTACCTCCAAATTCAAAATCTTTTTTCTCCCAAACCCAACCCTAATACACGAAACCTAACCCTTCCCCCACCCCTATATAAACCCCTCAACACTACCTCATCTTCACACATTACAAAAACTTCTTTCCCCCCTTGGCCGAATACACACTTCCCTCCATCTCCTCCATTTTCTTCTTTTTCTACTATTTTCCTTCTTCTTTTGCTCGAGGACGAGCAAACATTTTAAGTTTTGTGTGGTAAAAGCGTGGCTTTTTGTTTTTCCATAACCATTAATGGCACTTAAGGCCAGAGAAACCTCAAGAAAGAGGAAAGGGAAGGCAATTGCTTCCACCTCTGAGTCATGAGAGATGGAAAGATTGATCTCAAAGACCCATCAAGACCACTTCTATGAAGTTGTGGCCAAGAAGAAGGTGATCCCTGAGGTCCCTTTCAAGCTCAAAAGGAGTGAGTATCCGGAGATCCGACATGAGATTAGAAGAAGACCAAAGAGCTATGAGGGAGGAGCAACAAAGGCAAGGAAGAGACATTGAGGAGCTAGAGCACTCCATAAGATCTTCAAAAGGAAGAGCTAGCCGCCATCACTAAGGTGGACCCGTTCTTTAATTTCCTTGTTCTTTATTTTTCTGTTTTTCGATTTTTGAACCTTATGTTTCATTTATGTTTGTGTCTTTACTACATAATCATTAGTGTTTAAGTGTCTATGTCTTAAAGCTATGAATGTCCTATGAATCCATCACCTTTCTTAAATGAAAAACGTTTTTAATCACAAAAGAACAAGAAGTACATGATTTCGAATTCATCCTTGAGATTAGTTTAATTATTTTGATGTGGTGACAATACTTTTTGTTTTCTGAATGAATGCTTGAACAGTGCATATTTTTGAATTTGTTGTTTATGAATGTTAAATTTGTTGGCTCTTGAAGAATGATTAAAAAGGAGAAATGTTATTGGATAATCTGAAAAATTATAAAATTGATTCTTGAAGCAAGAAAAAGCAGTGAAAAAGCAAAAGCTTGCGAAAAAAAATATATGGCGAAAATAAAAGAAAAAAAAGGTGAAAGAAAAAGAAAAAGCAAGCAAAAAAAGCCAAGAGCTCTTTAAACCAAAAGGCAAGAGAAAAAAGCCAGTAACCCTTTAAACTAAAAGGCAAGGGTAAAAAGGATCTAAGACTTTGAGCATCAATGGATAGGAGGGCCCAAAGGAATAAAATCCTGGCCTAAGTGGCTAAACCAAGATGTCCCTAACCATGTGCTTGTGGCGTGAAGGTGTCAAGTGAAAAGCTTGAGACCGAGCGGTTAAAGTCATGATCCAAAGCAAAAAGAGTGTGCTTAAGAACCCTAGACACCTCTAATTGGGGACTCTAGCAAAGCTGAGTCAAAATTCGAAAAGGTTCACCCAGTTATGTGTCTGTGGCATTTATGTATCCGGTGGTAATACTGGAAAACAAAGTGCTTAGGGCCACAGCCAAGACTCATAAAATAGCTGTGTTCAAGAATCAACATACTGAAATAAGGAATCAATAACACTATCTAAATTCTGAGTTCCTATAGATGCCAATCATTCTAAACTTCAAAGGATAAAGTGAAATGCTAAAACTGTTCAGAGGCAAAAAGCTACTAGTCCCGCTCATCTAATTGGAGCTAAGTTTCATTGATATTTTGGAATTTATAGTATATTCTCTTCTTTTTATCCTATTTGATTTTCAGTTGCTTGGGGACAAGCAATAATTTAAGTTTGGTGTTGTGATGAGCGGATAATTTATATGCTTTTTGGCATTGTTTTTAAGTTGTTTTTAGTATGATTTAGTTAATTTTATTATATTTTTATCAGTTTTTAAATAAAAATCACATTTCTGGACTTTACTATGAGCTTGTGTGTTTTTCTGTGATTTCAGGTATTTTCTGGCTGAAATTGAGGGACTTGAGCAAAAATCTGACTCAGAGGCTGAAAAAGGACTGCAGATGCTGTTGGATTCTGAGCTCCCTGCACTCGAAATGGATTTTCTGGAGCTACAGAAACCCAATTGTCGCGCTCTCAATTGCGTTGGAAAGTAGACATCCAGGGATTTCCAGCAATATATAATAGTCCATACTTTGCTCGAGTTTTGACGATGCAAACTGGCGTTCAAACGCCAACTTCCTGCCCTATTCTGGAGTTAAACGCCATAAACAGGTTGCAAATCAGAGTTAAATGCCAGAAACAGGCTACAACCTGGCGTTTAACTCCAAAAAGAGTCTCTACACATGAAAGCTTAATGCTCAGCCCAAGCACACACCAAGTGGGCCCGGAAGTGGATTTCTGCATCAGTTACTTATTTCTGTAAACCCTAGGTTACTAGTTTAGTATAAAAACTACTTTTAGTGATTTATTTCACATCTTTTGAATAATTTTATGTTTAGAGATCACGTTTAGGGGGCTGGCCATTCGGCCATGCCTAGACCTTCTGTTCTTATGTATTTTCAACGGTGGAGTTTCTACACCCCATAGATTAAGGTGTGGAGCTCTGCTGCTCCTCATGAATTAATCCAAAGTACTATTGTTTTTCTATTCAATTCAAGCTTATTCCTATTTTAAGATATTCGCTGCACTTCAACATGATGAATATGATGATCCGTGACACTCATCACTATTCTCAACCTATGAACGCGTGCCTGGCAACCACTTCCGTTCTACCTTAGATCGAGTGTGTATCTCTTAGCCTCCATTCCGAAAAATCGGAGTCTTCGTGGTATAAGCTAGAATTATTAGCGACCATTCCTGAGATCCGGAATGTCTAAACCTTGTCTGTGGTATTCCGAGTAGGATCTGGAAAGGGATAACTGTGACGAGCTTCGAACTCGCGAGTGTTGGGCGTAGTGACAGACGCAAAAGGATCAATGGATCCTATTCCAACATGATCGAGAACCGACAGATGATTAGCCATGCGGTGACAGCGCATTTGGACCATTTTCACTGGGAGGACGGGAAGTAGCCATTGACAACGGTGATGCCCAACATACAGCTTGCTATGGAAAGGAGTATGAATAATTGGATGAAGGGAGTAGGAAAGCAAAGATTCAGAAGGAGTAAAGCATCTCCATACACTTATCTGAAATTCCTACCACTGAATTACATAAGTAACTCTATCCTATTTTATATTTTAATTATATTTTAATCATCAAAATCCCAAAACCATTTGAATCCACCTGATTGAGATTTACAAGATGACCATAGCTTGCTTCAAGCCGACAATCTCCGTGGGATCGACCTTTACTCACGTAAGGTTTATTACTTGGACAACCTAATGCACTTGCTGGTTAGTTGTGCGGAGTTGTGAAAAAGAATTGAGATTATGAACGTGCGTACTAAGTTTTTGGCGCCGTTACCAGAGATCACAATTTCGTGCACCAGTGATCTAAAAGAAATGATGGCCTCAATCATATAAATGCATGTCTACATGGAATAATGGACATAAAGAATCGAACAAATCAAAGATCACAATCATAGAATGAGAACAATTCACACAAGAATGAAAATAAGTGGCTATAAGATGTAACCACACAATTAGGCTCAACTCTCACATGCTTGTGTTCTTAGCTCAAAAACCGTGTTCCAAAATAAATTCTTCAAGCAAGATTAACACAAAAAAAAAAAATTCAAATTGGTATTGTTCCCTAATAATGATTTCTTGGAAAAGAAGTTATCACCCTAACCAAGTAGTCCTAACATGCAACAAGTGTTCAAATACTGAAAACAAAAACTAACCATGCAATCTATCCTAACTAATCAAAATCATAGGTGTTGAAAAGAAAAGGGTACCTACGGAAATCGGTAACCGACCTCCCCACACTTAGGGGTTTGCACCGTCCTCGGTGCCATGAGTGATACGCAAAGGGGGTTCGGGTCGCCACTTCCCTCATCCGTGCTTTGAGTGCTTGCTTCACTGTTGTCTGAATCGGATGTGGAAATGTTCGGCTCTTCCATAGGCGGGTTGACGCAACTCCAAAGCTTCTTCATGTAAGCAAATCGGCGTTTGTTTCGCCGTTCATATCGATTTATCTTCTCATGGAGCTCTACAAGCAATTGATGGGTTGACTTTGGTGGTGTCGACGAAGTAGTAGGAATGGTGGGAGGAGGGGCGATGTCAAGGCTCGTGGCATCCATGGGAGGCTGAAGATATTTCCCGCTCGGGACGATATCGCCCTTTGCCAGAATTGTAGCCTTCATGTCCTTAGCATCGCAAGGAACACCAGCAGCAGCAACCAAATTGGATACCAAGGCAGAAAATGGTAGATTACCCTTGGCATGGACTCGCCCCATCGCTTTCCGGATGAGGAGAGGGATGTTGACTGGCCTCTCCGTGAGTATGCACCAAATAAGGAGGGCTAGGTCCGCCGTGATGGACAACTTATGGGTGCTAGGAAGCACATAGTGAGAAAAGATCTGGGCCCATGTTCGAGCTTCCACAGTAAGGAAATGTGCATCAATGCACTAGGGCCACATCCTTGGTCATCCTTGGGTCCAAAATGCCTCAGGTTGGGCAATGACCGGAAGAATCGAGTCCCATTCTAAATGATACTCATTCTGCTGCCGTAGGACCTCTTGGTAACCATCCATATCCTCCGGTACCGATGAGACATTGAGCACTCGTTGAATAGCCTCTTCTGAAACTGAGACTTGCTTTCGGTGCACGTAAACCGACTGAAGAGACGGAGAGTGGAAATTGGAGTAAAACTCCACCACCCACGAGAGGTTGGTCTCTTGTGGTCTCCGCAATAGAAACCCCATCCTTGTCGCTCAATGTGGGGTAGCACATACGGAGCAATGTGGTTTGGGGGAGTGAGTAGGTGCTCGGAATGATAGTTCCTCTCAATCATGGTAGGGAACATGAGCTCACAGAAGCGGTTGGGAAACCTTGTGGGGTCCCTTGCCGGATTTCCTTTCTCGTGTTCATCAATATGAACAATTGTCTTCGCCTTCTTGGAAAGGGCTTTAGCTCCTAGTGTAGGGTGCGCCTTGGAGGTTGATTTTTGGGGTGCACTTTTTGTGGCCGGTTTCTTCGACGCTTACTCTTGGCCTTTCCGGGTGACCATCCTAAAAACGGAAGGGAAAGAGGAAACATGAAAACCCAAATAATCAACACTTGAAAATAGCATGAAAGTGAAAGGTAATGCCCAAAAGGAATAATGCGTCTTGAGGACATGACAACTATAACATTTGAACAAGACAAAGATAAAATCATAGGGCATACACTTAGCATGGGATGCAAGAGTGAGTGAAGCATGCATCAAGGCATGAGAAGGATAAACTCAAGCATCAATAATAATGAAGAAGCAAGTCATGGGAATGAGCATAAAAATGGTAAACATGAGGTAAAATAGGCTCAGTGCACTTAGAGAGAGCAAGTGTATGAAGAAGAAGCACCAAGTTAGGAGTACAAAGTCAAAATTGAACTAAAATTGTGTAGGTGCATTTCAACAAACACTTGGTGTGCAATATTCAAACAATGAGCATGTATGAAGAATTCAACCATGTAAAGCCTCAAATGGAATACCAAACAACAACACAACACCACATAGTCATAAAGGAATCAAGAGATGTCAAATTGATCCATCAAAGCAAGAGAGAACTCAAATTTAAATACCCATAGAAAATATGAATTGGAAGAAAGCAAACAAGCAAGAATTAAGTAACAAAAGTACAACTAAGAAGAAATGCACTAGAAAGAAGATAAATGCAACTAATAAGAGAGACAAAAATTAGCATAAGGGACAAAAAGAAGGAAAGGAGTGGGAGTAGAACCTTGAGAAGAAGGAGTGAACAATGTGGAGTGTAGGTGGAGAATAGGAAAGAGAGGAGAGAGAAGGTAAGGGGTTACCGGAGGTGGTGGTCGCCGGCAGAGGTTGTCGCCGGTGCAGTGGGTGGAGACAAGGGTGATAGAAGATGGGAGAAGAATAGAGGAAGTGATGGAAGAAAAGAGTTGAAGAAGGGACTCAAAATAGGGTGCGCTGTGTTTAAAATGCGCCAGGGATGTGATGCATGCACGCACTCTACGCGTACGCGTAGATGGACAGAGATGGAAGGCGATGCGTAAGCGTCTCCCACGCGTACGCGTGGGTTGCAGGAAAGAGAAGGGACGCGTACGCGTCAGGCGACGCGCACGCGTGGATAAAGTTGAGCCCTAGGCGCAGAGTGGGCACAAAGCAAGCCTAACTCTGATTTTTGTACCAGGAGTGGCGTGCAGCACAATCAACGCGTACGCGTCTATCATGCTTAAGCGTGGATTGGAAAATCAGCGACCGATGCGTACGCATCGGCCATGCTTACGCGTGGGTCGCCTGGCACAGTTTTGGCATAGATGGGGCATAAGTCTCTAGTTTTTGTACTAGAGTGTCCAAAATTTGCAGCCGACGCGTACGCGTCGTCCACACTTACGCATGGATCATGGTTGTGCCCCAGGCACAAAGTGGACACATAGGAGGCACAACTCTCTGGTTTTAGTACCAGGAGCTGCGAAAACGCGTCCACGCATACGCGTATAGTGCGCTTGCGCGTGGATGCCCCTTTTTTTTCATACACATGAAGAGGGGCAATTGTAGCACAATTTGGTAGTAATGCATGCTAAAGGGGTCAAAAACATCAAAACCTCATGTAACACTCAACCTTAAGCATTTTTCACATCTCAATTCAATCAAACCATTATCAATGAACTCCTCATGAGCAATTTAACAAAAATCAAGCAAACTCAGCCCTACTATGAACAGACTCACAAATCAAGCAATCATAAAAGTCACAATGATTCAAAATATCTATTTTCAAGAAACTATACACAAAGGTAGATCATACCATGGTGGGATGTCTCCCACCTAGCACTTTTCTTTAACGTCCTTAAGTTGGACGGTCATGAGCTCAAATCTCCTCACCTTCGGGTGCGTCCTCAAGGAGGAACACCTCAATCTCTTTGTTGCTCTTCATCTTTTCTCCGTGGTATAGCTTTAGACGATGACCATTAACCTTGAAGATATTGGGACTTGAAGGATGGCGTAGGTGGTAGACCCCATATGGTTCCATTTTCTCCACTCTATAAGGACCTTCCCACCTTGATGTCAACTTTCCGGGCATCAATCTCAACCTAGAATTGTAAAGGAGGACCAACTCCCTTCATTTTCTCCTTGTAGAGCCTAGAATTCTCATAGGCTTCCAATCTAAGGCACTCAAGCTCCACCAACTGTAATTTCCTTTCGACTTCAACCCCAAATCCGGTGTTGCATTCCTTGACGGCCCAATATGCTTTATGCTCTATCTCCACCGGAAGATCGCAAGCCTTCCCATAGACCAACCGGAACGGGCTCATACCAATCGGCGTCTTGTAAGCTGTTCAGTAGGCCCAAAGCGCATTACCGAGTTTGGAACTCCAATCTTTCCTGTGAGGCTTCATAATCTTTTCCAATATGCGCTTGATTTCCCGATTGGAGACTTCGGCTTGCCCGTTCGTTTGTGGGTGGTATGCCATGGCCACTTTATGGATGATGCCATACTTCTTCATTAACCCTGCCATTCTTTTGTTGCAAAAATGCGAGCCTTGATCACTCATGATTGCTCGTGGTGATCCAAAGTGGCAAATAATGTTATTCTGAACAAAAGAAAGAACCATATTAGCATCATCTGTTCGGGTGGAAATCGCCTCCACCCATTTGGAAACATAGTCAACATCTAGTAGAATATACATGAACCCATTAGAATTTGGAAAGGCTCCCATGAAGTCGATACCCCAAACATAAAAAATTTCACAAAACAACATAGTTTGTTGGGGTATCTCATTCTTCTTGGAGATATTTCCAAATCTAAGGCATTGTGGACAAGAGCTACAAAAGAGATATGCATCTTTGAAAAGTGTAGGCCACCAAAACCCACAATTTAAGACCTTTCTAGCCGTCCTTTGAATTCCGAAATGGCCACCACCCTCGGAAGAGTGGCAAGCCTCCAGAATGGCTTGAAATTCGGATTGGGGGATACACCGCCTAATTACTTGATCCGCACTATATCTCCATAAGTATGGGTCATCCCATACATAATATTTGGATTCACTTTTGAGCTTATCCTTTTGATGTTGAGAAAAATTGGAAGGAAAGGTGCGAGCAACCAAGTAATTGGCAATAGGTGCATACCAAAGGATTACTTCGGATATTGCTAGCAAGCCCTCAAGAGGGAACGTATCATTAATAGGAGTGGGATCGCCCTTTGTATGCTCAAGGTGACTGAAGTGGTCCGCCACTAAGTTTTGCGAACCACTCCTATCTTTGATTTCTAGGTCAAATTCTTGCAATAGCAACACCCATCGAATCAACCTTGGTTTCGATTCCTTTTTGGCCAACAAATACTTTAAAGCCGCATGATCCGAGTACACTACCACCTTAGAGCCAAGTAGATAGGCCCGGAATTTATCCAAGGCAAAGACAATAGCTAACAACTCCTTCTCGGTGGTAGTATAATTGGATTGCGCTTCATCTAGAGTTTTAGAGGCATAGGCAATGACATAAGGATTTTTACCGTCGCACTGAGCTAGCGCTGCTCCCACCGCATAGTTTGAGGCATCACACATGATCTCAAAACAATCTTGAGCTTGTCAAAAGCCTCCATGCACTTTTCTCTCAAATCGAATTCCACATCCTTTTGCAACAATCGAGATAGATGTAGTGCCACCTTACTAAAGTTCTTAATGAATCGCCGGTAAAAACCTGCATGTCTAAGAAACGCACGGACTTCCCTCACAGAAGAGGGGTAAGGCAAACTAGAAATAATATTGACCTTTGCTGGATCAACAGAGATCCCATCATTAGAGACAATGTGCCCTAAAACAATACCTTGTCTAACCAGAAAGTAGCATTTCTCAAAATTTAACACAAGGTTTGATTTAGTACACCTCTCTAAAACTTTTGCAAGATTGTCTAGGCAAAGATCAAAGAAATCCCCATTGACACTAAAGTCTTCCATGAACACCTCCATGCAATGCTCCAAAAGATCCGCAAATATACTCATCATACACCTTTGGAATGTTGCCGGTGCGCTGCACAAGCCAAATGGCATTCGTTTATACGCATACGTTCTGAAAGGGCATGTGAAGGTGGTTTTTTCTTGGTCTTGTGGAGCAATATGGATTTTAAAATATCCGGAATAGCCATCTAAGAAATAGTAATGAGATTTACCGCATAGGCGATCAAGCATTTGATCGATGAACGGCAATAGGAAGTGATCCTTCCTAGTGGCTAAGTTCAATCGCCGATAGTCAATACACACCCTCCATGAGTTTTAGACTCTTGTGGCTATAAGCTCCCTCTTCTCATTTTTTATTGTAGTAACACCAGATTTCTTTAGAACCACTTGGATGGGGCTCACCCACTCACTGTCCGAAATCGGATAGATAATGTCCGCTTCTAATAACCAGGTGACCTCCTTCTTCACAACCTCTAGAATGGTAGGATTGAGATGCCTTTAAGGTTGTCTAACGGGTTTGGCTCCTTCTTCCAGGAAAATTTGGTGTTCACACACTTGTGGGGCTAATGCCAATTAAGTCTGCTAAGCTCCACCCAATGGCCTTCTTGTTCCTCCTCAAAACATTAAGCAACTTCTCCTCTTGGTGGGAGGAGAGCTCTTTCGCAATAATTACCAGGAGCTTTTGGTCATCTTTAAGGAAGGCATATTTTAGGTGGGATGGGAGTGGTTTCAAATCTACCTTTTGTTCATGACTCGGCACTTTTTTCTCCGGTGACATTGGAGGTGATAAGACATCTTCTTGACATACATGGGAACTCCCCACACTTGGACCTTGAATCATACTTGTCCCTTCAAAACCATCTTGATGGACCTCGGCCACCATATTATCAATCAAATCACACCGAAAAATAGAGTGATCCTCCGGTGGATGTCTCATGGCTTCATTAAGATTAAAGCTCACTTCTCTTCCATCAATCTCAAACGAGTAGGTACCCAAAAACACATCTAATTTGAACCGGGAGGTCTTCAAGAACGGCCTCCCAAGTAGGATAGATGAGGTCCTCCCGGAATCACTAGAGGGCATCTTAAGAATATGAAAATCAATTAGGAAGACCAACCCCTTTATACTCACTAGAACATCCTCCGTAATACCAACTACGGAAATTATGCTTTTGTCTGCCAAAACAAATCGGGCGGCCGACCATTTCAACGGTGGAAGTTTTAAGACCTCATAGACGAACAAGGGCATAATACTCACGCAAGCGCCAAGATCTCACATACAATCAACAAATTCTACCCCATCTATGGTGCAAGTTACAAGGCAAGGGCTAGGGTCACCACACTTCTCTAGCACATCATCCATTAAAGCAGAGATTGAGCTTCCCAATGGAATAGTTTCTAAATCATTAAGCTTCTCCTTGTTCATGCATAGGTCCTTTAGAAACTTAGCATATTTAGGTACTTGGCGGATAGCATCAAAGGGGGGAATGGTTACCTCAACTTTCTTGAACATCTCCACCATTTTGGGATCCAACTCAACTCGCTTTTTGGTCTTTCTTGCCAATGTGGGAAATGGAATTAGAGTAGCTTCTTGCAAGTCATTTCCATCCTTAGGAATTCCACCCCTTGGTTGAGCAATCACTTCTTCAACATCCTTTTGAGCTTCATTCTCCTCTTCGACCTCTTCTATCTCAACCACATCCTCATCTTGAGGGACCTCTATTGGACTTGTCCCTTCATGACTCCTCTCTTGCAACTTGGTGCCGGACCTCAAGGTAATGGCATTGATGCCACCCTTGGGGTTAGGTAAAGGTTGAGAAGGTAAGGCACTAGAGCTTGCGGGTTGAACATTAGAGGTAGAGGTTGATTTCATACGTGAAATAAGGGCTTGAATGGTAGAGGTAAGACCATTGATGCTAGAGTTAATTGAATCTTGAAACTCTTTTTGCCTTTGGATAAGAGAACGGATCTCATCTTGGTTTGATGGAGAAGAAGAAGGGTAAGTAATTTGGGGGGCTTGTGGTTGGTTGGGTGGAGGTGCTTGCCTTTGATGAGGTTCTTGGTAGGTTTGGTATGGTTTGCCTTGGTTTTGGTTTTGATATGGTGGGTTTTGTTGGTATCGATTTTTTTTATTGTTGTTGTTCCATCTTTGATTCCCTCTATTGTCCCTTCCTCCTTGATTATAGTTTTCCCTCCATCCTTGGTTGGAGCTACCTTGCCACCCTTGATTAAAATTGCCCCCCTTGACTATAGTTTCCTCCTTATTGGTGATAACCTTGGTTTGGGCGATTGTAGTAAGCATTAGTAGCCGCCAAGGTATTATCATCTTAGAGGTATGGGCATTCATCGGTGTAATGGGTGTAACAAGAGCAAATTCTACACACTTGTTGAGGAACTAGTTGTTGACTTTGTTGTGGTTGAGGAGGTGGAGATTGTTGTTGACTAAGTTGGAGTTGCTTAAGAATATTTGTCATTTCTCCCAAGGTTTGGGTAAGGGCGGCAGTCTCACCACTAGTAGAAACTTCATTTATAGCTCTCGGATGATTGTTCCTTTGTCTAGCGTGTTGGGTGGACTCGGCCAAATCGGTAATCAATTGCCATGCCTCCTCCGCCATTCTATACTTTGTCAAGGAACCATTGCTTGAGGCATCCAAGAGGATCTTGTCTTGTGGTTTCATTCCTTGACAATCATATGGTGGGGGCATGAGTCAAGAAGCCTCCGAAACCTTTCCCAATACTCGTATAGAGTTTCCATTTCACCTTGGACAATGCATGAAATTTCTTTCCTCAATCGATCCGTCACCTCCGGAGGAAAGAATTTATCTAAGAACTCCCTTCTAAGCAAATTCCAATCACTAACAATCTCATCGGGCAAAGTGTAAAACCACTCTTTGGCTCTTCCCTCTAGAGAGAAGGGGAAGGCAAATAACCAAATAGCAACCTCATCGGAACCCTCTCGCCTAGTTGTTGAACGTACCTTGAAAGTCTCTAAGGTGTCTAATAGGATCTTGGGCAGAGAGTCCATGAAACTTGGATAGAAGATGAATCAAAGCGGTCTTGAGTTCAAAATTAGCATTTAACTCCGGATGCCGCACTTGAAACGGTTGAAGAACAAAGTCCGAAGCACCGGCTTCTTTAAGGGTGACTCTCCTTGGAGCGGCCATCGGTTCTGTATCTAGATTAATAGAAGAATTAGTAGTATCAATGGAAGAATAGATGGTTTCTTCCTCAAGTGACGTGTCCGATTCAACCTCGGATAAGGTTGGTGAATTGGTAGAGATCCTTTCACCACCTCCAAAGGCTAACCATCTCTGAGCTTGCCTAAGATGAAATAAAGTTCTCTCAATTTCGGGATCAAAAGTGGCTAAGCTTGGATCCAGTAGTGAACGCGTCATTCAATGGAAGAAGTCTAGAGCTCATGACAATAAGATGTACTACACAAAGATTAATCCTAACTAACAATTGAACTAGCAAACAATCAAGAAAGAATGATAGGTGAATTTAGAAAGAATGCAAGTATTCACATATCCACATATTTACACTAACCAACAATATGGCACACAATTGCAATTCTCCGGCAACAGCGCCATTTTGACGAGTGATATTTTGTCGGTATAGAATTTTTCAATAGGGTTATGTCGTGAGTATAGTCTAAACTAACAAATTATAACACATCAAACATAGAAAATGTATGTCCATAATTCAAAATCAATAACCGAGAGTATTAGTCTCGGGTCGTTCTCCCTAGGAGTTGCCCTAAGGTGTACATCATTGGTTAGGAGTTCTCTTTGGTGTTTGAGGTTGAATGCGAAAAATATAAATAAGCTTGCATAAAAGCAATGATCAATTAACAAGTAAGCTAATGGATACAAGAATTTGAACTAAACAAGTGTGAATGACAATCAATCGATGTAAAGGTCTTGGCTAGGGTTGGAAATTGGAATTTCTATCCTCATTGCCTCCAACAATTGTGATGAGAATTGGTCCTTGCTCCACTTAGTTAACCTCTAACTATGAAGGAAAGTCAAGTGGAAATAATCAATTTGAGTCCACAAGTCCTAGTCTAATCCTAAGGAAAGACTAGAGTTAGTGTCATTCAAATCAATTAGCAATTTCCGATTATCAATCAACAAATTGCCTTGACAATTCAAGTGTCTCCAATTGTCCAACCCCTAAGCCAAGAGTAAAAATCTACTCCATAGCTAAAGTTGACATTTTCTCAAACATTTGGTGAACAATAATGAAAGACATTGTGAAATTGAGAAGAGGAATTAAATTCAAGCTATCTAACACAAGCAATCAATAACAATAAAGCAATTCACAACAATGAACATGAAATTCCACAATTCATTTATAGAAATCAAAGTAACAAGATCCAAATCAAAGATCTACAATGCTAGAGCAACAAGAACACAAATTGAGAGTAGAAGGGTGAGATCTATAAACTAGAACAATGTAGAATTGAAAGTAAATTCAGATCTAACCAAAGGATCCAAGTGCAGTTGGAATTGAGAATTCCAAAACCTAGAGAGAAGTTATAGTTTCTCTCTCTAGAAACCTCCAAAACTAACTACCAAAAATATCTAAATGTGTGAAAAGTGTGTATCCCCTTCAACCCTTGGTCCTTTATGTCTTTTCCCGCCAGAATTCCACTCAAAACTGACCCTGGAAACCCTCTGAAATCACTAGGCACGTTTTCACTAAAGAAGTCATGTGCCGGGCGTCACGCGTACGCGTCGTCTGGGTTTTTACGATCCACGCGTACGCATCAGGCGTGCGTGCGCATCGAATGGATCACTCTTGCACTTATGCATGCTTCCTTCCACTTATGCATGCTCCTTCCACTTATGCATGCTTCCTTCCTCTCTTCTAGACCACTCTTGCCCCCTATAAACTCTGAAATCACTCAACAAATAGATCACGGCATCGAATGGTAATAGAGAGAGATTAAAATATAGCTCATTTAGGGCCTAAAAAGCATGTTTTCAATCATCAAGCAAAATTAGGAAGGAGACATAAAACCATGCATTTTATATGGATAAGTGTGACAAAATATTGATAAAACCCTCTAAATTCTACACAAAGTGAACCCTAAGATTGGGGTTTATCAGCTGCCTCCATCAAAAGATGACCCTCACTCTTTCAATAGAAGAGTACAAGCTAATCCAAGGTTGGATCAAGTCCTCAAAGACATACGTCTCCCCAAAGCACAATGGAAAAAGGATGCTAAAGGCCAGCCATTCCGAGTAAGAAGAAAGGATCTCAAGCCAGTCGCTAGAGGATGGCTAGAGTTTATTCAATGCTCCATCCTGCCCACTAGTAACCGATCTGAGGTCACTGTAAGGCGAGCTGTGATGATCTACTGCATTATGCTTGGAAATGAAGTGGAAGTTCATCAAGTGATTCCTTTGGAGATATACAATATCGTAGCAAAGACCTCAACCCTCTCTAGGCTAGCTTTCCCTCATCTCATCTCTCACTTATATGAGGCGGCCAAAGTCCAGATTGACAGAGATATACTTATTGCAGTGGACAGCCCAATCACTAAGAAGAGCATGGAGTACACTCGAAAACTTGGGCAAGCACCACTTCATAAGATAGTTCCCCCTCCTCAGAGGAAGCAGCCTGAATGGCCTCAAGATTAAAGCATCCCTCCGTGTGAGTACTGGACTCAACTGACAATATCCATTGGACAGCTGATATCCACCATGGATTAGCTGAAAGAAGAGCACAGGATCCAGTCCATCATCCTTCATAAGCTGACTGATGAGCAGAGGAAGCAGAGACACGAGTTGGAAGAGTTAAAGCGTCAGAAGGGACCCTCCGAAGAGAGCAACAGCCACCATGACCGAAGTGGTTGAATTTTACACTCGTTTCTCTTACTTATCTCTGTTTTTAGCACTTTATTCTATTTTTCCATTCTGAGTTACATGATCACTATTAGGATTTCCTTTTTTCTAGTTAGTAGTTAATTTTGAAAATTTTTCATTTATTTTTGGAAGATGTCTCAGGTATTACCCATTGAACTTAAATAAAGTTTTAAGAAGAATAGTAAATAATAAAATACATGAGAATTCGAGCTGTATATATGCCTGGTGTATTTTAGTTACTTTGATATAGTGGCACTATCTTTATTTCTGAATGTATCATCTGCACAGTGCATATTTGATATTGGAGTTGAGAATATTGGTGCTTGAGGAACAGGAACTTAGAAAAGTATTATGGATTCTCTGGAATAAGGAAAAGATTGATTCTTGAAGCAAAAGTGATGAATCCACATTTGATGATATTTATTTGCTCTATTTCGGTAGATTTCATCAACTCTTCTTGTACTTATTCATTGAAATAGCCTAGTTTCATGATTTCTTCCTAAATTGTGTTTGAAATTGAAAACATACTTTTTAGACCTTATAATTGCTAAATTTTATCCACTTTAATTCCGTATGATGCCTTGATGTGTTTGCTAAGTGGTTTCAGCTTTCCAAGGCAAGCATGGGTTGAAGAAGTGAGGAAAGAGCATGCAAAAGGGAAGAAACCATGAAGAAATGGAGTTTGGAAGTTTCAGCACGCGTGCGTACGCACAAGTGTGCGTGCGTACACACAACGAAGATTTGCGAGCGACGCGTACGCGTGGATGGATTTTTGCGCAAACGACGCGTATGCGTGACCCACGCGTACGCGTGACCCGAATTACATCAGCTCATTAATTGCAAATCGCTGGGGGCGAATTCTAGGCCTCCAAAACCCATTCCAACTCATTCCTAAAGCTATTTCAATCCCAATTCAAGTGGAAATAAGGGGGGGGGGCAATTAGGGTTAGCTTTTGTTATGTTTTCTCTTAGTTTCTAGAGAGAGAAGCTCCACTCTCTCTAGAATTAGGTTAGGTTTAGTTTAATTTCCTTTAATTTCTGTCTTTAATTCATGTTTTAATGTAGTTTTATTTATGTTTCTTTACTTTATTGTCTTACTTCTCTTAGTTCTTCTTCTTAATTTCTCTTTTATGTCATTTTCCATTTTATGAACACTCTTGTATTTTTTTTAATTTCAATTAATGCAATTTATATTTTATGTTCATTTAATGGTCCTTTTAGTTGTTGTTATTTCTATTTTCTTGCTTTGGTAGCTTTAGAATTTATTTTAATGCATTTTAATATTATTTTATTCTCATGCACACCAAGTGTTTGATAAAATGCTTGGCTTAGTTTTCACTTAGTTTTTCTTCACTCTTGGCTTGGAATTGTTGACTTTGGTGTTCCTTGAGTCATTGATGTCCATTCTTGTTTGATATATTAGAGTAGTTTGTTGATTTGGTCTCCCTTGACTCTATGTGACCCCTGAGTGTTGACATAGGACTTAGGGATATGCCTATTTGACTTATCTTCTATGTAAGGTTGACTAAGTAAGATTTACTCTTCATAATCATCATATGTTTGTGGTCAATGGCTAGGATAGGTAGCCTTAGTCCTCAATTACTTGCCAAGAGGTTTCTTGCATTTGAAGTTTTATTGCTTTGACTTTTACTTGCTTTCATTTAATTCCTTGCATGTTTAGTTGTCACACTCTTAGTTGAGAAATTGGGTGTTTGGGTGGAATTGAGTTGTGGATGTCCATTCCACATTGTGTGAGAATGGTTAATTGGTTTGGTTTCCATTGACGCTAGTCTTTCACTAAGTAATTGGTGAGTTGAACTAGGACTTATGGATTGAGATCAATTACACCTTTGACTAATTCTCAAGGAGGATTGATTGATTTGGATTGCTTCTACACAGTTGCCATGTTTGTGGTCCATAACTAGGATAGGAAACATAGATTACCCACTTCTTGCCAAGAGTTGCCATTTACATTCCTTATATGCTCATTTACTTTCTTGCTATTTACCTTCTTGCATGCTAAGTTACCTTCTTGAACTTTAATTTCTTGCTATTTACATTCTCTTGTGATCTCTTGCACTCACAATCCCCATGCTCTCTCTCTCTCTCATAGCCAATAAATGTATATTTCATTGCAACTCCTAGGAAAGACGACCCGGGAGCTAAATACTCTCGGTTTATATGTTTTGTATTGACTTTATTATTTGATCTTGAGAATTTATTGTTGGTTTGGACTATACTACCAACGAATTGATGCTTGTGTTTTGATTGATTCCAAACCATACAAGAATTCTCATCGTCAAATTGAAATGGCAAAAAGAATGGAAAAGAAAAGAAAAATCAAAAGAAAAGGTCCAAGGCGTTGAGCATCAATGGTTAGGAGGGTCAAAACTGATCTAAAACTCAAAAGAGTGGTTTTTCCTAACTATTCATACCCTGACCTGAGCTATAGGGTCAGATCGGAAGTGGACAAAAGGACCGACCTCATGAAAGGTTCCCTCACTACCGACCACTCTTCAAAGAGCTCGGAAGACAACCAAAGAGGCCCAAAGAGGCCCAATACAAAGAAGCCACCACCCACTGAAAGGCGGTTGCCAAAAGATATGATCTCACACACAAGATATAAGATAAGATAAGAATCTTATCTCAAGGGAGATCGCCAAGCACTACTATAAATACACTGGAGCCCCCAGGTATAACTCATACTCCAGTTCTACTAAAACCTACTCAAAGCCCATGCTAACTTAAGCATCGGAGTCTCTTGTAGGTACCACCACCCATCTCCCCAAGGAATCAAGGACCGGCAGCACCTCAGCTCCAATAAGTCGGACGTGGCCGACTCAACAAAATCTGGACATCTTGACCTAGATCAACCTCAACATTTTAGGTAACACCTCAAACATTGGCACCGTTGCCGGAGACCTGGAAGTCATCCCACAATCATAGTGAACAACCCACCTAACAATGACCATACTTCCGGATTGGAAGATAGTATGCCGACGAAAAACCCAGATTTCGTACCCTCCCTCCCACCATCACCAAAGGAAACGCATCACTCCAAGGGGGACAAACACCCTCAAAACACGGAGATCCTAGACGCCATCCGCGAACAATAGGACCGTCTCAAACAACTTAAACAAGAAGCAGAGCGACAATGGGAGGCCGAGCGAGACCTGCAAAGAGAAGCAAGACGGTGCAGAGAGCTAGAAGAAAAACTTCAGAAGCTCGAAGCCGACCTCAAAACCTGAACCACCCGATCTAACCGTGAGACTAGACCTCTCAAAGAACAAGAACCATTCACAGAAGAAAGTATGAAGGCAAAGGTCCCCAAGGATTTCAAAGCCCCTGACATGGATCCATACGACGGGGCATCCAGTCCAAGCCATCATTTCAGTAACTTTAGGAGTCGGATGTACCTCACCGAAGCCTCCAACGAAACTCGCTGCAAGGCCTTCCCAACCACTCTCACCAAAATAGCTATAAAGTGGTTCGACAGCCTACCCTCAAGGTCGATTACTCCCCACACTTAAACTAAGCACGTCCTCATGCTAAAATCAAGAAAGAAGCAAAGGGGTATCAACATTTATTCAATGCAAACTACTATATACAACCTATTTATATGCAATCTATCTAAATGCAATCTACCTACATAAATGCAATTGCTTGGTCAAAATAAGTCAATCTCCAAGGATACATATACAAGTACAAGGGCTAAGGCATTAACAATCAAATCAATCCCACAATTGAATTGAATCATTGAAAGATTTTACAAACTTGCAAGAAAAGATTATTACAGGTAGAAGCATGTAATTGAGCAATCGAACCCTCACCGGATTTGTATCCGCTCTAGGCACTCAAGTGTATGGGGTTGATTCACTCAATTCTCCCCTCATCATGCTTTCCAAGATTTATTTTTCATCTAACAATCAACAATTACTTCATGCATGTATACAAATATCATGAGGACTTTCCCATAGGTTGTAATGGGGTTAGGGTCAAGGTAGGATGCATATGGTCAAGTGGACTAGAAATTTGAATCTTTAATTAACTTAAACTTTCCGCCTAACCTATGACAACCTATACAATTCTCAACAAGCCTAAATACCCATTCTTCACCTTTTCCACACACTCATGCATTCTCTTTTGATCACCAAACATATGCATTGATTATTATTGAACTTCACTTTGGGGCATTTTTGTCCCCTTTTTATTACAATTTTTTTTGTGGAACTAAAATATATACAAGTACCAATGCATATGGGTTAAACATAATTGATACATGAGTATGTATCCAATTCCCAAAATTTTTCAACAATAAACACGAACACACTTTTATCTCTACCTAATGTTCCCAACTCTCCCAAAATCAAATAATGAACACTCTCACTAGCCTAAGCTAATCAAAGATACAAACAAAGGACATTTATTGTTTTTTTTTTTCACTTAGGCTTGTAATGTGCTACAATCAAGAATAAGTGGGTGACGCATAGGCTCAAAATTGGCTAATAATGGAAGATAAAAGGTTGGCTATATGGGTAGGTGAGCTATTTGAACAATGGCCTCAATCATATAAATGCATGTATGCACAAAATAATGGACATAAAGAATCTACAAATCAAAGATTACAATCATAGGAAGAGAATAATACACACAAGAACAAGAATAAGTGGTTATCTATGATGCAACCACACAATTAGGCTCAAGTCTCACATGCTTGTGTTCTTAGCTCAAAATATGATCCACAAAGTGTATAATTCAAGCAAGTTCTAAAAAAAATTTTTATCAATTGGGGTGCCCTATAGATAAAAATCCTTGAAAATTTTCATCATTTCGACTAAGCTTATTCTAATGCCATGTTGTGATTTGAGAAAATTTGAAAATTTTCTTAGTTTATCCCCTTTTTCAATCAAACCAAATTTTCATATGTAGAAAAGGTAAACTAAGTTCCAATGATCCATAGTTTTCAAACCACAACCATTAAACTAAAGCAACTACATATATATACTATCAACTACAAATGCAAACTCAACTAAAAAGTATATCTAAACCATGGTGAAAAATGCAACAACTAAAGTAAAAGTATCCAAACTACTAGTATCTACAATAATCCAAAAAGTGTTGTAAAGTAAAGTGCAAAGTACTAGAAATAATGCAAAATAAAGACAAATGTCTGAACTCGTCACCCAAAATGATAATCCCACCGACGGCAACGACGGTGACCTCCCCACACTTAGAATGCTGCATCGTCCTCGATGCTACTGCTCAGGCTCAAGGTGAGGGTCAACTTTCGCGTCTGGCTGCTGGGTCTCAGGCTGCGGCTGCTCAGGAGGCTGCTAAACCTTTGGGACTGCCTGTGCCTATAAGGGTGCCTCTGTCTGAGCTGGCTCCTCCTCGTGCTCCTCCTCCTCAGATGCGGAAGAGTCAGGAAGAGGGGGCAACTCAGCACCCAGTGCCACACACATCTGATCCACTCTGTCCAGGCGTCGCATAATATGGTGCTCACTGCGCTCCATGAAGCGGATCAGATGCTGCACTAACAGATAAGTCGGCTGGGGTGCTGATGGTGGTGGTGCAGTGGATACTGATGGTCCTGCTGAAGCTGATGAGGAAGAGGGTCCGGCTGCTGCTGCTCTGGCTCTAGACCGGCGCCTGGACGGGGGCTTCTTGTTCACCCATGTCCCCCACGGAATGAACTCTTCCTTCTCATCATCCGGGGAGGGTGATACATCATCTGCCAACCAAGGGGTACTGGCTAGCTGTGCCATCTGAGTGATTAGAGTAGGGAAGGGTAGTATGCCACGGCCATGTGCTCGCCACATGTATCGCCTGATCAACCGGGGGAAGTATACCTCCTTCCCCTCCATAACACATCCGATCAGGACTAGCATGTCCACCGGAATCTCTGTAAAATGAGTGGTAGGCATGATGTAGTGGGCAAAGATCTGCTACCACGTCCTGGCCTCCCTCGAAAGATGAGTAAATAGCATCCCCTTGGGCTTTCTGTTGTTAGCATCCATCACCCAAGGGGCGTCCGGGGTGGCAATCATAGCCCTCGAAGCATCATAATCGAAGGTCATGCAGTGTATTGCCACTTCTACCTGCTCAATAGTGTCTGTATCGCCGGTCTTAAGTAGGCAGTGGAGAATGTCCTCTATGGAAGCCTCTGTAACCAAAACCTGACCGTCTCGCAGGTGAATTGAATCCAGGGTGTGTCTGAAGAAGTTACAGTAGAATTCCTTCACCCAGGATGAGTTTATCCTACTGTGTTCCCTCGTAATAAATCCCATGCCCATCCCCTCAATACGAGCATTAATGGATCACCTCAAGTCAGCGGGGATGGCTAATTTCTTCTCCATATTCAAGTTCTTCTTCCGGTATGTAGGGAACCAGAGCTCACAATAGAGGTTAGGGAACCGGTGAGCATCTGTAGGCGGGGACTGTTGGCTAGCCTTTTCCTCGTCATTCAGAGGATTCTTAGCATAGTCATAATAAGGCGAAGAAGTGAATGCTTGAGATTTCTTCCTTTTCTTAGAGGTGACCTTTGCTTTCCCCCTGTCGGCCATCCTGAAAAAAAATATACATGATATAAACAATTAAGATACGTAGGAGAAAACAAAGCAAGGAATGGCATAATTGGAAGACAAGAGGATTGACATGCGAGCATGAAGTGAGTTAAGATGTAAGGATTCTTGGAATGCAAGAAACAGGATTCAGAGATCAAACAGAGTTACAAATCAAGAATTCAAGCCACATTTGCACATACTTCTGTTTATTAAGCTCAATAAACGTCATATCCAAAGAATGGTAAGAAGAGTTAGTTTGAAAACAAAAAGAAGAGTTAGTGGGTTAATTAAGTTACAAGTTAGAAACCGGTTCAAAAATTAGTGATATGACGGTTTTGGCTCAATTAAAAGAAATGCACAAAGCATGGTCAATAAGCACACTCACATCCATGAGAAAGATATAGTCATTGATGATGAAATATGAAAATTTGCAAAAAAGCATATATGGGAAGCAAATCATCACTCAATGTCATGGTCACTATATTTGCAATAATTGGCGTTAAAAGAATAAAACATGCACTAGGTGTAACGGAAAGTAAGTTAAAGATCTATTTGAATCAAAAGAGTGTCACATTAGTGGGATATGCCAACTATTGGAAATGAATTCAAGAAAGTTCAAGTTAAAGTCAATTGGTGAATTCAGTTTAAGTCAAAAGGCATTTGACTTAACTTGAATAGTGGAAGCACATGAAGGTTCACATTGGTGAGTTAGGCAAGGCATGATTTGTCATAGAAATCCGGCAAACAACTCCTTGAACTAACCAACCCAATGCATATCACAGAAAATACAAGTAAGCACGGAAATGCCGATCATAACAACCTCGGAATTGAACTTGTTGAAATCAGATAAAATTCTTATTGAAAAGAGTCAAGTTCAAGTCTTAGGTTGCAAGTTGAAGCACAAAACAATTTTCTAGAAATTTGGGCAGCATTCTGGCAGCAAAACGGATGTTCCCGGATAGCATAGAGCAGCAAAAATAGTTATATGAATCCAAGAATTCAACTAACATATATTCTATCCTAGATTACATATATCAGGCAGCATCAAATAAGGTCATACAATGAGTCTCAGCAAGCAGCAGTGAAAATCAACATGATAGCAACATGAGCACACAAAGCATTACAACAGAATCATTCAACAACAAGCAACATTCAAGAAGTAAACAAGAACGGAGCACTTATCAGGCCTAGAATCCTCTAACCACATCCTAACTACCTAACAGCATGCAATTCTATCTAGTCCTAACAAGCAGAAATTAAACAATTAATCTAAACTAACAAAAATTGAGAAACAGAATCAATAAAAGAAAATGGAAAATAGAGCATAAGGCAGGGGAAGGGAGAAAGGAACCTGGAATAGAGCAGAACAGAAATGGAGCTGAGGAAATGGAAAGGGGGTGATGGGAGCAGTGCCGCCCAGCAGTGGTGGCAGTCCAGTCGTGCTCGCAGTGGTGCCGGAAAGCAGTACAGAGCGGAGAACAGGAAATAGAGTAGGGAGAAGAGCAGAGAGCAGCTCTTCTTGATGCAGTAGTGGTGACAGGGAAAGAGTAGAAGGGGGTGAGTGAATGGTTGTGGTGGTGGTGAAGGTTCACCGGCGACAATGGCGGTCGTGGCGATGATGACACTGGCGGAGAGCAGAGAAAGACAGTGAGAGAGGGAGATGGAGGAGGGAAGAAGAAAAGGAGGGAAGAGAGGGTTGTGGTGGCCGGGGGTGGTTCGGCGTCAGAATGACGTCTCCAGACAAAGGGATGCTGGTGGTTATGGAATATGGAGTTTGGAGGGAGAACGAAGAAGGAAAAGAAAACGTTGGGGGGGGGGGAAGGTGCGCGACTACGCTAGGGTTTCTCGCGTCCTTGGGGTTATGGTTTTTGAATCCACGCGTACGCGTCCTTGACGCGTGTGCGTGGGTGGAACGGAAAGGGAACCGACGCGGGAGCGCCAAGTGCGCTTAACCATGGATGAGGGTGGTGGAGCCAACGCGTAAGCGTGATGTATGCATCCGCGTAGGTGCAAATTTGCGCGAGAAGCGCATTGTACCACAGTGTGCGCATGACTCTCGGGTCCAATTATTGGGAGGTGTATCAATGCATCGATGCGTGCGCGCACAACGTGCGCACGCGTCCCTACCCTCTTTTTTTTTAAACACTAAGAAAAACTCAAAATTCTCCTACCCTACTTTAAGACTCAAAAACCAGCCAAAATACAAAATCAACCATATTTTTCGAATTTTAGAAGATTTTTCAAACAATTTGAGGAAACTTGAAATCCAAGCAAAAACTCAAATTCAGAGAATCATCCTTATTTAAGGCATAAATGTATAAACAACTTAGCAAGCAAAACAACCTATATTAAAGAGTAAAGAAGCTACCTACAATGGAACCCAATTCATTCATTCATTATATCTACACGAGAATGGAAAGAGTTTACCATGGTAGGGTGTCTCCCACCAAGAACTTTTAGTTTAAGTCCTTAAGTTGGACATATGGGAGGCTCCTTGTCAAGGTGGCTTATGTTTGTATTCATCCTTGAACCTCCAAGAGTGCTTGCTCTTCAGTCGGTTGTCAGAATTTCCCACCACCTTCACCAAGCTTGGGTGAGGTTCTTCTCAAGATATGAGCTCCCAAGATTGGTCTTTATGTTGTGATCCTGGATCCCATATCTTATTTTCACACCCATCTTCTAGTTGATTAAGACAATTTCATTTGGGCGGTAAGTTATCTGAATTCCCATGTGAGCACCAAACAACCCTCCTAGACCCAATCAACCGAGCGCTGCACCAATCTATGCTATCAAACGTTGAACATAAAACCATAGTGAACCTAGGATGAGGTCTCCAACCACTACACAACTCTCTCCTACTCTTAACTCCACAAAGGGCTCTAAGTTGACCATCATTTTCAAGCAAACCATATTCAATTGAGAAAGCAAAGCTTAGAGAAAGGAATTTTATCCACTTGAATATTGTGTTGGATGATGGTGGTTTAGGGAGGATGACCTCCCCACACTTAGCCAATGCAAGGTCTGTTCCCTTGTGGTCTTCCCTTGCAACTTTCACCTCTTTGCAAGCTTTTTCAATTTCACTTCTTTGCTCACCAACTTCTTCTGTTTCTTCCCCATCACTCTCATCATAGATAGGAGGTTTAGTGAAGTCTACCTCAATATTAATTCCAAGCATAACGGGGAAGGACTCCTCAAGGTCAAAAGGATTATTTGTTGATGCGGAATCATTATAATTAGGAGGGCCTATTACTTGGGACACTTCTTCCAATTCTTCAATCACCGTACGCCTTGGAGGTTGCACATCTTCCTCATCATTGTTTTTTAATCCAATGGAAGAAGGCTTAAAAAGATCATCAAGGGGATTGATCAATTTGGACAAAAAATCACTAATGATGGAATCCACTTCTTAACCAATATCTCTCGACTCTCCATCCAATTCCTTAAAATCCCTTCCTAACTCCGTGGAAGGAGGCTCTTCGACTTGAGATTCCTCTATGTACTCAACATATCCTAGGTACCCAACCACGACTTCCTTTTGTTCAATAATCTCCACGTCCCCCTCTTGTTGTACTTCTTGCCTTAACTCCTCTTCTTCACCTTGGAGCTCCAAATTCACTCCCTCACTAAGCTCTTTGGTTGCTTCTCCACATTCCTCAATGGGAGTACTTGGAATGCATGAGCTTAGGTGGGAGGCTATGTGGTTGACGGCTTCTACCATAATAGCCATCTTGGCTTCTAGCTCCTTAAGCTCATTTTCCGTCTCCTTAAACTCCTTTGCCGTCTCCTTTTGTTGCCTTAGGATATGAGATTCAAGATCTCTTAGTTCTTGCGTGAGAGCTTTATCGGGGGCAGTGGTGGAAAAGAGGATTCATTATTTGAGGGAAAGGTGTGGTTGTTGGAAGGTGGTTCATGTTGGTGAAAGTCTTGAGGTGGTATACATGAAAATTGTGGTTCTTGGGGGCATTGGTGTTGGAATGGTGGTGGCTCTAGATGTGGTTCATGTGGTGGTTGGTATGGTGGGTATGGTTTGGGGTTATCTGGGGGTGAATGGTGGTATGAGGCTTGTGAGTATGGTTGTTGAAGGCTATGTTGAGGAGGGGGTTCATATGCATGCGATGGTTGTGGTTGGCAATCACAATAAGGATCATCACATACATCAGATTCGTATGATTAGGATTAGGAGTATACCCATAAGTATCCGAATAGTAGTTATATCGGGGTGGCACTTGAACGGCTCGGATAGCATAAAATGCCCTTTGGTCCTTACGCATCTCTGTGAGGAAGGTAGTCATGTCCCCAAGCACTCTTTCCAATCTTTGATCTCCAAATTCTTGATGCACATCCTCATTAAAGGTTCCATTTCCTACAACATAGTTTGAACCAAACTCATAGCCAAAGTAATGAGAATTCATGGTGATAAGAGAAAATAAAAACAAAAGCTAACAAGAAATAAAGAAAACTAAATCCTAAAACTAGCAAAAATTAACAAACCAACCCAAAATCAAGCTATTCACAATATATACAATAGCCAACAACCATAGTTCTTTGATGGTATAGAATTTCATCAGTTAAAATCTCATTGCAAGTATAGTTCTAAACCATCCAAGAATCTGCACATGCAAAAATTTGAGTTGTCACAAGTACAAACCCCAAAAGAATTAACCGAAGTATTTAACCTCGAGTCGTCTCACAAGGAATTGCAATAAGGTGCTCAATCATTGGCTATAAAGAACACGGGGTTTGATTTCATATTGAGCAAGGAAATATAAAAGCAGGAAAGTAAACAACAAGAACTAATAAAATAAAGAAAAGAACTCTTGGCTAGACTTAGGTAATTGAGATCACCATCCTTGTCTACAAACCAGATATTGGCAATTATTAAAGACCGAGCTCATTAAGTCTACTCACTAAAACCTTAAGTACATAATACCTACTCCTAGGCTTGGAGTACGTCAAATGGCTTGATCAACATCAATCCATAGGTCCTAACCTAGCTACTAATTAACTTAGTAGTATGGTAGAGTCAATGGTTATCAAATTGATCCCCAAGTGTTCTCAATCACCAATTCAATGAGAGCCAATGACTCAAGATCACTCAATCCCCTTAGCCTAGGTCAAGAGCAAAGAGAACTACTCAAAAACTAAAGGAAGCATTCTATCAAACACCTAATGTGCAATAAAAGTAAACATCATAAAATGAAAGAATTAATGAAACCCATAACTAACATAAGCAAGAAATCAACAATAACAATGAAGATAAACATAAAAGAGACATGGAAACATAAAATTTCATTAGAAGAAATTAAGATCCAACAATGGTTGATCAACATAAAAGAGAGAAAAATAAGAAATTAACACTACAACTAAGAGAATCAAGTAGTAGAAACAAGAAATCATAAAGGAAACAAGATGAAAACATGAAATTGAATTAAGATCTACAAGAAATTGACCTAACCCTAACCTAATTCTAGAGAGAAGAGGGAGCTTCTCTCTCTAGAAAACTAACTAAAGGCTCATGTTGACTAAGTAAGTGCTCCCCCCTTTGCTCAAGCTTCAATTCTGCATGAAATACCCTCAGAAACAAGTTGGATTTGGGCTTGGGCAGCTCAGAAATCGCCCCCAGCATTTTGCCTTTAAGTGAGTCACGTGCGAGTATCGACGCGTATGCGTGGGTCACGCATGCGCGTCGCTTGGCCAAATTCCCATCCACAAGTATGCGTCATGTGCGCGTACGCATCGCCGTGCAACTTCACTATCCATGCGTGCGCGTCTACTGCGCGTGCACGTGGGTTGATGTACTCTAAATCTTTGTTTCTTCATGCATTCTCCACTTTATATGCTTTTCTCCTCATTTCTTCCATCCAATACTTGCCTCATGAACCTGAAATCACTCAACAAACACATCAAGGCATCGAATAGAATTAAAGTGAATTAAAATCACCAATTTAAGGGCCTAAAAAGCATGTTTTCACACTTAAGCACAAATTAAGGGAGAATTACAAAACCATGCTATTTCATTGAATAAATGCGGGAAAAAGTGATAAAATCCCCTAAAATAAGCATAAAATGAACCACAAAATTGGGGTTTATCAATTACCAGCTTTGACGATCTCGCCAAGAAATTCCTAGCCAGATTCTCTATTCAAAAAGACAAAGCCAAGCACGCTCCCAGCCTACTCAGAATCAAGCAAGCAGACCGGGAAAGCCTCCGAACTTATATGGAATGATTCAATAAAGCATGCCTCGACATATAGAATCTCCCTACCGAAGCAGCAATCATGGGACTTATCAACGGCCTACGAGAAGGACCCTTCAGCCAGTTCATATCCACTTGTGCGTACGCATGAGAACCCAAGCAGAGCGAATCTAGAGCATCGCGAAGTGTGCGTGCGCACAACCCTCTGTGCGTATGCACAAGTGGATATTCAGCGAAGTGTGTGGACGCACACGTCTGTGCGTCCGCACAGGTCCCAGTGCGTGTCTTCATTAAAAATTCACGTGCACTCGCGATTTTAGGGCTTTCTTGGCCTATTTCTGATGGCTTGAGGCTGAAATCAAAGGCTATATGAAGGGGAATACAACACTTATGAAGGGAGCCAACTTAGAATAGGAAAAACACATAGTAGGAGTCGGAGTAGTGTAGATTAGGAAATTTTCTCTTAGGTTTAATTAGGGTTTGTAGCATTTTATACTTCAAGTCTTGCTTTTGGATTTTGCAATTTACATTGTAAGTATCTCTTTAATTGTCTCTTTCAATTACATTACTTGTTCTACACTTTCATATATTTTACTCTCTCTTGTCAATATTCATATAGTTTTGCAATTTTGGATTCCTAGTTGTTTAATTTGATGTTTGATGGCTTTTATATATTTGTTTGAGTTGCCTTTATTGAATTGGAGCATTTATGGTTCATAGCTTTCCTTAATTTACCAATTTTGCCATGTTTTATGTTTATGCCCTCTATGTGTTTGAGAAAATGCCAAGTTTAGTTATGGGGCAGATTTCCACCCCTTGGCTTGGGGAAATGAGTTTATGGATTACTAGAGCCATAATGTCCAATATTTAGGGGTAATTCTTGGGAAGTTAGTTGATTCTCATTTCCATTAAAGCTAGCCTTTTACCAACTAGTTTGGTAAGTTGGTTAGAACTTATGGATTAAGGTCAATTATTCTTGCTTGACTTACTCCTCGATGGTTGGGGTTAACTAAGCAAGACTAACTCATGATAATTATCATAGTTGTAGTTATAGCAAGGAAGGGATTCCATAACTCATCCCAAGTCAAGGCTTCGTTTATGTTTTAAACCACTTTTTCATCACTTTTTAGCCTTACTTGTTTATATTACATACATAGTTCTTTTGTTCTTTTATTACTTCATTAATTGCAATTTTGACTTGTTCCTTTATTTCTTTATTGCTTGCTTTTTTATTATTGAAAACCTCTTTGGCTCTTCACAACCAAAAATTGTGCACTTGTTGGCATTAGTTCCTAGGGAGAATGACCCGGGAGTCAAAATACTCTCGGTTATAAATTGGTTTGAATTGTGACATTATCTTGAATTAAATTTTGATTGAGAGGATCCATTGCCGGTTTGGACCATACTCACAACGGAATTACTTTATCTAGTTTTCCGAATTGGCATAAATTCTCTCTATCAAATACCTCTGGGTACAAATACTTCTCCTTCATGGACGCCTACTCAGGATATAATCAAATACCAATGCATAAACCCGACCAGGAAAAACCTCATTCCTAACCCCGAAAGCAAACTACTGCTACGTAGTAATGCCATTTGGACTGAAGAACGCGGGGGCCACATATCAGAGGTTAATAAACAAGGTATTCACCGACCATATCGGAAAGCTAATGGAAGTCTTTGTGGATAACATGCTAGTCAAAACCCAAAAGGAAGAGGCATTGCTATCAGACCTGGCCGAAGTATTCGACACAATAAGAAATCTCGTCGAAGTATAGTTTCCAAATCAACAATAATCCTTTCATGCAAAAATTTTGTTTGTCACAAGTACAAACCACTAATGAATCTAATAACCGAAGTATTTAAATCTCGGATCATCTCTCAAAGGAATTGCAGGGTAGTGTTCTTGTTATTGGCTATGGACCTGTATATTTTGGGGTTTAGGATAAGAAACAAGAAAAGTGAATGATAAAGGAAATCAAATGACAAAAAGGTCTTGGCATGGTTGGGTGGTCAAGGCTACCTATCCTTATTACTAACCACAATATGATAATTGCAAGGATTAATCCCACTAAGTCATCCTCTAACAAGTAAAGGAAAGTCTAATGAGCTATATCAATCCTAGTCCATAAGTCCTAGCTATTCACTAATTGGATTAATAAGAGCTAGTGTCAATGGCTACCAACTATCAATCACTTGGACATTAGTAACTCAAGAATTCCTAAGTTACCTTTCCGAGCCAAGAACACAAAGTTCTACTCTAACATCCTCTCAAGCATTTTGACAAACACTTGGAAGGTGTAAAAGGAAAGCATAGTAAATTGACAACAAGTATGAATCTAACAAAAATTTATTGCAAAGAATTAACAACAATAAAAAAAAGAACACAATTATTATGAATTACCTCTAATTGCATTGAAGGAAAATAAATGTGAACAAGAGTATATGAACAACATCAACAACAAAGTATAGAAGAAAAATAGAAGAAATTACAACAAAAGAATGAAAGAACAAAATGTAACACAAGGAATTGAGAGCTAGAAGAAGAAGAGAGCATGAATTAAAACCTAGATCTAAGATTATTGACCTAAACCTAATCCTAATTCTAATCCTCGAGAGAAGTGAGAGCTTCTCTCTCTAAAGCTAAAGCTAATCCTAATGTGTAAAGTGATGGAATGAATGAATTGATGAATTGGTGTCTCTCCCCTTCAATCCTTGGTTCTTTTAAGTGTCTTGGCCCCAAAGTTGGTTTAGATTGGGCCCCACAGCTTCTCAGAATTTGCTGGGCACATTTTCACTTAAAAATCATGTGGCAGCACCGACGCGTACGCGTACATCATGCGTGCGCGTCCCTTGAAGTTTTGTGATCCACGCGTGCTCGTATATTGTGCATGCGCCTCTATGAGCTCATCCAATTCTTTGGCTTTTCCATGTGTTCTCTATTTTGCATGCTTTCCTCTTCACTCCTTTGATCCGTTCCTAGCCTTTTCAACCTGAAATTACTTAACAAACCAATCAAGACATCTAGTGGAATCAAAGAGATTTACATTATCAAATTAAGGGTCTAAAAAGCATGTTTTCACACTTAAGCACAAAATAAGGGAGAATCACAAAACCATGCTATTTCATTGAATAAATGTGAGAAAAGGTTGACAAAATACTCTAAATTCAACACAAGATAAACCCTAAAAGCGGGGTTTATCAACCTCCCCACACTTAAACCATAGCATGTCCTCATGCTATACTAAGAATGAAGTAAAGGATATGACATTTATTCAATGCAACTAAACTACATGCAAACTATCTAAATGCAACTACATATATGAATGCAAATGCTTGGTCAAAACAAATCAACTTCCAAGAGAACATATGTGAGCACAAGGGCTAAAGCAATAGGAATCAAATCCAAACCGCAATTGTATTGAATTATCAAAAAGGTTTACAAACTTGCATGAATAAGAATGATGATGGTGAAAACATGTAATTGAGCAATCGAACCCTCACCGGATGTGTATCCACTCTAGTCACTCAAGTGTATAGGGGTTGATTCACTCAATTCTCCCCTAATCATGCTTTCCAAGATTTGTTCTTCATCTAACAATAAAAAATTATTCAATGCATGCACACAATTATCATGAGGACTTTCTCAAAGGTTGTAATGGGGCTAGGGTTAAGGTAGGGTCATATATGGTTAAGTGAACTAGAATTTGAATCTTTGATTAACCTAGACTTTCCCACCTAACCTATGATAACCTATACAATTAAGTTCTAACTTAACTACCCATTCTTCACTTTTTCACACACTCATGCATTCTTTTCTTGATCACAACTCATATGCATTGATTCTTATTGAACTTTGCTTTGGGGCATTTTGTCCCCTCTTTATTGCTCTTTTTTTTTTCTTTTCCCTTTTTTTCCATTCATATATATATATATATATATATATATTTTTTTTCTCATTTTCCTTTTTTTTCTTTTTGCAATATGGTATATACAAGAGCATCAATGCATACGGTTTTACATTTAATCAACACATGAGCATGTACCCAATCCCCAATATCTATAATAGAAATACAACACTACCCTTTTACTCAACCAATGTCCCAAGTTTCCCACTCTTAAATGATGCACACACTCACTAGCCTAAGCCAATCAAATATCCAAATTAAGGACATTTATTATTTTTCGCTTTAAGGCTTGTAATGTGCTAATTTAAGAACAAGTGGGTTAATTGTAGGCTCAAATTGGCTAACAATTGAAGGTAAAAGGTAGGCTATTTGGGTAAGTGAGCTAAGTGAAATGATGGCCTCAATCATATAAGTGCATGAATACAAGGAATAATGGACATATAGAATTAAACAAATCAAAGATTACAATCATAGAAGGAGAACAATGCACACAAGAAGGAAGATAAGTGATTATAAGATGTAACCACATCATTAGGCTCAAAACTCACATGCTTGTGTTCTTAGCTCAAGACATGTTCCACAAAATGTATAATTCAAGCAAGTTCCACAAAAATTTTTCAATCAATTGGGGTGGTGCCCTATGGATAAATTCTTTGGAAAATTTCATTGTTTGACTAAGCTTATTGATGCAATGTTGTGATTCAGAAATTTTTAAAAGTTCCCTAGTTTATCCTTTCCTTTCTCAATCAAACCAAATTTCTTATGTAAAAGGGTAAACTTTGAGTTTCAACAATCCAAAATATTTTTCTAATTACAACCAAAGAGCTAAAACAACTACACAAAGCAAATCTAACTAAAAGTATGAAATGTCTAGAATGCAAGGTGTAAAATACAACAACTAAAATAAAAGTATCAAAATAACAAATATACACAATAGTCCCAAAAGTGCAGTAAAGATAGAGTGCAAAGTACTAAAAATAACACAAAATAAGTGATAAATGTCCGAACTCACCACCCAAAATGGCAACTCCTCCGACAGTTACGACGGTGACCTCCCCACACTTAGAATGGAGCATCGTCCTTGATGCTACTGCTCGGGCTCCGGGTAAGGGTCAACTGTCGTCTCTGGCTGCTGGGGCTGAGGCTGTGGCTCCTCGAGTGGTTGCTGCGCCTCCGGGGTAGCCTGTGTCTGTGTGGGTGCCTCTTGCTAAGCCGGCTCCTCTGCATGTTCCTACTTGTCTGAAGAAGAATCGGCAATAGGGGGCAACTCGACGCCCAGGGCTACAAACATTTGATCCACTCTATCGAGACGTCGCATGATGTGGCGCTCACTGCACTCCAAGAAGCGGAATAGACGCTGGACTAAGAGATACATCGGCTGGGGTGCTGGTGGTAGTGGTGTTGTAGGTGCTGATGGGCCTGTTGTGGCCGAGGAAGATGAAGCTCTATGTGTCACTGCTGTTCTGGCTCTAGCTCTGGAGCGGCGCCGGGATACGGGTTTCTCATGCACCCATGTCCCCCACGGAATCACTTCCTCCTTTTCATGGTCGGTGGGTGGTGTCTCATCATCTGCTTCCCATAGGGCGCCAGCCAACTGAATCATCTCGGTGACCCAAGTGGGAAATGGAAGTATGCCACGGACATGTGCTCGCCACATGTATCTCCTGATCAACCGGGAAAAGTATACCTCCTTCCCCTCCATAACACATCCGATCAGGATGAGCATGTCCACCGGAATTTCGATAAAGTGGGTGGTAGGCATTATGTAATGGGCAAAGATCTGCTGCCACGTCCTGGCCTCCCTCGAAAGATGAGTAAACAGCATCCCCTTGGGCTTCCTATTGTCAGCATCCATCACCCAAGGGGCATCCGGGGTGGCAATAACATCCCTCAGAGCATCATAATCAAAGGTCATACAATGTATCACCACCTCTGCCTACTCAATGGCATCTGTGCCACCGATCCTACGTAGACAGTCGAGTCTATCCTCAATGGCAGCCTCTGTAACCAATATCTGACCGCCTCGCAGGAGGACTGAATCAAGGGTGTGTCTGAAGAAGTTATAGTAAAATTCTTTGACCCATGATGAGTTCACCCTACCTAGCTCCCTATCAATAAAGCCTAGGCCCATCCCCTGAATACGTGTCTGAATGGCTCACTTCAAGTCAGTTGGGATGGCCAGTTTCTTCTCTATATTCAGATTCTTCTTCCGGTATGTCGAGAAGCGGAGCTCGCAGTATAGGTTAGGGAACCTATATGCCTCTGTAGGTGGTAGCTGCTGGTTAGCTTTGTCCTCCTCATTAAGAGGGTTCTTGGCATAGTCGTGGTAGGGAGAAAGAGTGGAAGATTGAGGTTTCTTGTACTTTCTAGAGGTAACTTTAGATTTTCTTCTATCGGCCATCCTGAAAAATAGATATATAGGATATAAACAATTAAGCCACGTAGAGGAAAACAAGGCAAGGCATTAGCATATACAAAAAAAAAAGGTGAGAGGATTGACATATTCATGAAGTGAATCAAAAAGAATGAAAACTTGGAATGCAAGCAAACAAATGCCGAATTGAAATCAAACTGCAACGTATGAGAAATCATGCAATGAGAACAGAATGTTTGTTTGTGAAGCAACCATAGTCATCATGCCCAAAAGAATATAAGTGTTAGTGAGAAAACTAAAAGGAGAGTTAGAATGTTAACAAGGTCAAAAGTTAGAAAACTAAGTCATATATTAGTGGCATGACAATTATGGGACTTGCCCAAGAGAAGCTCAAAGACGTATATAAAGAACAAGCATGCCGACAATCATGAGGATGATGTAGTCATTGATGATGATATATGAGTTTGCATAGAAGCATATAATAGAAAAGCGGTTCATCAACAATGCCCATGGTCACCAAGTATGATGCATATAAGCGAGAAACAAAATAAACACGGAAGTGCCAACCAAAGTAACCCAAAAAATAAACTTGGTGCAAGTCAAGTAAATCCCAATGTCAAAAAGTGTTAAGTTCAATTTCAGGTAGCAAGCTCAAAAACAAAACAATTTCTAGAAATTTGGACAGCATTCCGGCAGTAAATCAGATGTTTCCGGATAACAAAAGCAGAAAACACAATGTCATATGAATCCAAAAAACATGTAACAAGTAACAAGTTCATATGGTTTAGGCGACATCTAGTAAAATTACCCAGCAAGGCAGCAGTGAAACAGTTCTTAAGAAACAGAAGCAGCATAGCAGTTACAAGAGTTCATAGAGCATCACACCACATCATTCAGCAAAGCAACAATATTAAGCCAATCAGATAATAAGAACGGAGCACTTATCAGGCCTAAAAATCTTCTAACCACATCCTATTTACCTAACAGCATGCATCTCTATCTAACCTAACAAGCAGAATCAATCACTATTCTAACTAAAACAACAACAATAAAATGAATAAAAGAAAATAAAGAAATAGAGCAGAAAGCAGGAGCATGGTGAACCTGGAATGGAGAGCAGATAGAATTGAAAAATGGAAGGGGAGGACGATAGCAGCGCCGCCCAGAAATGGTGGCGGCGGTGGGTCTCGCGGTGGTGCAGAGAGCAGCGCAGGCAGAGTAGACGTGCGAATGCAGGGCAGAGGTTCAGTAAGGGAGAGGGGTGAGAGGAAAAGGATGGAGGGAAGAAGAGGAGGAAGAAAAGGAGGGAGAGAAGGAGTGGCAGTGGCGGCGGTGAGTCGCCGGCCCGGTGGGTGGCAGTGATGGTTGTGGACGGGGGAGAGATGGAGGGGATGAAGGAAATGAGGGACGCGATGTTAGGTTCTCACATGGATGGGGTTAGTGTTTTTGAATCCACGCGCACGCGTGCTGCACGCGTCTGCGCGGTTGGGCGAAAAATGAATGGACATGTGTGCCTGAGCATGGATGGAGGAGTTGCGCGATGACGCGTACGCGTACCATTCGCATCCGCGTGGATGGAGGCTTGTGCGAGAAGCCTAATGCTAGCGTGAGAGTTGCACAACTCTCTGGGAAAATGTATGGGCTCTGGGTTAAATCATTGATGCGTACGCGTGCCGTACGCGTACACGTGCCTTCCTTTACGCCCCACTCCCAATGTTTGCACGACGTTGGCCCAACTCTCTAGAATTATATATGGGATCTGTGTTCACTCATCGACGCGTACGCGTATAGCGTGCCTACGCGTCCCTGCCTCTTTTTTTTTTAAAGTGCTAAAAACAGCTTAAACTCTCCTTAGCACTACCTACAACTCAAAACCAATCAAAAATGCAAATCTACAAAAGATATTTTGGTTTTGATGGGTTTTCAAATACAAGCAAGGAAAACTCGCATCACAAGAAACTAGCAATCTAATTATTAAAACAACTACATAAAGAGAGAATCTTCCTACAATGGCAACTCAAATCACTTATTAATCAACTCTGCAAGAGAGAATGGAAAGAGTTTACCATGGTGGGGTGTCTCCCACCTAGCACTTTTATTTTGAGTCCTTAAGTTGGACAGTCGAGATGCCCTTTACTATGGTGGCTTATGCTTGAATTCATCCTTGAATCCCCTCCATTGTTTGCATCTCCAATGACCACTGGGATCCCAATTTAGGCGCATAAAGCCTTCAAGTAAGCTCGAGCAAGTAACAAGACCCCCAAGAGTGTTGATTGTGGAATTGAGTTCCGGGGTCCCAAACATTGTTCTTGCACCCTTCTTGTTGTTGATTAACATCGTTAGATCCAGGTGACAAGGTTTGTGAATTCTCATTTAGGCATCCAAACATTCTCCTAAACCCATGCAATTCGGTTCTACACCAACCATTGCTCTTGAATTTCGAGCATGCAACCATCATGAACTTAGAATGATGTTTCAAACCGCTACACAACTCTTTCCTACTCGCAACTCCACAAAGAGCTCTAAGTTGACCATCATTTTCAATCAAACCATATTCGAGTGAGAAAGTAAAGCTTAGGGATAAGAATTTTACCCACTAGAATGTTGTATGGGATGGTGACTTAGGAAGGGGTGGTCCCAATGATCTTGCAAGCTCCACTCCTTTGTGCTCTTCCTTGACTATCTCCACCTCTTTGCAAGCTTCTTCAATTTCAACCTTTTCCCCTTGGTAGCTCTCTTCCGATTCACTCTCTTCTTCATTGCTCACCGAGGGTATGGGGGGTTGTGCACATTCTTCTATGATTTCAAATTCATGTCCAATGGGAAAGGATTCAATTGTAGATATAAATTCATCCATGATTGAATCCATCTCTTGATAAACCTCTTCAAAGTCTCCAACTATGATATGCCTTGGAGGTTGCGCACCCTCCTCAACATCAATATCAAGCTTCTTGGAAGAGTACTCCATGATGCTACATTCCCTTGGACTTTCAACATCTCCTAAATCTTCAACCACTTCTCCCTTTTCTTCAACAATCATGGCTTCCTCTAGTTTCTCCAATACAAAATAACATCCCTCGTTTCCCACCGGAGTTTCCAATCTCTCCTTCATGCTATGCTCTTCAATTGATTCTTCACATGTGGCCATGGAAGTACTTTGAGTGCATGCGTATTGGGAGGCTAAAGTGCTTACTACCTTGGTCAAGGTATCCACGATTTCTAGTGTGCTCCTTTGCATGTCTCATTGCCCTTGAAGTAGCAAAGCAAGAGAGTCATCCATTGGGACTTGGGGTGGATAGGAGGGTTTCTCATTTTGGAGGAAGGGTTCATAATAGGAAAGTGATTCTTCTTGGTAATGGTATGGAGATGGTATATGTTGAGGTGATTCTTGGGGGCAATTATATTGGAATTGTGGTGGTTCTATATGTGGCTCATATGGCTCAAAAGGTGATTGGTATGGTGAATATGGATTAGGGTCATATGAAGGTATTTGGTGAAAAGGGGCTTGTGAGTATGGTTGAGGGTTGTGTTGAGGGTATGGCTCATAGGCATATGGTGGTGGTTCTTGAAAGTTACAAGAAGATTCACCATAGCCATTGGATTAGTATGCATCATAGAATGGCTCTTGCTCATAGTGTATTGGTGGAGGTTGTTGCCATGAAGTTTGATCATATGCATATGGTTCCTCTCACCTTTGATTGTCACATCCTTGATACACATCCTCATTGTAGTCCTCATTTCCTACAACATAATTAGAACCAAACTCATAGCCAAAGTGAGAATTCATAATGAAAGGAGAAAATAGAAATAAAAGCTAATAAGAAATAATGAAACATATCCTAAAACTAGTAAAAACTAACCAGCAATCCAAAAATCAGGCTATTTACAATATTCACATATATACAATAACCAATAACATAATACCATCGCAACTCTCTGGCAACGGCGCCATTTTGATGAGTGGGAAATTGATGGTATAGAATTTCACAAATGAAATCTCGTCGAAGTATAGTTTCCAAACCAACAATAATCCTTTCATGCAAAAATTTTGTTTGTCACAAGTACAAACCCCTAATGAATCTAATAACCGAAGTATTTAAACCTTGGGTCGTCTCTCAAAGGAATTGCAGGGTAGTGTTCTTGTTATTGGCTACGGACCTGTATATTTTGGGGTTTTGGATAAGAAACAAGAAAAGTGAATGATAAAGGAAATCAAATGACAAAAAGGTCTTGGCAAGGTTGGGTGGTCAAGGCTACCTATCCTTATTACTAACCACAATATGATAATTGCAAGGATTGATCCCATTAAGTCATCCTCTAACAAGTAAAGGAAAGTCTAATGAGCTATATCAATCCTAGTCCATAAGTCCTAGCTATTCACTAATTGGATTAATGAGAGCTAGTGTCAATGGCTACCAACTATCAATCACTTGGATATTAGTAACTCAAGAATTCCTAAGTTACCTTTCCGAGTCAAGAACACAAAATTCTACTCTAACATCCTCTCAAGCATTTTGACAAACACTTGGAAGGTGTAAAAGGAAAGCATAGTAAATTGACAACAACTATGAATCTAACAACAATTTATTGCAAAGAATTAACAACAACAATAAAAAAGAACACAACTATTATGAATTACCTCTAATTGCATTGAAGGAAAATGAATGTGAACAAGAGTATATGAACAACATCAACAACAAAGTATAGAAGCAAAATAGAAGAAATTACAATAAAAAAATGAAAGAACAAGATGTAACACAAGGAATTGAGAGCTAGAAGAAGAAGAGAGCATGAATTAAAACCTAGATATAAGATTATTGACCTAAACCTAATCCTAATTCTAATCCTGGAGAGAAGTGAGAGCTTCTTTCTCTAAAACTAAAGCTAATCCTAATGTGTAAAGTGATGGAATGAATGAATTGATGAATTGGTGTCCCTCCCCTTCAATCCTTGGTTCTTTTAAGTGTCTTAGCATCAAAGTTGGTTTGGATTGGGCCCCACAGCTTCTCAGAATTCGATAGGCACGTTTTCACTTAAAAATCATGTGGCAGCACCGACGCGTACGCGTACAGCACGCGTGCGCATCCTTTGAAGTTTTGCGATCCACGCGTGTGCGTATGTTGCACGTGCGCGTCCATGAGCTCATCCAATTCTTTGGCTTTTCCATGTGTTCTCCATTTCGCATGCTTTTCTCTTCACTTATTTGATCCATTCCTAGCCTTTTCAACCTGAAATCACTTAACAAATCAATCAAGACATCTAGTGGAATTAAAGAGATTAAGATTATCAAATTAAGGGTCTAAAAAGCATGTTTTCACACTTAAGCACAAAATGAGGGAGAATCACAAAACTATGCTATTTCATTGAATAAATGTGAGAAAAGGTTGACAAATACTCTAAATTCAACACAAGATAAACCCTAAAAGAGGGGTTTATCAAAGACTCCGACCGTACTTTCAAGCCCACACCATCAGAGTGTGCACTAATCAACCCATGAAACACATCCTGTAGAAAACGGACTAGGCTGGCAGAATCTTTCAATGGGCAATCAAGCTGTCTGAATTCGATCTCAAGTATGAAGCTTGAACTTCTATCAAATTCCAGTACTTAGTCGACTTCATCACCAAGTACACCGATACTCTGGGGACACCCACATGGAACCTCTATGTTGATGTCTCGTCGAAGAAAGTTGTGAGTGGAGCAGGCGTCATCCTAGAAAGTGACCAAGGAACCCAACTAGAACTCTCCCTAAGATTTGAGTTTGCCGCTTCAAACAATCAAGCAGAATACGAAGCCCTACTGGCTGGCTTAAAGCTAGCTAGGGAAGTCAGAGCACAGAAGCTGACCATCTTCAGCGACTCACAGGTAATCACCTCGCAGGTAGAAGGAAGCTACCAGGCGAAAGATCTCACCATGAAGAGATAACTGGACAAAACTAAAGAACAGCTCGAGAGCTTCGGTGGATGTGGGGTCCGATACATACCCCGGGAGCAAAACACCCGAGCTGATGCACTCTCAAAACTAGCCAGCACCAAGCCAGGGGACAATAATAGAAGCCTTATTTAGGAAACCATGCAACACCCATCAATCTCAAAGGAAGAGAGGATACTAAACGTATCAGGTCAAGACCAAGGGTGGATGACCCCCATAATCAACTACCTCAAGTCTGACTCACTCCCCACAGAAAAGAAAGTCGCAAAAAGACTCATAAGGGAAGCGCAACACTACACTCTGGTACATGACGTCTTGTACAGTAGAGGGGTCTGAACACCCCTCCTAAAGTATGTACCGACCTCTGCCACAAAAGAGGTCTGATGCGCATAAACTAGTTATGCTACGATTTAGGAAATTGCACGATCGGCAAAATTCCTTCCGGCAAGTGCACCGGTTATCGTCAAGTAAAAACTCACAATAGAGTGAGGTCGAATCCCACAAGGATTGGTTGAGTGAGCAATTCGGATTAGAAGTATGTTCTAGTTGAGCGGAATCAAGATTTAGATGAGAATTGCGGAATGTAAAATTTCATGAATTAAAGAGCGAGAAACTAAATTGCTGAAATTAAAAGGGATGGGGGTGATTGCATGAATTAAATTGCAGAATGTAAAGAGAAAGTGGTAGATCAGAAATGGGGAATTCATTGGGTGTTAGGAGATATTGAGATCTCCGAATCAAAACGTTTTTTCCTTTCCTCAACCAATGCATTCATTGAATTTTGCTTGGCAATCTTATATGATTGGATCCCAATCCCTTGGCTCACCAATTCTCTCTAAAAACGAACAAATTCCCAATCCCTTGGTTTAAATGTTCATAAGAAGAGATGATGCTCGATCACTGATTATACCACACAGTTTCATGAACCACAATTTGGTAGGATTACATGTCACAATATCCATCCAAACCCCAATCCAATTCACTGTGAGAAAGCTTCTCTAGCATGAATCCTCCATTCCTTTCCCAAGGTTCCGAAGGATTCCAATTATGGGTAGTTTCTTTCCCAAGACAACTACCCAATGGAATTAGATCGAGAAGCTTTCTAACAAAATTCAAGAGAAAAGATTGAAGAAGAAGATAAAACTATTATTGATTCATTGAATTACAATAGAGCTCCCTAACCCAATGAAAGGGGTTTAGTGAGTCATAGCTCTGAATTCAATTACAAAACTAAAAGAAAATGATTTCCAGTTCTCTCCCCCTCAGGGGCTGGATTCCCCTTCAATCCCCAGTGTGTTTTTCAAATGCAGAAACTAAGGCATTTAAATAGGCTCCCTAAATTACAAAATGAAAATGAAATTCAAAGCAAATTACAATCAAATGAAAATAAACTATTCTAGATGATTCTTGTGGCCTTGATTTGGTGTTGTTGATGGGCCTTGCTTGCTTGAAGGGTAGAGTGACATAATTGATCCAAAAAGGATAATGATCCATTAAACTACACTCAAACGTTGCACTCCCTTTCTTGAGTCGTCACTTTGTTCTCTTGTCAACCTTGCCAATTTGATGCCAAATATAGACTATTATACCTCGTTGGAAAGCTATGGATGTCAGCTTTCTAACGCAACTGGAAGCACCTCAATTGGATCTCTACAACTCGAGTTATACTCCATGGAAGGTGAAGAGGTCAGCTGGCCTGATTGCATGTTGGTACTATGCTCTTCTATGCACATTACGGGGCTGTTTTCTCCCTCAATTTTTAGTATCCACCATGCATGCCATATATGCTTGGAAAGCTCTAGATGTCTTCTTTCCAATGCATTTTGAATCACCTCATTTGGAGTTTTGTAGCTCAAGTTATTTATGTTTGAAGAAGGCATGGTCAAGCTGTTCCATATAACACGTTTAAGCTTCAGTTTAAGGTTAAACTGAAGCTTAAACGTGGAAATGGAAAAGGTAGCCCTGGAGGTCGAACACGTTTAAGCTCCAGTTTAAGGTCAAACTGGAGCTTAAACGTGGAAATGGAGAAAGCAACCCTGGAGGAGAAAACTTGGTCGAACACGTTTAAGCTCCAGTTTAAGGTCAAACTGGAGCTTAAACGTGGAAATGGCTCCCTGGTGCACTTCCCAATTCTGGCGTTTAACCTCCAGTTTAAGGTTAAACTGGAGGTTAAACGTGGAATTGCTTCCTGATTGGCATTCTCATTCTGGCGTTTAACCTCCAGTTTAAGGTTAAACTAGAGGTTAAACGTGGAATGCTTCTTTGGTGAGACTTTCATTCTGGCGTTTAACCTCCAGTTTAAGGTTAAACTGGAGGTTAAACTTCAATTCCAGCATTTCTTAGCCTTCATGATTCTGGCGTTTAAGCTCCAGTTTAGGCTTAAACTGGAACTTAAACTCCACATGTGATATTCAAGCTTCCTTTATTGATTTTGTTGCTTCCTTGCCTAGCCTCTTCTTCCCTGAAATCATCCAAACAATTGCATCAAAGTCTTGCAAAAATTCATGAGAATTCTTCCATTCATAGCTTTCAAGGAATATAACTAAAAACTCATGGAATTTGCATCAAAATCTTCATGTTGAATGATTTAAGACAAGCATGACTATTTGGCCCAAAATGATTACTTAAGGCTCAAGAAAATGCATAAAACAACTAAAAATAAAAGAAAAAGGCTAGTGAAACTAGCCTAAGATGCCTTGGCATCACAACACCAAACTTAATCCTTGCTTGTCCCCAAGCAAGTTCTGAATTATTGAGAAGAAAGAATGAAACAGAAAGTAAATTCATTAGCCATATCAGTAAGTAATTGACATTGATTAATGGGGTGTTCATGCAGAAAGTTGTTGCAGCATCACTTTATTGTTTCTTAGGTAAGAATGTCACTTTTTATGTTTCCACTAAAACACTGCTTATGGCCTCTTGTTATTCACATATCCTTGGCAAGTTTCTTTTCTTTGTTTTTCTTTTTCTTTGAGCTTATTTGCTCCTTGTTGCTCAGTGTCATGTGTTGCTCAAGCCTTTGGCATTTTCTTTTTCTTATTAGTGCACTACACATATCCACTACAGGCATTTTAGTTCACATTTCTTCTTGAGACATTGGTGCCCAGCACCTCTTTGTGTGACTAAATGTTTTGTATTTAGGTTGCTCTTGATAATGGACTTTTGGTTGATAATCCCGGGTTAGTTAACCCAAGTTACCAAGTGTTGAAACACTCCTCAGAACCTATTCATCCAAGCATATCCTTAATACATAAACACCACAGGCATTTGTCTCAGAAGTTCAAACCATTGGTGCCTAGCTTATTTTCTCAATTTTTTTGCTTTTTGGTTGCCCTTTTTCAGTGGCTTTTTCTTCTTCTTTTTCTTTCTTTTTCATGGCCAAAGACATTTATTTATCAAGATCCATAGACAGCATCCTAATTTCCACTAAAAGTGACAATTCTAACTTTATTTCTTAGTGAGCTGACTATTCAATCAAACATGCATACCACCACTTAATCTTATTTGATTTCTTACCAAATGGAATTGAGTTACTTTTGTTCAAACATTTCTTTTATTTTATGGAAACAGAACAAGCATGGCAAGCATTTGTTTAAGAAGATGAAGTTATCCAGACACTTAGACTATCACTTATTTGAAAATTAAACAAACAGACAAACAAAAACTGAAATGACTCAAACTTAAAGCAGGGGTGCATGCAAACTTCAAATATCAGCAATTCAAAGTACAAGCAATTAAGTGACAATACAACCTTTTAGCATCTTCTTTGTTGTTCATCATCCTTCCTAGCCTTGGTGTTCTCTTTGATGATGATGTATATTCCTTCCATGAGATTGATTGTCTTCCTGCAAAGCTATTAGAAGTTGCTTGTTCCCCAAGCACTTTGAGAATTGGTTAGCATGCATGGATGTTTGTAGGCCTCTGAACTTAGATTGGTGTGTGAACACGAAACTTAGTTCCTTGCCATATGCAACAATTGGGATCATATGCAGAAAACCTCATGTGCCTTTATTAAGAAAATAACTATGAACTAAAAAAAGAAACTATGAACTAGAAATTAAACTATTGTTTAAGTAGTTTCCCTGATTGGTTGGAGCTAGTGACTAGTCATGCTGAGGTAGAAATGTGCTTTTAATGAAGTTTTTGGTGGAACACCAAACTTAGAATCTCACATTCACCCTTGAATTGTTTTGGTGTGCAACACCAAACTTAGCTCCTTGCAATACAGATAAATCTACTTAACTCTTTTATTGAAATAACTAGAAAAGAAAAACTACCTTTGGTTGGGTTGCCTCCCAACAAGCGCTTCTTTAACGTCATTAGCTTGACATGCTGTTCCTGACTTTCTTCCTCTTCCTCCAGTTTGTTAAGAGGAATGACTTCAAGTGGATAAAGGAGCTAGTTAGTGCCCCTTGTTGTGAATGCTTCTTTCCAGCAAGCTTTCCCTTGTGATTGGCTTGAGTGAACTTGCTTGTTGGCTCAGGAGTTGGATTGTTCTTCGACCTTCTCTTCTTCATGGATATGGTCCTTTGTTTCTCGGTCACAATCCTCATTTTGGTGCTTGTTTCTACTGCCTTCACATCCTTGATCTCAGAACTTGGTTGTTGTTGGACAGTTGGAGTATCCTGTTCATCAAAAGCTTCCTGAGTTTGTGGTTCAATGAACCCTTCCTCTTTGCAACTCTCTGTGTCATTGGAGTGTGATCTCCCTTGATTGACTTTCTCCCTTTCTTGTTCTTCTGATTCCTCCCTTGGGTTTGCCATGGTATCACTAGAATAATTGTGGGTAGGGATTTGCTTTGATAGATATCCAATTTGTGCTTCTAGCTTTTGAATAGCAGCACCTTGATTTTGTAAGTTGGATATCACTTCTTCCTTAAAGCCTTTCAAATCGGCCACATCTCTGCCCATAGTTGCAATCATTCCTTCTATCCTGTTTAATTGATCTTGAAATTGTTGGTTCGGATTGGGTTGATGAGGTTGATTATCTTGGCTGTGATATGGTGGCTGGGAGTATGTGTTTTGTGTGGGCTGATAGAGTCTTTGGTTGGAGTGTTGGTAGTGGTATGACTCTTGTGTGTAGTGGAATGAGTCTTGTGGATAGTGAAATGAATTGTATGAATTTGAGAAGGAATTTTGTGCTGAGAAATGCTCAAGTGATGAAGAATTTGGATATGTAAAACTAGGAGGCGAGGTTGGATAATTCAGAGGTGATGGCTCTTGATGAATGGGGTGTGAATAAGTGAAATCTCTTTGGTTTTGATCTTCCCAGCCACAACTTGAGTAGTGATCAAATTCACCAAAACATGGACCATTTTGTGGCTCTGGGAAGTACCCCATTTCCTGTTCCTGATACTCCCACCCACCATGAGCATAATAACATGAATCATTCTGTGGTGGTGGAGAGTTTCTCATGAATTTTGATTGACCAAAAGATGATGGATACTCCTTTCTTTTTTGCAATGTGCTCAGTCTCAAACAATACTCATCCAAAGATAGTGGAAATCCCATAGTGAGGCAATATCACAAACAGCTAGTGGTTAGTATGCTAACAAGTGAATAAGCAAAGAAAACAAATTAAAATTTGCAGAAATTAGCAGTAATAAACTGAAACAAAAACTATTAACAAAAGAAAAGAAAAATTGCTCAATCTAGTTAACTTCCAATTGGAGAATTGTCAATCGAAAACCAATCCCCGGCAACGGCGCCATAAACTTGATGCGCATAAACTAGTTATGCTACGATTTAGGAAATTGCACGATCGGCAAAATTCCTTCCGGCAAGTGCACCGGTTATCGTCAAGTAAAAACTCACAATAGAGTGAGGTCGAATCCCACAAGGATTGGTTGAGTGAGCAATTCGGATTAGAAGTATGTTCTAGTTGAGCGGAATCAAGATTTAGATGAGAATTGCGGAATGTAAAATTTCATGAATTAAAGAGCGAGAAACTAAATTGCTGAAATTAAAAGGGATGGGGGTGATTGCATGAATTAAATTGCAGAATGTAAAGAGAAAGTGGTAGATCAGAAATGGGGAATTCATTGGGTGTTAGGAGATATTGAGATCTCCGAATCAAAACGTTTTTTCCTTTCCTCAACCAATGCATTCATTGAATTTTGCTTGGCAATCTTATATGATTGGATCCCAATCCCTTGGCTCACCAATTCTCTCTAAAAACGAACAAATTCCCAATCCCTTGGTTTAAATGTTCATAAGAAGAGATGATGCTCGATCACTGATTATACCACACAGTTTCATGAACCACAATTTGGTAGGATTACATGTCACAATATCCATCCAAACCCCAATCCAATTCACTGTGAGAAAGCTTCTCTAGCATGAATCCTCCATTCCTTTCCCAAGGTTCCGAAGGATTCCAATTATGGGTAGTTTCTTTCCCAAGACAACTACCCAATGGAATTAGATCGAGAAGCTTTCTAACAAAATTCAAGAGAAAAGATTGAAGAAGAAGATAAAACTATTATTGATTCATTGAATTACAATAGAGCTCCCTAACCCAATGAAAGGGGTTTAGTGAGTCATAGCTCTGAATTCAATTACAAAACTAAAAGAAAATGATTTCCAGTTCTCTCCCCCTCAGGGGCTGGATTCCCCTTCAATCCCCAGTGTGTTTTTCAAATGCAGAAACTAAGGCATTTAAATAGGCTCCCTAAATTACAAAATGAAAATGAAATTCAAAGCAAATTACAATCAAATGAAAATAAACTATTCTAGATGATTCTTGTGGCCTTGATTTGGTGTTGTTGATGGGCCTTGCTTGCTTGAAGGGTAGAGTGACATAATTGATCCAAAAAGGATAATGATCCATTAAACTACACTCAAACGTTGCACTCCCTTTCTTGAGTCGTCACTTTGTTCTCTTGTCAACCTTGCCAATTTGATGCCAAATATAGACTATTATACCTCGTTGGAAAGCTATGGATGTAAGCTTTCTAACGCAACTGGAAGCACCTCAATTGGATCTCTACAACTCGAGTTATACTCCATGGAAGGTGAAGAGGTCAGCTGGCCTGATTGCATGTTGGTATTATGCTCTTCTATGCACATTACGGGGCTGTTTTCTCCCTCAATTTTTAGTATCCACCATGCATGCCATATATGCTTGGAAAGCTCTAGATGTCTTCTTTCCAATGCATTTTGAATCACCTCATTTGGAGTTTTGTAGCTCAAGTTATTTATGTTTGAAGAAGGCATGGTCAAGCTGTTCCATATAACACGTTTAAGCTTCAGTTTAAGGTTAAACTGAAGCTTAAACGTGGAAATGGAAAAGGTAGCCCTGGAGGTCGAACACGTTTAAGCTCCAGTTTAAGGTCAAACTGGAGCTTAAACGTGGAAATGGAGAAAGCAACCCTGGAGGAGAAAACTTGGTCGAACACGTTTAAGCTCCAGTTTAAGGTCAAACTGGAGCTTAAACGTGGAAATGGCTCCCTGGTGCACTTCCCAATTCTGGCGTTTAACCTCCAGTTTAAGGTTAAACTGGAGGTTAAACGTGGAATGCTTCTTTGGTGAGACTTTCATTCTGGCGTTTAACCTCCAGTTTAAGGTTAAACTGGAGGTTAAACTTCAATTCCAGCATTTCTTAGCCTTCATGATTCTGGCGTTTAAGCTCCAGTTTAGGCTTAAACTGGAACTTAAACTCCACATGTGATATTCAAGCTTCCTTTATTGATTTTGTTGCTTCCTTGCCTAGCCTCTTCTTCCCTGAAATCATCCAAACAATTGCATCAAAGTCTTGCAAAAATTCATGAGAATTCTTCCATTCATAGCTTTCAAGGAATATAACTAAAAACTCATGGAATTTGCATCAAAATCTTCATGTTGAATGATTTAAGACAAGCATGACTATTTGGCCCAAAATGATTACTTAAGGCTCAAGAAAATGCATAAAACAACTAAAAATAAAAGAAAAAGGCTAGTGAAACTAGCCTAAGATGCCTTGGCATCAAGGTCCTAGAAGACATTCACAGTGACATGTGCGGCAATCACCTCGGAGCTCGGGCACTATCCAAGAAAGTGATCCGAGCCGGCTTCTACTGGCTGACCCTACAGAAGGAAGTGGCCGAGTTCGTCAAAACATGCCCTCCACGCCAGAAAAATGCCAACTTCCACAAAGCCCCACCCAAAGAGCTCATTTGCGTCACCTCACCCTGGCCATTCACAAAGTGGGGGCTCTATCTCCTCAGTCCATTCCCCCAGGGATCAGGGCATGTCAAATTCCTCATCGTAGGAATAGACTACTTTACAAAGTGGATCGGGGCAGAACCCCTGGCCACCGCCACCACCCAGAGAAGTCAGAAATTCTTATACAGAAACATTGTTACAAGGTTTGGGGTCCTCCACTCCATTACCACAAACAATAGGACTCAGTTCACTGATACAGGCTTCAAAAACCTTGTAGCCGATCTGAAAATCAAGCACCGGTTCACCTCGGTGGAACACCCACAAGCTAACGGATAGGCTGAGGCCGCAAATAAGGTCATATTGGCCGAGTTAAAATGCCGACTACAGGACGCGAAAGGAGCCTGGGCCGAGGAGCTCTTCCAAGTCCTATGGGCATATCGGACAATGCCGCACTCCACCACGGGTGAATCGCCTTTCCGACTTGCTTACGGAATGGAGGCAATGATTCCCGTTGAAATAGATGAAGCAACCCCCAGGGTGATCTTTTACAATGAGGAAATCAACTCCCAAGCACAGAAAGAAGAACTCGACCTGCTTCCAGAAGTCCGAAAAAGAGCTCGGATTAGGGAGGAAACCCTAAAACGTTGAATGGCACTAAGGTATAACCAAAAGGTAATCCAACAAAGCTTCGCTACCAATTGATCTGAAATGACATCGGAGCAGGTAGGTCGGGAGAAGGAAAGCTAGACACCAACTGGAAAGGACCATAACAGATCACAGAAGTACTAGGAAAAGGTTACTATAAGGTGGCCGACCTCCAAGGGTGGGAGCTCCCGACGTCTTAGCACTCCTGTAACCTGAGAAGGTACTATAGCTAGAAAGGTCTTGAGCCAAGGTGTACTCTTTTTCCCCAACAAAGGGTTTTTTAGCGAGGCACCAGACTAAGAACTAAGGGCAGACCGACTCACAAGGTAACCACATATGTATAGAAACTTATTTACATTTTATTTCAATTCATTGCATTTTTTTCTAACAAGATCTACTATTCCTTAAAATGTTTTCTACCAAGGCGCATTATATTATGCTCGAAAAAACGCAAAAATACCCCCTCCCAGGAAAGGTCGGCGAGGTGAAGCGACGAGGTTCAAATTAATGTGAGCAGTTATAAAAGCAACTCGTACAAAGTGACCCAACAAGGTCGGACAAAAAATGTAGTTGTAGAAATAACTTGAAAAGGCCTGACAGAGAAGTCGGACCATCAAAAGGAACACTGAAAAAGGAATAACGCCTACTTCGACCACACAAAGGTCGGACAAAGCCCAAAAGGCTTCGAGTCCTCAAAAAGAACCTCTAAAGTAGAAGTTCAGAATCCGAACACTACTCTTAAAAGTTGCTATGCTAAAAGATAGAAGTTCGAAAAGAACACTACTTAAAAAGCAGAAGCAACTACAAGCCCAGCTACAAAAAGGCTCAAAGGTCGCCCAAACAACAACTGAAAAGTAAAAGTCCAGAAAGAACGCTACCTAGGAAGGTTGATGGAATACAACTAAGGGCCGAATATGCCAACGCTAGCTAAAAGTTGTCAAAATAACTAAAAAGCATGGACCACCAAGCAATGGTAGAAGTTCGCATAGGAACACTACCTCAAGGTGAGCTGAAGGGTAATAGCCAGAAAGGTTCAAACGAGGCAATCAAAAGGTAAAGGTTCCTCATGAACACTACCTAGGAAACAACCATTACGCTACCAAAGCAATCAACCAGAAGTTTAAAAACTTAAGCATTAAAACTCAAAGGTTGCCAAGAGCAACCAAAGAGTAAAAGTGTCTTAACAAAAAACTAAAGGTTGCTAAGAAGCAACTAGAAGTGTCAAACCATCCAAACTACAGACTATTATAATAAAAGTGTTCAAAGGCCCGCAGATTGGACCACATCAGTACATAATTTAAAAGCATGAAAATAGAAGTCACAAAGGGACCAACTTCACCCCTGTCGCTGCATCCTGAGGAGGTGGAGGAGTAACCGAAATCGGGACAGCCCCAACGACACTATCCGGGCCATTCAAAGACCTCCACATCGGGGTCGGTGATGAGAGCAGTTGATTGATGGTTTAGAAGTTATGGTAAATACTCGTTGCAAGTATAGTTACTAAACCAAGCAATCAACTTTTCTTACAAACGTTTTGGTTGTCACAAGTAACAAACCCCTTAAACTTGATAATCGAGTATTTAAACCTCGGGTCGACTTCTCAAGGAACTGTAGGGAAGTATGTTCTTATTATTGGTTATGAAGATTGTAAATTGGGGTTTCAAGAATGAGGAACAAGTGACTTAATGGCGGGTAAATTAATTGGCAATTAAAATAAATAAATAACTGCAAAGCAAACTTTTGGCAAGGTATGAGAAATTGGATGTTTAGACTTGGTTATTCTTATCAATAACAATGAAAGTTGAATCTTAATTCCACTTAGTCAACCTTTACTAAAGTAAAGGAAAGTTAAGGGACTAATTAGTTTGATCTTCGAATCCTATTTATTTCCTGAGAAAAGGTTGGGATTATTGAAACTCAGTTTAATTAGCAAAGATAACAGTTATCAATTATGTTGAGTTAAGATAACTCCTGAGTTACTGCTTTCTTAACCAAGACCAAAAGGGAAAAGAGTAAAATTGTTGGAATAAAACTATCCTCAGATAGGAATAATTGCAACCAATAAATAAACTAAAGCAATCATAAACTAAAATACCTCAAATAACATTAATTCAAAATAGTAATCTGTAACATGGAAAAATTCATAATTAGCTTGCAAAATAAAAAAAAAAAAAGGAATATTGAACCTGATCAAAGAGATAATCCTGAAAGTGAATAAAAATCCTAAATCTAAATCCTAATCTTAAAGAGAGAGAGAATCTCTCTCTAAACTAAATCTAATTCATGGAAAGTAGAAATTGGTAAGCTCTCCCTGAATGGATGCATTCCCTCACTTCATAACCTCTGGTCTATGTCTTCTAGACTTGGATTTGGGCCAAAAAAGGCTTCAGAAATCGTTGGGAGCGTTTTTTTGCAATTTCTGGTGCGTGGCCTCTGTCACGCGTCCGCGTGAGTCACTCGGTCGCGTCGTTCGGAGCTTTTCCTTGCCACGAAGTCGCGTCAGTCATGCGACCGCGTCATATTCGTTTTGCTTAAGGCACGCGGTCGCGTTAGTCATGCGGCCGCGCCGCTGTTGATTCGCGCTTGGCACGCGATCGTGTCGTCCATGCGATCGCGTGGATACCAGTTTCTTCAAGGGCTCCGTTTTGTGCTTTCCTTCCATTTTTGTATATTTTCTTTCCATCTTTTGAGTCATTCCTGCCTTAGAAGATCTGAAACTACTCAACACACTAATCACGGCATCGAATGGAAATAAAGGTAATTAAAATAATTAATTTTAAAGCATAGGAAACATGTTTTTCACATACATCACACACTACAAGAAAACAAGCTTTTTGCTACGCTTTTAAAGCGTGGCGAAAAGTCCAAAAAAGCGTAGCGATAGCTTTTCGCCAAGCTTTTTGAGCTACCGGCACGCTTTTGAAAGGGTCACAACTGCAAGGGTGCCGGTTGCTCTATTGCTACGCTTTTGGTGACCTATCACCACGCTTTTTCTTTTGCCACGTTTTTAAAGATCGCCACGCTTTAAAAGCGTGGCCATATGTGGCAAATATGGCTACGCTTTTAAAGCGTGCCAATAGCAAGATATGGCTACGCTTTAAAAACGTGCCAATAGCAAGACATATGGCTATGCTTTAAAAGCGTGCCAATAGCTGTGAGATACAGCTACGCTTTTAAAACGTGGCTGTTAATGCTACTGTACATTATGGCTACGCTTTTAAAACGTGCCAATAGAGGTTTATATGGCTACGCTGAGAGAGAGAGAGAGAGAGAGAGAGAGAGAGAGAGAGAGAGAGAGAGAGAGAGAGAGCCCAAACTTGTCGGTTTTCATTAGAATAGGCTTGCTTTTGAGTGAAACATGACTGACAAAGCTATGGAGAATCATGATAAAACTATGGGACATAGTCCCAACCTTAAAATTATCCAGCAACAAATGACAAAACTTCTTCTCATTGCGTCTTAACTGTATCCCTTCATTTTACAGGTACAACACTATATCAATACTTAATGAAGAAACAAATTTGCATTAGACACTAAAACAGTTAATGAGAATATCCGCACAAGAAATTTCTTCTGCAGAGCAAATAACATGAAGTGCATCTTCTAGACAGCAGTTTTCAGGTGTCCTCATTATCTGTTTCATAGTATCAAATCTCAAATAATACTGTCATTAGCCTCCCAGGATCTGCAGTAGAAAAGGAAATATCAGCAACCAGTTTGGATTCTAATTTCTGTAAATATAGCATGATAATAAATTATACTTGAAGATAACATACCTAATGGGCTCAAGAGGAAACCATCTTTATCAATCTCTACCATTTGGTGCTGAGATAACTCGTTAACTTTCTTAACACAAATATCTAACATAGCATAGCTTCAATAATTAATGAAGGGAAATAGGAGGAAAACAAAAACCTTGGAGAAAGAGAGGGATAAAAATAGAAAGCTATAAGCTCAACTGCAGGACAACAATTGCACCTTGAACATGCTTCACTAAACGATCACCAGAAATTCCTTTCTTAATTGAATAGTTCTCAGGGTTCTGCTTTCAGATAAAAATTTTCATCAGACTAAATTGGAGAAACTCAATGATAAATCTGAAAGACATTCTTAATTACATACCTTTTTCATTCTAACATACAAGTATGAGCATTGCAACCACTCAATTGCTTTTGTAATATCAGTTACTGTCAGTTGAACTATTTCCGCAAGTAAATGTTCCGTCACACATGGAAGCAATCTATTTGAAGAAAATATCATAATGAGAAACCACCGTAAATGAAGCGTGTTTACATAACAGGATCAACATGGCCATCATATCCTTCTTCGACTTAGAAAGAGGCAGCCTTACTGTGATTCCACTACTTCACATCCATTTAAGAGATTCTCATACAAATGAACCTGAAATAAAAAGAGTAAATTGAATTTTGGGAGAGTAAAAGTGAAAAAAAGCATTATATAGGACAATAACACATAGAAGTGATCACTCAAAGGATTAAGAGAAGGAGGACAGTAAAAAATGCATGCGAATGTAGCTCGGTTCACCGTTTCCCTCCTTGTCATGATTATAACCAAGCCTGTATCATCAAATGGTGGTCGCCCTGCCCTTCCACACATCTGTGCAATAAAATTTTACCCCAAATGTTATATTAGCAATCCAATAGTGGGACAACATAACACTGAAAAATCCTCAAGAATTGACTTCCCCCACCCTTACCATTTTTGGAAACAAACCTTCTAAAATAGAAAGTCATTCTTGGCTGGGGCATAGCCTGCATAAATTTAATAGTACAACAAATTTGCACATGTCAAAATAATATCAATGATCATGAGCCAAGACAATAACCATTATACATCACTTTCCTAAAGAAAAACATATCTAAGTATCCAACTTGACTGTATAGATATGATAATACGGATATGATAAATACAGAACTGATAAAAAATAAATTTATAGATGGCTACATTCTTTTTATTTGCATACCAAATACTTTGGTTGTCAGCTTTACTGGCCTCATTTCTTCCCCAAATCTGTGATTATTCAAAAGAAAATAGTATTTTCTCTAGGTATTGGCTTTCAAATCTGCATCAATAATAATTATCAGATCTTGTTATGGGAAAGAGTACTAAAATTAATTTGTTTCAATTAACTGTAGTACACCAGAATTTTATGCCTCTAATTGCATCAAAACTCAAGGTTTAAACGTCAAAGAAAGCATAATTTTCTTTTATTTCACTATTATAAATATGATCATCATGCATGTACATAATAATGAGCTTCAAAATAATTATTATGAATACACTAAGAGCAAGAATATTGTAGCACATGAAGCATTTTTCATTCAAATCTTGAATGTTGGAGTTTGATCAGATTCAGAGCGAGGGTAAAGTGTCTGATATAACCTCTTATCAATGAAATTCCTATACAGATCCTCCTGCCTTTTCTTGAGCAAGTAACACATATTGTTCTCAACTTCTGACTTAATTTGAAGGTATAGTTTGTTGGCAGCTTCTCTGTCTTTAAGCATGTTCTCCATCCCTTTTGTGCTTATTGGCTTCCCAAATAGATAGTAGAATCTTCCAGGCAATTTTGGAAGAATCAATGGTGGAGCTATATCTCTGCTTGCTACCTCACCACTTATCTCGTCTCTGAAAATTATTTTTGTTATTAACAACTTCACAACTTTGACATATTAACTATATTAAATATACATATTCAATCATGTGATATTTACAAAACAATCAAGCAGCCTGAATTTTAAGATGGAGAGTAATTACCTGAACTTAACCAAGCCTCGCTGCAATTCTCTGACATACTCTATGAAATAAGGGATCTTCGCTAAGTCATTGAAGTCAAGAAGTATCTGTAAAATCAAGATGTGAGCACAATTAATTCATCATGTTCTAGGTTTGCAAGTAAAAAGAAAGGATATATAGCAGATATTTTCTTATGAAAAACAAATAGTTAAAAAAGAGCTGAAGATAGTGAAGTTCTCCTCAAATTGCACTGGCTAACTAGGCTGATTCTCAAATTACTGTAATTTTATGTTGATCACATTCTTAAAGTGTTTATAATTGTTGTTTCAGTGATTATGAAAGCCAAAAATCCCTCCAAGGCTTAAGTAGTATTGAGTATAGCAACATTAATCAAAAAATAAATACTAAAAAAGGGAGTAAAGAAATCATTATAGAAAAAAGAAGAAACCTACATCAGCTATATCATCTTCGCCCACAGTACCAAATGGCACGATTGTAGCGCCAAATCGCGCCGCCATACGCACAAACTCTGGATGATCCGGCCAAATTACCTTGTACTCTTTCCCCTAAACAACAAATGGGAACACAATCAGAGCTGCCCTCAAATTTTGACAAGCATGTTTTGATGTCACAAAAGTACAGAAATATTTAACTACTGTATGAACATCAACTTCATGGATTCTTTGAGAGTATAATTTTGGAAACTTGATGCACCTTATAATGCAGAGCCTCGCGTTGACCACCAGGATATAGAAGAATATGTAAATTGTTCTTAAGTAATTTGAAAAGACCAGAATTAACTCAAGAACAGAACAGAAAAACAAATAGAAGCAGTGAGAAATCAGAGAACAAAAAATCAAGAACCAACCTGAGTCAGAGGCTCCATTCTTGATGATGCAGACAGAGAGTGGCAGAGTGCAGGGAGGAGTGGAGGAAGACGCGGTGGCTGCCAGAAAGTGAGAGGCGCTGGACGACGATGGCAGGACGGGGCTCGACGATGGAGGGCGAAGGGGCTCGACGCGATGGCGCAGGGGATGAAGACGCTACTACCTGCTGGCTTGAGGGGTTAGGGTTTGCAGCAACGGAAGGGAGCGGCGGCGGAGGGAGCATCGACGGCGGGTTTGCGACGGCAAGTGAGCGGAGGGAGTCACCGCAGAATGAGGGTTAGGGATTGCGAGCACAGCGACGTTCTGCACGGAGTGTCGTCCGAATGTCGTCGGAGTGTCGTCGTCGCGGTGAGGGCGAGGCACAATGAAGAAGGGTTAGGTTTACGGCGAGGCATAACGGAGTGGCATCGTCGCGTTGGGGCTTTTGAAGGGTTAGGTCTTTCTTTGAAGGAAGAAGGTGGTTTTTTAATTTGAACTTATAACTCAGAAGGGTGTACGAGCTTCTTAAATTTTTTTTTTGGGCACCTTTTGGCCACGCTTTTGAAGCGTGCCAAAAGGCTTGTAGGAAACGGCTACGCTTTATAAACGCTACAAAATAAAACCCTGTTGCTACGCTTTAAAAGCATGCCGGTTTCTCTCTACGGCTACGCTTTTTAAGCGTAGCAAAAAAAAATGTGGCCAAATCTCGCATCAATTGCCACTCTCATAAAAGCGTGGCCATTGACCCTTTTCGCTACGCTTTTGAAGCGTAGCAAAAAAAATGTGGCCAAATCTCTATTCAATCGCCACCCTCATAAAAGCGTGGCCATAAGCCTTTTTTCTTGTAGTGACATAATAAGGAAGGAGAAGTAAAACCATGCAATTAATATGAATAAGTGGGTGAAGGATTGAATAAATCACTCAAATTAAGCACAAAGTATATCATAAAATATGGGTTTATCAACCTCCCCACACTTAAACAATAGCATGTCCTCATACTAAATCCAAGGTAATAAGTAAGGTTAAAGTGATGGAATGTTATGCAATGCAATCTAATCTTAAATGCAACTACCTAAATGTAACATGCAATTCTAATTTATTCACTCATATATAAAGCTTACAGGTAGTTAAATTAATTCACATTCTCAAGGAGTCATATATGTATATATAGCCAAGCCTTAGATAATCAATAAGCACTTTTACAATTGAGATGGGAGAAAAAGTATTTTATGAACTTGCAAGACAATTAGATAATTCAAACAGAGATAAATGTTAATGAGCTATTGAGCCCTCACTGGATTTGTGTTTACTCTCTAGTCACTCAGTGTTTATTGGGTTAATCACTCTATTCCTCTTTTTATTCTTCTTTTCTATAACTTTATTCTTCATCTAACCAATCAATAATTATAGAATACAGTCATACCAAAAATCATGAGGTCTTTAATTAAGGTTGTAATGGGGCCAAGGTAAAGGTAAGGATATCTGTATAAGGCTAAGTGAGCTAATAAGTGAATCCTTAATTAGACTAAGATCTCACCTAACATACATACTTAGTAACACAAAACTTTTTTACCTATTTTCCCATATTTTTCCCACTTTTGGATGTTACATGCTCATGTTTCAATTTTTATTTTTATCCCATGTGCATTGCTTTTATTTTGCGTTTGGGGAATTCTTTTGTATTCCCTTTATTAAATACTGAAAAATAACTTTTTTTTTTTAAATGCACATGGTAATTTAATTAATTTGATTTTTTACGAACATGCTTCCCAAAATTTCCTATTTTGAGTTGCTTTATTCTTTTCAACTTTTCTACCTTTTGTTTTTATCATCCATGTTCCCAATGGGTTTCCCACATTTAAACTATTCATAATTTTCTATCTTAAGCTAACCAAGGATTCAACTTGGGATTTTTATTTGTTTTTCAGCTTAAGGCTAGTAGTGTGGCTAATAGAATAAAAGGGGATTTAAAGGCTCAAGAGGGGCTAACAAGGGTGATGTGAAAGGTAGGTTATTTTGGGATAAGTGAGCTAAAATCAAATAATGGCCTCAATCACTCTTTTGGTATGTATCTATATTCTATATTCTATATTCTATAATTGGACATATAGATTAAAACAAAGTAAAGAACATCAGAATATAAAAGAAGGGCGGAACACATAGGAATAAAAATTATGGTTTGAATGTAACCATACAATTAAGCTCAAAACTCACAGGCTATGTGTTCTCTAGCTCAAAAATCATTTATCACTTATGTATGTCATGCAGGTTTAGTTAAAAATTCTCATTATTCTCAATGTAAAACTTATATTGAATGGCTTTAAAGTTCTAGTGTTTCTCCTTGATGAAGTGTTGTTAACTAACATGTAATGCTATATATACAAGGTGTGGGTTGTTTTGATTTTGTTAAAGTCTCTAGTTTACTTCCTTTTTCTTTTCAATCTATTCTGAGTTATCTTATGCTAAAAAGGGTAAACTATACTAATCAATCCACAATTTCTATAACTAATAAGTTAGAATTGCAACTAAGTGGCTAAAATATGAACTAAAAATACAAAATGCAGAAGTAGAGTAAAAATACATAAAAGTAGCAATGTATAAATACTCAGAAAATAAAAATAAAAATAGAGAGAAAAATACAGAAAAATATCCAAAATAAAAGAAAAAGAGTCTGTAGTGGTTCATCAAAATAATACGCCAGAGATGGCGACCTCCCCACACTTAAAATGAAGCATCGTCCCTGATGCTCACTCAAGCAGGGTGTGAAGGGGTGTCATCACTAGAAGGGATGGTAGCTGGGGTCTCTGTGGTGGCTGGCTGAATGTCCGGCTGCTGGAGAGGAGGGGCTGTCTGAATGGGGATCTCAGGGTCTGCTGCCTGGATCTACTGGGGTGCTGCCTGCTGGGTGTCTGCCTGCTCTGCCTCTCCCTGGGGATGGGTCTCTGCCTCGGGTGCATCCGCCTCCTCCTCAGATGCCTCGGATGGTGTGTCAGGCTCGGAGGGGATGTCACCGGATCGTATCATCAGCTTCAGGTGCTCATAGCATCACTTGTTACGACGCTCCATCTGGTCAAGTCGTCGAAATAAGTGGTGCACCAGATGATAGACAGCCTCTGTGGCAGGTGGAGGTGCAGTGGTGGTGGCAGAGGTAGGTGGTGCAGCAGTGGAGGAAGAGGGACCGGCAGATGGTGTAGCTGTATCATCAGCAGTGGCAGTCAAGAATGGAGGTCTGTAGCCCAAGGCCAGGAAGTTCCTGCTGTGCGGGATAAGCTTCTTGCACTCTGCAGCAGGTGGCCTCTCATCAGCATCCTCCTATGGCACGTCAGCTCGACGGCCTAGCTGGGTAACCAGATAGGGAAAGGGAAGAGTGCCGCGGACGTGGACCCTGACCATGTAATGCCGGATAAAGTGTGTATTTAAACCTCGGGTAACAAGTAACAAACCCCTTAAAATTGATAACCGAGTATTTAAACCTCGGGTCGTCTTCTCAAGGAACTGCAGGGAACTATGTTCTTATTATTGGTTATGGAGATTGTAAATTGGGGTTTCAAGAATGAGGAACAAGTGACTTAATGGCGGGTAAATTAATTGGCAATTAAAATAAATAAATAACTGCAAAGCAAACTTTTGGCAAGGTATGCGAAATTGGAAGTTTAGACTTAGTTATTCTTATCAATAACAATGAAAGTTGAATCTTAATTCCACTTAGTCAACCTTTACTAAAGTAAAGGAAAGTTAAGGGACTAATTAGTTTGATCTTCGAATCCTATTTATTTCCTGAGAAAAGGTTGGGATTATTGAAGCTCAATTCAATTAGCAAAGATAACAGTTATCAATTATGTTGAGATAAGATAACTCCTGAGTTACTGCTTTCTTAACCAAGACCAAAAGGGAAAAGAGTAAAATTGCTAGAATAAAACTATCCTCAGATGGGAATAATTGCAACCAATAAATAAACTAAAGCAATCATGAACTGAAATACCTCAAATAACATTAATTCAAAATAGTAATCTGTAACATAGAAGAATTCATAAATTAGCTTGCAAAAGTAAAAAAAAAAAGGAATATTGAACCTGATCAAAGAGATAATCCAGAAAGTGAATAAAAATCCTAAATCTAAATCCTAATCCTAAAGAGAGAGAGAATCTCTCTCTAAACTAAATCTAATTCATGGAAAGTAGAAGTTGGCAAACTAAATCTAAATCCGGATGCATTCCCTCACTTTATAACCTCTGGTCTATGCCTTCTGGACTTGGATTTGGGCCAAAAAGGGCTTCAGAAATCGCTGGGAGCGTTTTCTGCAATTTCTGGTGTGTGGCCTCTGTCACGCGTCCGCGTAGGTCACGCGGTCGCGTCGTTCGGAGCTTTTCCTTGCCACGCGTTCGCGTCAGTCATGCGACCGCGTCATATTCGTTCTGCTTAAGGCACGCGGTCGCGTTAGTCATGCGGCCGCGCCGCTGTTTATTCGCACTTGGCGCGCGATCGTGTCGTCCATGTGATCGCGTGGATACCAGTTTCTTCAAGGGCTCCGTTTTGGGCTTTTCTTCCATTTTTGTATGTTTCCTTTCCATCTTTTGAGTCATTCCTGCCTTAAAAGATCTGAAACTACTCAACACACTAATCACGGCATCGAATGGAAATAAAGGTAATTAAAATAATTAATTTTAAAGCATAGGAAACATGTTTTTCACATACATCACATAATAAGGAAGGAGAAGTAAAACCATGCAATTAATATGAATAAGTGGGTGAAGAATTGAATAAATCACTCAAATTAAGCACAAAGTATATCATAAAATATGGGTTTATCAGTCGGCCTCAGACTGGGTAGCCTCAGCAGAAGGGGTCGCAGAAGCCTTGGTCTTTGGGTCAGGGCAGGAATCTCATCTTCGTTGGGGGCAGGCACAATCTTATCATCCACGACAGCATTATCTATACTAAACAAAGAGAGGTCGACATCGGGAGCCAGAACCCGGACTTGTTCTTCAGATTTTTGTATAGGGTGGTCATGCCATTCACCACGTGACCCTGCAGCTCAGCATAATCATCATAAGAGGATTGAAGCTTCACCTTCACCTCAAGGAGCTTGGCATACATCCGGGTATAGTTTCCTTGGCCTTCTTCGCCATCTCCTCTGCCAAGTTAGAGGCTGCCTCTGCCGCAGTAGCACGGGTCTTCTCCTTCTCCAGTGAAAGCTCCATCCCCATTTTTTGCCTCCAACTCGGCCCTCAGCCCATCAACTCTCTCAAATTTAGTTTTGGCACTCCCAAGAAAGGCACTAATAGCGTTAATAGGGGATTTTTTAAACACCCTCGCCAACGCAGCACTCAGGTTAGCCATCCGGACGCAGTTGCTGGATATGAAACAAAGGTGCTTGAGGATGGACACATCATCAGTAGGAACAAAATCGTACGGGGCAATACACTCCTCAGTGAAGGCCACACCATCAAAATCCTTGTCATTAATGTCAAGGGCACTAGATATTTTCTGTTTCTTGGGAGAAGGCCCGAAGAAAGAAGGGGAGGAAATAGCACCAGAACTCACAAAAGGCGGGTCGGCAGGAACCAAACGAACGTGAGGAGTCGGAATAACCTTCCTTGAACCCTGAGGACCCAAGTCTGGCTTCCTCGGCGAAACTTGAGAGGCGCCTTCCCCCGACGTCTTCCTTTGCAAATTTGGAGTAGCCACAGTCTTTTTTGTCTTACAAAGGAACTTCATGGAATCAAAACCCGAAGCCATCTCTGAAAAAGCAAAACAACACAAAGCAGTTACAAAACTACAACCATGAACAAGACAGTAAAAAGCTAGGAAGGTCAGGCACTACCTAGCTTAGAACGGAGAAAGGCAGGATCCCCTAAAAACTTCTTTGTGTCCAAATAAGGAGTCTGCCCCCAATGCTTCTCCAACACACCCACAAAGGCCCTCTCTACCTCATCAAGACTTTCTAAAGGGTACTTAAGCACTACAGGATTCTCTTGCCACCAAAAGGGAAAATTGGGCCCCTTATTCTAGTCCAAAAAGAAGGGATGAACTTCATCCACTGCCCGTACCTTAAAATAAAAATTCTTAAAATCGTGGAAAGAGTCATCAAAAATGGCGAAAATCTTTCTGCCCGGAAAGAGATCTAAGAAGCCTTCTTCTTGGCTGCCCCAGGCTTCGTCAACAGAAACAAATATAGAAACAAACAGAGGGAAGGTCGGACACCCAACTCTTGACACAACAGCTGAAAAATTTTTATGAAAGCCCAAAAGTTGGGATGAAGATGAGTAGGGGCAAGGTTACAGTTCCAAAGAATCTCAGTCTCAAATTCGGTAAACAGGATGGTGATTCCTAACTTGGTGAAAAAACAGTCATAGGCATAGAAGAACGGATGCTCTGTCCGACTTAAAGGGGGGAAAGCTGACCCTCTCCTCAGGATCGGGAGACACTAGTTCATAATCTTTTTCATCCTCCCTATTCCCACAAATCCTATGAAATCTCCTAAATTTCTCGCAGTATTTCCGATCTGCTACAGTCACACAACCCAACACTACAGAATCTAGCCAATTAGCTATACCAGGAGGAACCTTTGTGAACATTTTGACAAGATTTTTACGAGACATAGACACCATACCTACAGCAAGAAAATGAAAGGCGTCACCACCAGCAACTCGGCCAAAAAGCAAAAAAGAAGAAAAAGCCAACAAGTAACAACAAGACAGCAAAGGGCGCCCAGGTTCACGAAAACAACTGACGTCGTAACCTAGAGACACCCTTGGGAGGCAGTACAAGCACAGACAGAAAGCGTAAACTCAAAAGATCAAAAAGATCAAAATCCCACAAACCCTAGCCATTCAGCAGCAGTAGAAAAAGATCAACACTTTAAGCAAATAGCAAACATGCAACATCACCAGAAGCAAACACGGAAACAGGGAAGAAGAATTGCAATCGCCATCAAACAAGAGAGCACAAAACAAAGAAAGCAAGTACCAAACTGAAAAGAAGAAATAGAAACGGTGACGAGCAAGTAGTAAAGTCACGAACGATCGCCACCAAAAAACGATGAAAGCTTTGAAAACTCAAAGAAAAGAAAACCGGGGCAGCCAAAGAACGAGCAAAAGAAAGCCTCTTTCTCCAAAACAAAAACGAAATAGAGGGAAGCATATAGGGAAAATGAGCTAAGTCCCTCTGATTTTAAAAGGCAAAGAGAGGGAAAACGAACCGACAAAATAGAAATGAAGCCCAAATTAATGAGCCTTAAAGGCGCTCGTAATTACCCAAGGAACTATCACGCTCAAAAATAGCGCAACATTTAAAGCCAACGCTTCGTATTTCAAAAAAGAAAAGCAACATAAAGGACGCAAGCTCACCCGAGAAGGATAGAACGACCGACCTGCTTGGGGCAGCGGTGTCCGAACAAAGGAATGCTTGGGCATGACCTATCGAAGAAAGATCGAAGCTCAAGCAGGGGCACTGTTCATACCCTAACCCGAGCTATAGGGTCAGATCAGCAGTGGACAAAAGGACCGACCTCATGAAAGGTTCCTTCACTACCGACCTCTCTTCAAAGAGCTCAGAAGACCACTAAAGAGGCCCAATACAAAGAAGCCACCACCCACTGAAAGGCGGTTTCCAAAAGATATGATCTCACCCACAAGATTTAAGATAAGAACCTTATCTCAAGAGAGATCGCCAAGCACTACTATAAATACACTAGAGGCCCTAGGTATAACTCATACTCTAATTCTACTAAAACCTGCTCAAAGCCCATGCTAACTTAAGCATCGGAGTCTCTTACAGGTACCACCACCCATCTCCTCAAGGAATCAAGGACCGACGGCACCTCAGCTCCAACAAGTCGGACACGGCCAACTCAACCAAATCAGGACATCTCGACCAATATCAACCTCAACGTTTCAGGTAACCCCTCGGAACACTAACCATATGCTTGTGGTGTGAAAGTGTCGAGCAACCCTTGAGACTAAACACTTAAAGTCGTGACCAATTGCCGTTACAGAGTATGCCTAAGGCTCTGAGCACCACTGTCTGGGAGAAAAAGAAAGAAAAATCAGAACTCAAGAAGTTCCCTAGTTAAGTGTTTGTGGTGTCCTTATTTCAAGTTAAGCTTGAAAACAAAACAATTAGAGTCATGGCTAGGCTCGGGGTGCAAAGTACCAAAGAAAAGAAAAGATGTATTCAAGAATCAATTAGAGCCTAAAGAAAATAATCTATAAGATGATACGAGTTCTAGTTCTGAAGGACACTGATATTTCTGAGCTTTGATGGGTTTGGAAAACTCCAAATTAAATTGATGATGATCAAACATTATTAAAATAAATAATTAGAAAATTATTAAGTTGAATTTTAATTCACATTTGTTGATTAATAATTTTTTTGTGCAGATTTTGTTTAGGTTGAAAAATCAATAAGCCCAATATGTTGAAGAAATTCAGCCTTTGGCACAAAATGTTCTAAGACATAGTGGCTGAATTATTTTATTTGGGCCAGATTGTATTGTGCAAGCCCAAATCAAATTCTTGGTGAAAGACCAACTAGCTTGGTCCGAATTCAATTTGAAAAAGGGGAAAGGGTGATGTTTGTTTGGTTTCGGTTACCCTTGCTCACTTTGGTTGGAATTCAAATTTTATAAATTAGCTTTAAATTCCTTGGTAAATGGAAAGAGAAAATCTGATTTGATGGCATTTAATGAGTTATGCACGTTACAAGGCAAAGGCATGGGAAGCTGGTTCTAATTGATTTTAATTGATTATAATTGATATCACACATTACTTCCATAGCTTTTTTTTTCTACTCTCTCTTCTCTCTCTTTAGATTTGGTCATCTCACTGTCAGAGAAGAAAATGGTAGAAGCAACTAATCAAAAGAAGAAAACAGAAACTAGGCATGAGTAAGTAAACTTAACTCATTTTCATTTTTTTTTTTAATTACATTGCAAGCTTTTCTCTATTCTCTCTCCTCTCTCTTTCGGTCTTGTCTAGCAGAAAAGGAAGGATGAAGCAAGCTATCAGTAAAAATCACAGAGAAGCTAGTTGCAAGGAAGAGGCCATAGTGATGATGGCGTTGGGAAAAAGAAGATCTACAGTATGGTGTGGCTAAGATCTTTGCCACTAAAGGTAACGTGTGGTGAAGAAGTCTCAAGCCTTCCATACCCAAAAATGGAAGAAATCCACTTCGGTCAGAGGAAGAAGATCCCTTGGAAGCATGGCTCGTCTCTACTTTTTCTCAACCACCACAGGAGGTAGCTACTGTGGCTACGTGGAGGAAGAGGCAGAAGATAAGAGCAGGAGGAGCTTTCAAGCATCAAGGACTCATCAAGGGCTAGGAATCCTTCTTGGGGAGCAAGTCAAGATGGAAGGCCCGGATTGATTAAGCTTGGTGAGAAAGGAAGACCTAGAGGTAATTGCATGTTGGTTTAAGCATTCAATTTCCTCTCCTCTCTCTCTCTCTGGCCGAACTAGTTTTGTTTGAAGAAGAAGAAGATTAGCTTGGTTCAATAGTTTCAACTTTGGAGGCTTTCCCTTCTATAAATAAGGGAGAACAACCAGGGCTTAAAGTAAGGAGAAAAGAGTGAAAGCACAGAGTTCTCATAGCTACCCAAGCTAACAGAAGTTCTTCTCCTTCAATGTTCTTTTCAAGTCACTCATGAAGGAACCACCATAGTAAAGAAGACCAGGATAGATATGCTGAACAGAGAATATGAGATGTTCTCAATGAAGAAAGGAGAATCAATAGATGAAATGTTTGAAAGATTAAACACCATCATTGTTGGCTTGGATGCTATGGGGATTAAGTATCCTGAATCTGTGCTTGTGAGGAGAGTTTTGAGATGTCTTACAAAAGAGTGGGAAACAAAGGCATTGATAATATCTGAGAGTAGTGGTCTTAATTCTATGACATATAATGACTTGAGAGGAAATTTACTTGCTTTTGAAAACACTTATTTGAAGAAAGACTCAAAAAGAAAAGGAATAGCTCTCACATCTATTTCTAACCCTGTGGATGATGAATCCAGCGATAACTTGATGGTATTTTTGTGAAAAAATGAATTTCCCAAAACACCTAAAACTCACCAGCAAGTATATCGGGTCGTATCAAGTAGTAAAACTCACTTAGAGTGAGGTCGATCCCACAGGGATTGATGGATCAAGCAACTTTAGTGGGTGATTAGTTTAGTCAAGCTAACATTGAGTGATTTTAGTGACAATTGAAGCAGCAGAAAGTAAATGACAAGAAATTATAAATTGCAGAAAGTAAATTGGACAGAAACTTAAAGAGCAAGAAATGTAAATTGCAAGAATCTTAAATGACAAGAAATGTAAATTGCATGAAATATAAAGGGGAATAGGGGCTGGAAATGTAAAATTCAACAAGAACGTGTAAATAGCAATCAAACAGAGAAGTAAAAGATGCAAAATCATGCAACAGATCTAACAGAAGAGTAAAATGCCTTGAAGAATTGTAAAGACAGAAAAGCAATGCTTAATTTGCAGCAATTTAAAAGAATGTTGAAGATCTCAGGAGTGGAAGAGACTAGAAAGCAAGTCTAGATCTCAAATCCTTCCTTGATCCAACAATAAACAGATTGAAGAATAAAGACAAATGGAAGCAGTAAGAGAACTTTGATTCAAATTGCAATTCACTGAAATTATGCAGCAAGGCAAACAAAGGGAAATCTCAGAGGGAGAATGAAACAGAACTCCTTCAATTCTCCACCCAAGATTCAAAAACAAAGAAAAGAAAACTAAAGAGAGAGAGCTCTCTAATGCTAATGCTCCCTAGTGGAGCCAACCCCCTTTTGAAAATGAGAATGATGCCTTTATATAGGCTTTTTACAAAATGAAAAATAAAATGAAATTGAAATGAAAAACAAATTAAATGAAAATCCTAATTCTAGCTTGTTCTTGTGCCTTTGAGTGATGATGTGGGCTTTGCTTGCTTTGGATTTGAAGAGAGATGGATTTGGTTGGCCTTGATTCAATTTGGTGAAGAATTGAAGTTAAATGGAATTTTGGTTGAATTTTGGCCCAAGAATATGCCATGAGACACTCCCAGGGCACGACTCAGTTCAAATACCAAATTGAGCACCCAATATTGCCTTGTGTTGCCCAATTTGATGCGCGCCCAGCCTCCTTGGTGTGCTTCCTAGCGTGCCAAAGTGTGGAGAGTGGGGAAAAGATAACGCTCAGTTGGGAGAATGAACTGAGCTCCCCTTCTTTCTTTATGTAGCGCCTTGCTTTGGATGTGAGGTCATGTGTTCGAACTTTGGTGGAAGCCTTCTCCAAATGTTGCACTTTGATTTTCCTTGAGGAGAGCCCGAAAAAGCTAAGTTGAGAAAGTGAACTGAGCACTATTTTGCTCTTGCCTTGCTTTCCTTGTGTCTCCCCTTTCGAGCCTTGGTGAAGCTACTTTGGTTTATTTTTGCTTGTTTTTGGTCCTTAAAGATGCCTTTCACTTGTGCCTCAATTTCATGCCAAATATAGACTATTATACATTGTTGGAAAGCTCTGAATGTCAGCTTTCCAACGCAACTGGAAGCACATTAATTGGACATCTGTAGCTCAAGTTATGGCCCTTTGAAGGAGGCATGGTCATGTTGTAAACGCCCAACTTTTAACTTAGCGAAAATTCTTGCCTCCAAGCTAAGTTTCTTGTACGGCAAAGCTAAGTTCACTTTGTGAACTGAGCTTTGAGTGCTGGTTGTGATGTTTCCTTGATTTGGTCATGGGCCACGCTTTTAAAAGCGTGGCCTAAGGCTCCAAAGTGTGCTCCAACTTCAAAGTGTGCCCCAAAGTTCTTTTTTTCTCCTTTTTATCTTATTTTGTGCTTCTTTGCTTCTTTTTCTTCTTATTTCCTACCAAATTTATAAAATTAAAAGATCAAGGAAATATACCATTTAAGCATAAAAGAATGCAATATTTAAGCACTAATTATCAATTTCTTGTATGAAAAAGCATAGAAAAACATGACATGATGACATGTCATCATAACTCCTCTGAAAATGAATTTTTTTTGTTTGCCAAAAAATTCAGGAAAATGGTGAAACTCAAGGAAAGAAGCAAGGGAAGTAGCTCAAGGAAACAAAAGAAAGACTTCAGCAAGGTGATCTGTTACAACTGCAAAGAGTCTGGGTATTTCAAATCAGATTGCCCTAAGTTAAAGAAGAAAGGACTGATGGCTTCTTGGGAGGACTTGGAAAACGACTCAGAAGATGATGAAGAATCAAATACCAAGTCCCAACCATGTCTCATGGAAGATCACGTTGAACAGGTACTATTCCATAACCTTGACACTGAAGATCTTCATCTCATGATAGACCACCTTTCTAAAAAGATTAGATGCTTCCTAAGTGAAAACCAAGATCTTGAATCTCAAGTCACCATTCTTAAAGCTGAAAATGATTTTTTAAAAAAAATTGAAAGAAGCTGAAACCGCTGTTGATTTTGTTGAGGAAAACAAGTGGTTGAAAGCTGAAATAAAAGGTTGTAAAAAACAACATTCTGTGATTACATATCTAAATTGTTTTGAAGAAAATGAGAAGTTTCTCAAAGAGTTAAAAAAAACTCAAGGAGGACTTAGCCACCTTTGCTCAAAGTTTAGAAAATTTAAATCAATTATTGGCTAGTCAAAAACCTCTTTATGATAAAGCTGGTTTGGGATTTCATAGATCTGAAAAATTTGTTAAGAAACATTCTTTTGTAAACATGGAATCATCTTCTAATGATGTAAGGTTTCAAAACCCAATAAGCTTTAACAAAACAGCAACTCTAAGGTTTTGTAGATTGTGCAATCGGAATGGTCATTCTCCCATTCAATGCTTTTTTATTGAAAGAATGATTGGAAACAAAGTTTGTAAAGTTGTTTGTGATTACAATGGCTTGGGACAAAGGAGATGGTTTAACGTTAAAGGATCCAAAAAGATTTGGATAATAAGGTCACTTGAGCTTATTTTGTAGGTGTGCCTAGCATCCAAGTGGAAGGACAATATGTGGTACATGGATAGTGGATGCTCTAGGCATATGACCGGAAAGACAACCTTCTTCATTAAGCTTGATGAATATGATGGAGGGTTTGTCACTTTCGGTAATAATGGCAAAGGAAAGATAGTGGCAATAAGCAAAGTTGGTAAAAATTTTTCTTCTTTTATAAATGATGTTCTTCTTGTTGATGGTTTAAAACACAATTTGCTAAGTGTAAGCCAATTATGTGATCTTGGATATGAAGTCATTTTTAGGAAATTGGTTTGCTTAGTTATTTGTGAAAAAACTGGAGATATTTTGTTTGAAGCTAAGAGGTATAACAATGTGTATGGATTGACTCTTAAAGATTTAAAAGATCAAAAAGTAACATATTTTACTTCTCTTGAATCTGAAAAATGGCTTTGGCATAAGAAATTGGGTCATGCAAGCATGTACCAAATTTCTAAGCTTGTTAAGAAAAACTTGGTGAGAGGAATTCCTAACATTAAATTTGATAAGGATATTACTTGTGATGCTTGTTAATTAGGCAAACAAGTAAAATCCTCTTTTAAACCAAAAGATGAAATTTCTACCAAGAGGCCATTAGAAATGTTACATATTGATCTTTTTGGTCCAACAAGAACACAAAGTTTTGGAGGTAAACATTATGGATTGGTAGTGGTGGATGATTACTCTAGATTCGGTTGGGTACTTTTTCTTGCTCATAAGAATGATGCTTTCCATGCTTTTTCAACCCTTTGCAAAAGAATTCAAAATGAAAGAGATTTGAAAATTGCCCACTTGAGAAGTGATCACGGAAAGGAATTTGAAAATTAAGATTTTGAAAAATTCTGTGATGATTTTGGAATAGCTCATAACTTTTTATACCCTAGAACACCTCAACAAAATGGGGTAGTTGAAAGAAGGAATAGGAGCCTTCAAGAAATGACTAGGGCTATGCTATGTGAAAATGAGGTTCCAAAATTTCTATGGGCTGAAGCTGTAAATACAGCTTGCTATATTTTGAATAGGACTATCATTAGAAAAGGGTTAAAGAAAACCCCTTATGAGCTATGGAAAGGAACCCCTCCTAATCTTAAGTATTTCCACATTTTTGGTTGCAAATGTTTTGTGTTTAATAATAAAGAAAAACATGGAAAATTTGATCCAAAAGCCTATGAGGGAATGTTTGTTGGATACTCCACCACTAGCAAAGCCTATAAAATTTACCTCAAAGATCATAGGACCATAGAGGAATCCATACACGTTTCTTTTTGTGACACTAATGCAATTCCCATTGCTCTTTTAGATGATGATATAGGAAGTGAAGCTAACATGAACCATCAATCAAGTCAAGAAAACCCAGCTGCTGTCCCAAATGAAGAATCCGTCCGCCCAAATTTGTCTCGTCAAGATGGAGGAGACATTTCTGTTTTGTCTCCTGAGCCAGTAAGAGAATCTGGAACAGATCAACCAGCTGAAGCTCATCAAAGCCCAACCTTACTCCGAAAGCCGAGAGAATGGAAGTCCATGAAGGGATATCCTCATGATTTCATCATTGGTGATCCCTCCCAAGGTATAACAACAAGATCCTCAACCAAAAAGCAAGCCGAACAAAGTAGCTTTGCTCTCTTGTCACAAATGGAGCCTAATAATGTGAAGCAAGCTCTTGAAGACCCCTCTTGGGTCAAAGCCATGCAAGAAAAGCTAGCTCAATTTGACAAGAATGAGGTTTGGTCACTAGTACCTCATCCGGATGGTAAGAAGGTTACGGGTACTAAGTGGGTTTTCAAAAATAAATTAGGTGAGGATGGTAAGATTGTTCGTAACAAGGCTAGATTAGTGGCCCAAGGTTATGACCAAGAAGAGGGTATTGATTTTGATGAGTCTTTTGCTCCAGTAGCAAGAATGGAAGCAATTAGGTTGCTTCTTGCCTATGCTCCCCATAAAGGTTTTAAAATATTCCAAATGGATGTCAAATGTGCTTTCCTTAATGGTTTTATAGATAGAGAAGTGTTTGTGGTACAACCCCCCAGTTTTGAAAATAAAGATTTTCCAAATCATGTTTTCAAACTCTCAAAGGACCTTTATGGCCTTAAGCAAGCTCCAAGAGCTTGGTATGAAAGGCTCAGTGCCTTCTTATTGGAAAATCACTTTCAAAGGGGTACCACTGATACTACTTTATTTATTAAAGTATCTAATGATGATATTCTTCTTGTTCAAGTTTATGTTCATGATATAGTGTTTGGATCGGCCAATGAGTCATTGTGTTAAGAGTTTGGAAAACTCATGACTAGTGAGTTTGAAATGAGTTTAATGGGAGAACTAACAGTCTTTGTTGGTCTCCAAATTAAACAAACTCCTAGTGGCACTTTTATTCACCAAGAAAAATATGCTAAAGAATTAATCAAGAAATTTGTCCTAGAAAATTCCAAACCTATGGGTACACCAATGCATCCAAACACTAAGCTTGATAAAGATGATGACGGAAAAGATGTGGATGAAATACGGTATAGGGGAATGATTGGCTCACTCATGTATCTTACATCCTCTAGACCGGATATTGTTCAAAGTGTGGGTGTATGTTCAAGATTTTAATCTCACCCAAAAGAATCCCATCTTTCAGCTGTAAAAAGAATCATTAGATATATTAAGGGAACATGTGATTATGGCTTATGGTATCCCAAATCTGATGACTTTTATGCAGTAGGTTTCTGTGATGCAGATTATGCGGGAGATCGGGTGGATAGAAGGAGCACATCCGGAATGTGTTGCTTCCTTGGAAGCTCACTCAACATGTGGTCAAGCAAGAAACAAGACACAGTAGCTCTATCTACAGCCGAAGCTGAATATATATCTGCCTCCTCATGTTGTTCACAATTAATTTGGTTGAAAACTCAGTTAGAGGATTAAAAATTAAAGATCAATAGTATACCTTTGTTTTGTGATAATATGAGTGCTATTAACATCTCTAAAAATCCTGTTCTACACTTAAGAACTAAGCACATTGAAATTAAATATCATTTTATTAGAGAACATGTGCAAAAGGGTACTATTGATATTCAATTTGTGAAATCCGAAGAACAACTTGCTGATATTTTCACTAAACCTTTGTGTGAAGATAGATTCTATTCATTAAGGAATAGCTTGGGTATGTTGGATTTGAATTCAGTTGATAATTTGTGATTTTTGATAAATTTCTTGGTTTTGTCTCATAGGAATGCAGGAGACAAATTTGTGGACGTGATAGGCAGGGGGAGATTGATTCGGATATTAATGATCATGGGCCCCACCTAATCTTCCTTGATCTCATTCGTAACCCTGGCCCATTTTGAGTTCCTCAATTGTTAATCATATTTTTTTGGGAAGTTGTCATATCAAATCTTGTAGGAAGGAGTAGTTGTCAAATCATAATCCATTCTCCCACCTATTCCCTTGATTCTAGGAGCTAACCTCTCTTTTTAATTTTAAACTTCCTTCCATATTGATAACCACGCTACTTAATGGTCATTAACCACATAACCCTCTCTCTCCACTCAGCATTTAATGCTCCCATAAACTCCCACCTCTCTTCAACTTCTTCGGTCACTCTATCATTAATTTCTGAAATCACTTAACACACATATCAAGGCATCTAATGGTAATAAGAGAGGATTAATATTAGCAAATTAAGACCAAAGAAGCATGTTTTCAATCAAAACACATAATTAGGAAGGCAAATGTAAAACCATACAAATAGTATGAATAAGTGGGTAAAGAGTTGATAAAATTCACTCAATTGAGCACAAGATAAACCATGAAATAGTGGTTTATCAATCATCTTCCCTCTCCTCTCTTCATCTTCATAACATGAAAAAGAAGGTAGCACCCAAGAGAAGTAGCCGAACCCCTCTACCAAAATATCTTCCATTCTCTTCAAATCCTCAAACACACACTCATATTCACATACACTCCACATCTTCTTCATCTCCTTCACCTTCCTCCAAACAAACCGAAACCATGAGAAGAAAGGTCATTGCACAGAAAACTTCATCCAGAAAAAATATTGGAAAGGATAAAAAACCAATTGTAGAAGAAGAAGAAGAGTCTCAGTCTTCTCTACCCCATTCACCACCCAGGAAATCGACTCCTCGCCCCTCTGCTGGCCGCAGTTCACAGCGTGCAAAAAGTTACGTGCTTCATAACACCAGGGAACCACCGAACTTGGAATTACTTGATTTCAAAAATAAGTACAACAAAGGTCACTCACACTTTGATCCTGCCAGATTTAACTCATGTGCTTCATATGAGTTTCATAATGAAGTTTTGAAGAAGCGTCACTTGTGTGCATCCCACATAGTGAACTTGGAATCCCTTACTGCAAAAGGCATTAACCTTGTCACCCTCTTTGACAATCTGAAATGGATCCCTTTTGTTCAGCATTCAGAAACCTGTGTATCCAGCCCTGGTTCGTGAATTCTATGCAAACATGAGGTTTTTTTATGGCTCTGTTCACTCGTATGTCAAGCGGGTTCACTTGTCACTAAACAGAAAAACAATCAGTGCTGCTTTGGGATATGTTTATGAAGGAGCAACTGCCTATATGACGGGTAAATGGGATTCGCAGGTTGGAATCTCATACCAGATTGCTTTGAATCAAACTTGCATAAATTTCTCTAATTTGGATGGCACGATTCTGACCCACAAAGCTCTTGGTCCTGAAAGAGCACTTCTGCACAGAATCATCAATCACATTCTAATACCTCAGAGTGGTTCATACCATAGAGTAACTATCTGTGATACTTTAGTACTCTTTGCTATTATTACTTCTTCTCCTATTTCTTTTGCATATCTTATGGTAAGACACATGTGGGAGTGTGTTAGAAGTGACAAAAAGGCTAATCTTCCTTATGGAATCTTTCTACATGCATCTTTGAATTTTTTAATGTTGATTTAACTAATGAGGCTGTAGAAAATAAAGTTTCCATAATCAAGGAAGGAAGAGTCTCGGGTTCTATGAAAGGAAACAAAGGAAAACGCTCTATGCCAACTGCATCTTATGAGAGTGATCTAGAAAGTCGCCCTACCAAGCCTGTGAAGGTTACCGAATCCATCAAAGATGTTCTCATTAAATTCTCCAATATGTCAAAATTGATGGTACAATCCTACAAGGCTGCTCGAAAATAGGCGTACGAGAATGAAAAAGCTTGGATCAAATGCAAAAAAAAGAGTGAATCTGATGCTTCAGAGTCTTGAAAAAGAAATGGGGGATGCAGAGGAAGATGATGAATACGGCTCTGAGTTTAACCTTTCTGATGATTGATCTATTCGTCATTTTTTGAACTCTGTTTCTGTTATGATATTTTGGTACTTTGTATGTTCTTGGATACTCTGGACCTTATGTTTAGATTAAACAGATGTTATGCATTTTGGGATATTCTGGTCTTTTTGTAGGTTTTTCCATTGATGACAAAAGGGGGAGGAAAAGTTGGAAAAATTGAATAAATCAGGGGCTAAAATCGTTTTGATTCATGATCACCCATGTGCATAAGTTCTATGTTCCAATGGTCATGCTTTATGATTTATGATATAAACTGTTTGCTGCATTAGAACTTAGTTATGTTTTGATAATCCCTTTATGCTCTAATATGTTGAATAAATGCTGGATAATTCTGTTTGATTAACAATTATTTTGCTATTTTGAATGATTATTGCTCTGATATAATTGCTGAAAATTTTGTTAATTTGATCAAATGATTTAGCAGAAATTTCTTTTATAGAATTATTTAAGGTATTTTTTAGCTATGTACTCAAGCATTTTGTTTGTTATTGAGCAGAAAATCATTTATATGATAACAAATTAGTTTTGTTTATCACTTTACTTCTGCTTATAAATCAAGCTGTTCAACATAACTTATATTCCATATGTTGAATACATGGTGGCTATCAGCTTGATTTTAAATGTTACAGGTATTGCCTCCCTTGGTAAAATGGCATATCTTTAGGGGGAGCTATGTAACAGTTGGAAAGGGGAAGGATTTCAAACATTCAAAGGGAGTACTCACTAATCCTTACTCTTTTCAATTCAATTTTTAATAATGTTTGTCATCAAGGGGGAGATTGATGAGTTTGGAAAACTCCAAAATAAATTGATGATGATCAAACATTATTAAAATAATTAATTACAAAATTATTAAGTTGAATTTTAATTCACATTTGTTGATTAATAATTTTGTTGTGCAGATTTTGTTTGGGTTGAAAAATCAACAAGCCCAATATGTTGAAGAAATTCAGCCTTTGGTACAAAATGTTCTAAGACATAGTGGCTGAATTATTTTATTTGGGCCAGATTGTATTGTGCGAGCCCAAATCAAATTCTTGGTGAAAGACCAACTAGCTTGGTCCGAATTCAATTTGAAAAAGGGGAAAGGGTGATGCTTGTTTGGTTTCGGTTACCCTTGCTCACTTTGGTTGGAATTCAAATTTTATAAATTAGCTTTAAATTCCTTGGTAAATGAAAAGAGAAAATCTGATTTGATGGCATTTAATGAGTTATGCACGTTACAAGGCAAAAGCATGGGAAGTTGGTTCTAATTGATTATAATTGATGTCACACATTACTTCCATAGCTTCTTTTTTTTCTACTCTCTCTTCTCTCTCTTCAGATTCGGTCATCTCACTATCAGAGAAGAAAATGGTAGAAGCAAGTAATCAGAAGAAGAAAGCAGAAACTAGGCATGAGTAAGTAAACTTAACTCATTTTCATTTTCTTCTTTAATTACATTGCAAGCTTTTCTCTGTTCTCTCTCCTCTCTCTTTCGGTCTTGTCTAGCAGGAAAGGAGGGATGAAGTAAGTGAAAGAGCAGAAGATTGATGGTTTAGAGATTATAAAGAAACTCTCATTGTGAGTATAGTTACTAAACCAAGCAATCAACCTTTCTTACAAACGTGTTGGTTGTCACAAGTAACAAACCCCTTTAAAAATTGTTAACCGAGTATTCAAACCTTGGGTCGTCTTCTCAAGGAACTGCGAGGAAGTGTGTTCTTATTATTGGCTATAAAGGTTGTAATCGGGGTTTAGAAGGTGAGAAGCAAGTAATTTAAACGACGAGTGAATTAAATGGAAAGTAAAAATAAATAATAACTGTAAAACAACTTTTGGCAAGATAAAGGAAATTAGAAGTTCAACTTAGTTATCCTTCTCAACAATAATGAAAGTTGTATCTTAATTCCACTTGGTCAACCTTTACCGGAGCAAAGGAAAGTCAAGGGACTAATTAAATTGACCTTTGAATCCTAATTATTTCCTAAGAAAAGGTTGGGATTGTTTAAGTTCAACTTAATTAGCAAGATAACGATTATCAAATATGTTGAGTTTAATAACCGTTGAGTTACTGAATTCTTAACCAAAACCAAAAGGGGAAAAAGTAAATTGCTGAAATAATAAAAGTTCCCTTAGATGGGAAGCAATGGCAACTTAAATCAAAGAGAACAATCATAAACTGAAAATACCTCAAATTATCATTAATTCAATTAGAAATCTGTAACATGGAATAATTTATAAATTATAATAATCAATTCAAATGTTGGAATAAATAAATAAAAGTAAAACTAAAAGAACATTAAACCTGGATCCAGAGTTACTCTTAAAACAAGAAGAAATCCTAAATCCTAAAAGAGAGAGAGAGAAGATCTCCCTCTCAACTAAATCTAGATCATTGAAAGGTGAAAAATATGCGAGCTCTCCTTGAATGGAAGCATTCCCACACTTTATAACCTCTGGTCTATGCTGTCTGTACTTGGATCTGGGCCAAAAAGGGCTTCAGAATTCGCTGGGAGCGTATTCTGTAATTTCTGGTGCGTGGCCTCTGTCATGCGTCCGCGTGGGTCACGCGGTCGCGTCATTTGGAGCTTTTCCTTGCCACGCAGTCGCATCAATCATGCGACCGCGTCATGTGTATTCTGCTTGAGGCACGCGGTCGCGTCAGGCATGCGGCCGTGTCGCTGCTGATTCGTGCTTGGCACGCGATCGCGTCATCCATGCGATCGCGTGGATACCAGTTTCCTTAAAGCTCCATTTTGCTTCCTCCTTCCATTCTAGTATGTTTCCTTTTTCATCCTTTAAGTCATCCTGCCTTTAGAAAATCTGAAACTACTCAACACACTAATCACGGCACCGAATGGAAATAAAGGTAATTAAAATAATTAATTTTTAAAGCTTAGAAAACATGTTTTTCATTATATGACATAATGAGGAAGGGAAAGTAAAACTATGCAATTAATGTGAATAAGTAGGTGAAGAGGTGAATAAATCACTCTAATTAAGCACAAAAGAACTCATGAAATATGGGTTTATCAGTAAGCTATCAGTAAAAATCACAGAGAAGCTAGTTGCAAGGAAGAGGCCATAGTGATGATGGCGTTGGGAAAAAGAAGATCTACAGTATGGTGTGGCTGAGATCTTTGCCACTAAAGGTAAGGTGTGGTGAAAAAGTCTCAAACTTTCCATACCCAAAAATGGAAGAAATCTACTTCGTTCAGAGGAAGAAGATCCCTTGGAAGCATGGCTCGTCTCTACTTTTGCTCAACCACCACAGGAGGTAGCTATTGTAGCTACGTGGAGGAAGAGGCAGAAAATAAGAGCAGGAGGAGCTGTCAAGCATCAAGGACTCATCAAGGGCTAGGAATCCTTCTTGCGGAGCAAGTCAAGATGGAAGGCCCGGATTGATGAAGCTTGGTGAGAAGGGAAGACCCAGAGGTAATTGCATGTTGGTTTAAGCATTCAGTTTCCTCTCCTCTCTCTCTGGCCGAACCGGTTTTGTTTGAAGAAGAAGAAGATTAGCTCGGTTCAACAGTTTCAACTTTGGAGGCTTCCCCTTCTATAAATAAGGGAGAACAGCCAGGGCTTGAAGTAAGGAGAAAAGAGTGAAAGCACAGAGTTCTCATAGCTACCCAAGCTAACAGAAGTTCTTCTCCTTCAATGTTCTTTATTTTGTATTTTTCTGTTTAGTTTTGTCTGTCTTGAGTCTCATGAAAAAAGGCAAACAATGAGATTTGTATAAAAAAGCCATAGAGCGAAAAAAGGCAGAGTATACAAAATTAAAAGAAAAAGTCATAGATGTCCTTAGAGGTCCTTTGTACATCTGTGTTATTTTTCATGATTCTGTGGGAATCCCCTTGCAAGTTGGCTTATCACTTAGCAGTTGAAAGCTTGGTAGGCGACCAAGTTAAGTTCAGGATTGGGGTTAGATTCTGGACTTGTCCTGGATAGGAAGGGTAGTTTCTAGGGAGAATTGGTGTATGTAATCATGATGATTATAGTGAAATTCTATCATTATTGTGATGGAGACTGATGCGTGAGCATCTTTCCTATCTTTTCCTAGTGAATTTGCATCTAATTTGTTGAGTTAAATAAAGAATTAATTATCTTTTAGCAAATATGGAAGCTACTTTGAGTCTTTTGCAATTTTGTTTATTTTAGGTAGCATTCGGCTGGATTTGATGGAGTTTCTGCAGCACAAGAACCAAAGGAGATGGCAGCGAGGAGCGACGCGTACGCGTGCCTGACACGTACGCATGATTTGGAGCTTCCCATGGCGACATGTGCGCGTGACTGACGCGTACGCGTGATTTGCAGATTTGCTCAGCAACGCGTATGCGTGACTGACGCATGCGCGTGACATGCGCCACGTGCAGAAAATGCAGAAAAATGCTGGGGGCGATTTCTGGGCTGTTTTGACTTAGTTTTCAGCCAAGAAAACACAGATTAGAAGCTGCAGAATGGACAAAACGAGTGGTCCCCACCCATCAACTGAAGACTTGTTAATTAATTCTAATTTAAATTCAAATATTATTTTTAGGAAAAGATATTATTTTAGTTTTAGATAATAGATTTTAAATTAATTAGGATTAGATATAAATGGGGATTCCAACAGGGGGATCCCATTCTAATTCTATACAAATTTACATTCCATATTCCACAGCTTTCTACTCTGAACCATGAGCAACTAATCCTCCATTGTTAAGGTTAGGAGCTCTATCTATTTGTATGGATTGATTTTATTGCTTTTTCTATTTTAATTCATGTATGGATTTATAATTTAAGAATTGTTTTCACTCTTTATCTTATGAATTTGGGTGGAACGGAAGTATGACCCTCTTTCTACTTGAGTTCTTGTATAACTTGGAAAAGCTCTTTATTTGAACAACAACTTGAAAATATATTCTCCTAAATTTAATTATCTAGATTTAACGGGATACGTGACATATAATCCTTTTATTTTTGGATGATTAGGATTTTTGTGGCATATAAACTAGAATTTGATCGTCACCCTCTAGTTGGAATTAATTGACCAAGGAATTGGTAGTTAATGAATTTTAGAGGAGACTAGAAAGGTCTAAGGAATTAGGGTCTAGTCACACATAGTTTGCCATGAATTAAATCTTGCATGATTAAAATATTTAGTAAGAAAAGTTAATCCGGAAAAATAGATAACTCTGAAACCTTAACTGCTTTCTTTATATATTTTATTCCCAACCTATTCACCTGCCTGTCTTCAAACTCTTAAATTACTATTTAATGCTCTTGGATTCTCAGACTCTATTTTTTGTTTGCCTGACTAAGCCTATCACTCAATTATTGTTGCTTAATCCATCAATCCTCGTGGGATCGACCCTCACTCACCTGAGGTATTACTTGGTACGACCCGGTGCACTTACCGGTTAGCTTGTGGTTAGAAATACCGCACCAAGTTTTTGGCGCCGTTGCCGGGGATTGACTGTGATTAACAACTATTAGTTGTTTGATTGCTTAGATTAGACATTTTAATTTTAATTTTATTTAAATTTTATTTTATTATTTTCATAAAAAAAACAAAAAAAAATTAAATAAATAAATAGCACTAATATTTTTCTTAATTTCTGAAATTAAGTTTGGTGTTTCCTAATTAGTTTTATTTTAATTTTTCTTATTTTAATTTTTAGAATTTTGTTCTTTCTTCTTTGCTTTCTTGTTTACCACATGGTGCTCTATTTGGTGTGTTGTGCTAAGGAAAAATAATGGAGAGAGATCACATGGGGTACTACTCCCACCCAAGTAGTAATTCATATGATTGTGGATGGAGAAACTACCCGAATTTTGGTTGGCAAAGTCAAAACCAAAGAAACTTCAATGCTCCATGTTCCAAATATCAAGAACCGCCATCTCCATATTCATACAAGAACCACCATCTTCATATCCATACCAAGAACCACCACCTCTCTATCCATATCAAGAACTATCATCTTTCTACCCATATCAAGAGCCACTATCTCCCTATTCATACCAAGAACCATCCTCTTTTTACACTTATCAAGAACCATCACCTCCTTATTATTCATCTCAAATACCATCAGATCTTGAGCTTCTCATGAAAGAATTCTTACATGATATAAAGACGAGAGTCAAAAATGTAAAGAAACATGTGCAGTCGATTATCAAGCAAAAAGAAGAGGAGCAAGCAAATTTCTTTCCAAGAGATATAATACAAGATCCTATAGAAGAAAGTGAGGAAATTGATGACAAGTCATCTTAGCCTAGTTTCACTAGTCTTTTTCTTTTGTTTTCAATTGATTTTATGCACTTTCTTGAGCTATAAGTAAGCCAATTGGGTAGAATTTCATGTTTCCTTTGATTTAATCAACCATGGATAAATTAATGCAATTTCATGAGATTTTGTGCTATAATTGTCATATATTATGAAAGAATAACAATCTCATGGTTTTGAGCATAGCTTTGATGTGCTTGGTTGATTAATGCTAGGTGAAAAAAGCTTTGAAGAAGGTTGAAGAAAAAAGAAATGGCAAGGAGAACAAAAAGCTTGAGCAAAAGCTTGCCTCAAACTTTAGCTCAAACTTTTGGAAGAATTGAATTCACCCTGGAGGAGCAAAAGCTTGCGCCAACGTTTGCCCTCAAGCTTTTAGGCAAACGTTAGCGCCACAACAAAACACCCAGGAGAGCAAAAGCTTGAGCCAACGTTTGACCTCAAGCTTTTAGGCAAACGTTGGCGCCACAACAAAACACCCAGGAGAGCAAAAGCTTGCGCCAACGTTTGACCTCAAGCTTTTAGGCAAATGTTGGCGCCACAACAACATGAAGGGGTATACTTCCAACAAGAATAACTTGAGTTGTAGATGTCCAATTGAGGTGATTCCAATTGGGTTAGAAAGCTGACGTTCAGAGCTTTCCAACCATATATAATAGTCTATAGTGGACATAAAATTGGCAACTGGACAAGAGGGAAAAGTAGTACCCCAAGAGGCATGCAAGAGGGATCCACGTTTGGCTCAAAGTTTGACCTCAAACTTTGGCTCAAACGTGGATGGCAGCAAGGAAGGCTAGCTGATATGAAAAGTTTGAGTAAAAGTTAACCTCAAACTTTTACTCAAGCTTTTCCGGTTCATGGCCCGGTTTACAAATGGGTTTCTCTCCAACTCCAAGAGCAATCAACAGAGGCTTTTGTCAACCCAATTTCATCAAGAGCAAAGGCCCAATTCAAGGCTTGAAGATCATTTGAAGAGAGTGTATAAATAGCTTAGAATTTAAGTTTTTTGAGAGCTTTTCCGTTTTAGTTTTTACTAAGTGATTTTGGGAGAGCTTTTGGTTAGGAGTTGATTTGAGATTCTGAGTCTTGGGGAAGGAGAATTGAATTCTCTTCCTCTTAGTTTTCTTGTTTCAATTTCATTTACACTTGTCTTGAATCTTGGGTTGAAGAATTGAGGAAATTCTGTCTCAATCTCATCTTGAGATCCCTCTCTATTTTGATTTACTGCATCATTGAGAATTTGCGATTTCACTTCTTTTCTTCTACTGCTGGATCTTTACTTTTCTTGCAATTGAATTCTGAATTTGGATCTAGGAAGGCATTGAGATCTAGACTTGGTTATCTAGTCTCTTGGGTCCTGAGATCTACATCTTTCAATTTCAATTTCCTTGTTTCGTTGCTACACCAAGCTTATTTTCATTGTCATTTGAGATCCGGTTTAATTGAATCCATCTTTTACATTTATGTTTGTTGAATTTTACTTTCCCTTGTTTAATTTCTACAAATTCACTTCCCAATTTCCTTTATAATTCAAGTAATTTACATTTCTTGCACTTTAAGATTCAGCTATTTACATTTCTTGCAATCTAAGTTTCTGCAATTTACATTACTTGTTCTTTAAGATTCAGCTTATTTACTTTCTTTTCTCTTTAATTTTCTGTAATCTACCCCTCTCCCTTTACTTTTCAAGCAATTTAGTTTCTGCAATCACAAATCACCCAACCAATACTTGATTCGCTTGACTAAATCAACCACTAAACTAAAATTGCTCAATCCTTCAATCCCTGTGGGATCGACCTCACTCACGTGAGTTATTATTACTTGATGCGACCCGGTACACTTGCCAGTGAGATTCGTGTGTTTGGAATTCGTTCGTTTTCTGAAAATACACATCAAGTTTTTGGCGCCGTTGCCGGGGATTGATTAGATTGACAATGATTAAGTGAAGTGGAAATATAGATCAAGCACTTTTTCTTTTCTGTTTCTTTAATTTTTTACTAACCCACTAACTGTTTGAATTTTTGCTTGAACTAACTGAAACTTCATTTTAGCAATAGAGTGAAGTTTTCTTGGTTTCTCTGGCTTTGTATGATTCTCATACTTTAGCTTTTTGAATATACGAGAGAAGCAATTCTCTCTTGCTAATCTTTCAAGCCTATCAACTGTTTGATACATTGTGTCAGCTAAACCTTCTGACCACATTTTGGACGTGAATGTATTCAATCTTCATTTGGACTATTTGTGATTGTGCAGATCATGGAGAAGAACCCAACGGATCCCAGTCAGCATGGGAGTAATATCCCTACCTTAGATGATAATGCAACCCATCATTTGAAGCACCCACTCGTCACCATGAACGATGTTGCTCAATGGTTTGAAGCCTTCCCACAAGGGAGCATCATCGGATGGGAAGAACTAATGAGTGAACTCCTAGCCAAGTTGAAACCACCTCAGAGAATTGGTAAACCAGAGGCAGAAGTGCAACCATTCACACGAGAGAAGGAAATTGAAGGTGTCCGTGTAGCCATAAACCAAAACAAGCAGATGCATCAGCAAACTCTACAACAACTAGACATGATGGTCAGAAAAATCAATGAGCTGAGAACTGCTGTAATACATGCGTACAACCTAACTCAAAACTCTTACGGGTGGAATCAAGCTGAACAAGGTTTTGGAGCAATTAACCATGAGCAACAAAGTTATGAGCAATCACATTCTCCAAACAGTTCCTCTAGCATATTCCAACACAGGTCTCAGAATGATGTGTACAGCCCACCCTGGAAAACTCAGTCCAACTAGAGGGGGGTTGAAAACCAAAATCAAAGACCAAGGGACTTCTACTACAACAATCCCAACTTCAAAAACCATCATAAAAACCACCCCCACAACAACAATCATCATGCACCACCCCAATACACACATTTCCAACCCCATCCTACCTCACAACTCGCCCAAAATGACTCTCATCAACCATCACAGTTAACACAACCACGACCAATTCCAAACTTTCAAAGACTCTATGTTCTAGAAATGATGATGGAAAGGTTCGTGAAAGTTCAAGAGATGATAATAATAGAGCAGGAAGAAGCAAGGAAAAATCAAGAGATGATAAGCAGGAACCAAGGGGCCTCACTCAGAAGAATTGAGAGGCAAATGGAACAGCTAACTAGACACCTTGCAGAAATGGGCGAGAGGAGGGCAAATATAGTCCTAAAGGCCACTGAAGATGACCCAAAGAACAGCGAAAAAGCTGCTGGGTTGAAAGGGAAAGCAGTTATGGAGGAAAGTGAGATGGCTATGGAAAAGGAAATAATCATCAAAGAAAGACACAACAGAGGAATTCCACAAAAAGAAACAGAGGAAAGGAAGCCCATAGTGAGAGGAGGAAACCAAAGGCAACAGAAGCCTCAACTTCCATGATCCGAGGATGAAAAATGTCAAGCTAGTGACAATAAAAGAGCGCTTGTTGGGAGGCAACCCAACCGGAGGTAACTATCTTTTCATATCTATTTCAATAAAAAGGTTAATTAGTTTTATCTATGTTGCAAGAAGCTAAGTTTGGTGTTACACATCAAAACAATCTAAGGGAGAATGAAGGATTCTAAGTTTGGTGTTCCACCAAAATTTCATCATAAAATATATTCTCACCTACTGCATAATGCTAGCTTCAAGCATCTAGACGAACTAGTTAACTATTCTGCTGTTTCCTAGTTTTTAGTTCTATTGCTTTTGAAAAAGAAAAAGAGTTTCATACATGGTTAATCTGATGCATGAGAACCATTGGCAAGGTACTAAGTTTTGTGTTCCCACACCAAAGTAAGTTCAAAGGCCCACAAATAATTCATGCATGCTAACCATTTTTCAAGTGCTTGGGGAACAAGCAACTTTCAATATCACTGTAGAGCACCATACAAACTCTTGGAAGATTTAGCATCATCAATCAAAGAGGTGAAAGAGGAATGTGAAGACCATCAATGATGATGAGGAAGAGGACAGCAAGTAAATTCCAAAAGGTTGTATTGTTCATTATCAGATATTGCTGTGATTGAAAGTGATATTATACCCCCTATCTGTCCTTCTGTCTAGTATAGTTTTTCTGCAATTCAATAATCAAGATGCTTGATCATTAACAACACTATACTCTCCAAAACTTGTTTGCACTCAATATTTCAAAAATGCATCACATGAAAGTTTTTTTTTTAAAAGAAGGATTGAGGAATTAAACAATTTTGAGGCAAGCAAAAGATTAGGAGAAGTGGGGGTTCTAGTTGTATGATTATGCATTGAGGTTGCATGCTTATGAAAACTTGCATGGGAGCTCATAGGCAGGACACAGAGTTCAAAGAAGTATTGTGGAGGTTCTCAAACATTTATTGATCCAAGAAGCAGCAAACAAAACAAAAGAAAATAAAGAAAATACAAAAACAAAAAGAACATGGCCCAAGTCTCTGAGCATCAATTACTAGGCAGAAAAGAAAGAAGAAACAAAAACTCAAAGAGTTGTTATCCTAGTAAATGCTTGTGGTCGAATTGTGTCAAAGAGAGAGGCTTGAGAAAGTAAATCCTTAGGGGTGCTTTAACACCTAATACCTTAAAACCAACTGGTTTAGGAGTATTGATTGAAAGCTTATCTAAAGAGCCGCTTTGAAACATGACACTTAGAGTCAAGGCCAAAGCACAAGAACTATAAGCTGCTTCAAGGTGATTACCTATAGAGAGATCTCCATGATATCATTTAGATTAAAGTCCTAAGACCTAAGACTTCCAAGATGTAGGGACTAGTAAGCACTGAAGCCCTTGCATGAGCATATAATTTAGAGTTCACCCCACTGTTTCTTAATCACTTCACTCACAGGATAGTACATGTAATTCTTCAAATCCATTCTAGTTAAAAGAACCTTTGAGCATAATCCTTTTCTTGCTTGGGGACAAGCAAGCTTTAAGTTTGGTGTTGTGATGACAAGTCATCTTAGCCTAGTTTCACTAGTCTTTTTCTTTTGTTTTCAATTGATTTTATGCACTTTCTTGAGCCATAAGTAAGCCAATTGGGTAAAATTTCATGTTTCCTTTGATTTAATCAACCATGGATAAATTAATACAATTTCATGAGATTTTGTGCTATAATTGTCATATATTATGAAAGAATAACAATCTCATGGTTTTGAGCATAGTTTTGATGTGCTTGGTTGATTAATGATAGGTAAAAAGAGCTTTGAAGAAGGTTGAAGAAAGAAGAAATGGCAAGGAGCAGGAGAGAACAAAAAGCTTGAGCAAAAGCTTGCCTCAAACTTTAGCTCAAACTTTTGGAAGAATTGAATTCACCCTGGAGGAGCAAAAGCTTGCGCCAACGTTTGCCCTCAAGCTTTTAGGCAAACGTTAGCGCCACAACAAAACACCCAGGAGAGCAAAAGCTTGCGCCAACATTTGACCTCAAGCTTTTAGGCAAACGTTGGCGCCACAACAAAACACCCAGGAGAGCAAAAGCTTGCGCCAACGTTTGACCTTAAGCTTTTAGGCAAACGTTGGCGCCACAACAACATGAAGGGGTATACTTCCAACAAGAATAACTTGAGTTGTAGATGTCCAATTGAAGTGATTCTAATTGGGTTAGAAAGCTGACGTTCAGAGCTTTCCAACCATATATAATAGTCTATAGTGGATATAAAATTGGCAACTTGACAAGAGGGCAGAGTAGTACCCCAAGAGGCATGCAAGAGGGATCCACGTTTAGCTCAAAGTTTGACCTCAAACTTTGGCTCAAACGTGGATGGCAGCAAGGAAGGCTAGCTGATATGAAAAGTTTGAGTAAAAGTTAACCTCAAACTTTTACTCAAGCTTTTCCGGTTCATGGCCCGGTTCACAAATGGGTTTCTCTCCAACTCCAAGAGCAATCAACAGAGGCTTTTGTCAACCCAATTTCATCAAGAGCAAAGGCCCAATTCAAGGCTTGAAGATCATTTGAAGAGAGTGTATAAATAGCTTAGAATTTAAGTTTTTTGTGAGCTTTTCTGTTTTAGTTTTTACTAAGTGATTTTGGGAGAGCTTTTGGTTAGGAGTTGATTTGAGATTCTGAGTCTTGGGGAAGGAGAATTGAATTCTCTTCCTCTTAGTTTTCTTGTTTCAATTTCATTTACACTTGTCTTGAATCTTGGATTGAAGAATTGAGGAAATTTTGTCTCAATCTCATCTTGAGATCCCTCTCTATTTTGATTTACTGCATTATTGAGAATTTGCGATTTCACTTCTTTTCTTCTACTGCTGGATCTTTACTTTTCTTGCAATTGAATTCTGAATTTGGATCTAGGAAGGCATTGAGATCTAGACTTGGTTATCTAGTCTCTTGGGTCCTGAGATCTACATCTTTCAATTTCAATTTCCTTGTTTCGTTGCTACACCAAGCTTATTTTCATTGTCATTTGAGATCCGGTTTAATTGAATCCATCTTTTACATTTATGTTTGTTGAATTTTACTTTCCCTTGTTTAATTTCTACAAATTCACTTCCCAATTCCCTTTATAATTCAAGTAATTTACATTTCTTGCACTTTAAGATTCAGCTATTTACATTTCTTGCAATCTAAGTTTCTACAATTTACATTACTTGTTCTTTAAGATTCGGCTTATTTACTTTCTTTTCTCTTTAATTTTCTGCAATCTACCCCTCTCCCTTTACTTTTCAAGCAATTTAGTTTCTGCAATCACAAATCACCCAACCAATACTTGATTCGCTTGACTAAATCAACCACTAAACTAAAATTGCTCAATCCTTCAATCCCTGTGGGATCGACCTCACTCACGTGAGTTATTATTACTTGATGCGACCCGGTACACTTGCCGGTGAGATTCGTGTGTTTGGAATTCGTTCGTTTTCTGAAAATACACATCAAGTTTTTGGCGCCGTTGCTGGGGATTGATTAGATTGACAATGATTAAGTGAAGTGGAAATATAGATCAAGCACTTTTTCTTTTCTGTTTCTTTAATTTTTTACTAACCCACTAACTGTTTGAATTTTTGCTTGAACTAACTGAAACTTCATTTTAGCAATAGAGTGAAGTTTTCTTGGTTTCTCTGGCTTTGTATGATTCTCATACTTTAGCTTGTTGAATATACGAGAGAAGCAATTCTCTCTTCCTAATCTTTCAAGCCTATCAACTGTTTGATACATTGTGTCAGCTAAACCTTCTGACCACATTTTGGACGTGAATGTATTCAATCTTCATTTGGACTATTTGTGATGTGCAGATCATGGAGAAGAACCCAACGGATCCCAGTCAGCATGGGAGTAATATCCCCACCTTAGATGATAATGCAACCCATAATTTGAAGCACCCACTCGTCACCATGAACGATGTTGCTCAATGGTTTGAAGCCTTCCCACAAGGGAGCATCATCGGATGGGAAGAACTAATGAGTGAACTCCTAGCCAAGTTGAAACCACCTCAGGGAATTGGTAAACCAGAGGCAGAAGTGCAACCATTCACACAAAAGAAGGAAATTGAAGGTGTCCGTGCAGTCATGAACCAAAACAAGCAGATGCATCCGCAAACTCTACAACAACTAGACATGATGGTCAGAAAAATCAATGAGCTGAGAACTGCTGTAATACATGCGTACAACCTAACTCAAAACTCTTACGGGTGGAATCAAGCTGAACAAGGTTTTGGAGCAATTAACCATGAGCAACAAAGTTATGAGCAATCACATTCTCCAAACAGTTCCTCTAGCATATTCCAACACAGGTCTCAGAATGATGTGTACAGCCCACCCTGGAAAACTCAGTCCAACTGGAGGGGGGTTGAAAACCAAAATCAAAGACCAAGGGACTTCAACTGCAACAATCCCAACTTCAAAAACCATCATAAAAACCACCCCCACAACAACAATCATCATGCACCACCCCAATACACACATTTCCAACCCCATCCTACCTCACAACTCGCCCAAAATGACTCTCATCAACCATCACAGTTAACACAACCACGACCAATTCCAAACTTTCAAAGACTCTATGTTCTAGAAATGATGATGGAAAGGTTCGTGAAAGTTCAAGAGATGATAATAATAGAGCAGGAAGAAGCAAGGAAAAATCAAGAGATGATAAGCAGGAACCAAGAGGCCTCACTCAGAAGAATTGAGAGGCAAATGGAACAGCTAACTAGACACCTTGCAGAAATGGGCGAGAGGAGGGCAAATATAGTCCTAAAGGCCACTGAAGATGACCCAAAGAACAGCGAAAAAGCTGCTGGGTTGAAAGGGAAAGCAGTTATGGAGGAAAGTGAGATGGCTATGGAAAAGGAAATAATCATCAAAGAAAGACACAACAGAGGAATTCCACAAAAAGAAACAGAGGAAAGGAAGCCCATAGTGAGAGGAGGAAACCAAAGGCAACAGAAGCCTCAACTTCCATGATCCGAGGATGAAAAATGTCAAGCTAGTGACAATAAAAGAGCGCTTGTTGGGAGGCAACCCAACCGGAGGTAACTATCTTTTCATATCTATTTCAATAAAAAGGTTAATTAGTTTTATCTATGTTGCAAGAAGCTAAGTTTGGTGTTACACATCAAAACAATCTAAGGGAGAATGAAGGATTCTAAGTTTGGTGTTCCACCAAAATTTCATCATAAAATATATTCTCACCTACTGCATAATGCTAGCTTCAAGCATCTAGACGAACTAGTTAACTATTCTGCTGTTTCCTAGTTTTTAGTTCTATTGCTTTTGAAAAAGAAAAAGAGTTTCATACATGGTTAATCTGATGCATGAGAACCATTGGCAAGGTACTAAGTTTTGTGTTCCCACACCAAAGTAAGTTCAAAGGCCCACAAATAATTCATGCATGCTAACCATTTTTCAAGTGCTTGGGGAACAAGCAACTTTCAATATCACTGTAGAGCACCATACAAACTCTTGGAAGATTTAGCATCATCAATCAAAGAGGTGAAAGAGGAATGTGAAGACCAGCAATGATGATGAGGAAGAGGACAGCAAGTAAATTCCAAAAGGTTGTATTGTTCATTATCAGATATTGCTGTGATTGAAAGTGATATTATACCCCTATCTGTCCTTCTGTCTAGTATAGTTTTTCTGCAATTCAATAATCAAGATGCTTGATCATTTACAACACTATACTCTCCAAAACTTGTTTGCACTCAATATTTCAAAAATGCATCACATGAAAGTTTTTTTTTTAAAAGAAGGATTGAGGAATTAAACAATTTTGAGGCAAGCAAAAGATTAGGAGAAGTGGGGGTTCTAGTTGTATGATTATGCATTGAGGTTGCATGCTTGTGAAAACTTGCATGGGAGCTCATAGGCAGGACATAGAGTTCAAAGAAGTATTGTGGAGGTTCTCAAACATTTATTGATCCAAGAAGCAGCAAACAAAACAAAAGAAAATAAAGAAAATACAAAAACAAAAAGAACATGGCCCAAGGCTCTGAGCATCAATTACTAGGCAGAAAAGAAAGAAGAAACAAAAACTCAAAGAGTTGTTATCCTAGTAAATGCTTGTGGTCGAATTGTGTCAAAGAGAGAGGCTTGAGAAAGTAAATCCTTAGGGGTGCTTTAACACCTAATACCTTAAAACCAACTGGTTTAGGAGTATTGATTGAAAGCTTATCTAAAGAGCCGCTTTGAAACATGACACTTAGAGTCAAGGCCAAAGCACAAGAACTATAAGCTGCTTCAAGGTGATTACCTATAGAGAGATCTCCATGATATCATTTAGATTAAAGTCCTAAGACCTAAGACTTCCAAGATGTAGGGACTAGTAAGCACTGAAGCCCTTGCATGAGCATATAATTTAGAGTTCACCCTACTGTTTCTTAATCACTTCACTCACAGGATAGTACATGTAATTCTTCAAATCCATTCTAGTTAAAAGAACCTTTGAGCATAATCCTTTTCTTGCTTGGGGACAAGCAAGCTTTAAGTTTGGTGTTGTGATGACAAGTCATCTTAGCCTAGTTTCACTAGTCTTTTTCTTTTGTTTTCAATTGATTTTATGCACTTTCTTGAGCCATAAGTAAGCCAATTGGGTAAAATTTCATGTTTCCTTTGATTTAATCAACCATGGATAAATTAATACAATTTCATGAGATTTTGTGCTATAATTGTCATATATTATGAAAGAATAACAATCTCATGGTTTTGAGCATAGCTTTGATGTGCTTGGTTGATTAATGATAGGTGAAAAGAGCTTTAAAGAAGGTTGAAGAAAGAAGAAATGGCAAGGAGCAAGAGAGAACAAAAAGTTTGAGCAAAAGCTTGCCTCAAACTTTAGCTCAAACTTTTGGAAGAATTGAATTCACCCTGGAGGAGCAAAAGCTTGCGCCAACGTTTGCCCTCAAGCTTTTAGGCAAACGTTAGCGCCACAACAAAACACCCAGGAGAGCAAAAGCTTGCGCCAACGTTTGACCTCAAGCTTTTAGGCAAACGTTGGCGCCACAACAAAACACCCTGCAGGAGAGCAAAAGCTTGCGCCAACGTTTGACCTTAAGCTTTTAGGCAAACGTTGGCGCCACAACAACATGAAGGGGTATACTTCCAACAAGAATAATTTGAGTTGTAGATGTCCAATTGAAGTGATTCTAATTGGGTTAGAAAGCTGACGTTCAGAGCTTTCCAACCATATATAATAGTCTATAGTGGACATAAAATTGGCAACTTGACAAGAGGGCAAAGTAGTACCCCAAGAGGCATGCAAGAGGGATCCACGTTTGGCTCAAAGTTTGACCTCAAACTTTGGCTCAAACGTGGATGGCAGCAAGGAAGGCTAGCTGATATGAAAAGTTTGAGTGAAAGTTTGACCTCAAACTTTTACTCAAGCTTTTCCGGTTCATGGCCCGGTTCACAAATGGGTTTCTCTCCTACTCCAAGAGCAATCAACAGAGGCTTTTGTCAACCCAATTTCATCAAGAGCAAAGGCCCAATTCAAGGCTTGAAGATCATTTGAAGAGAGTGTATAAATAGCTTAGAATTTAAGTTTTTTGTGAGCTTTTCCGTTTTAGTTTTTACTAAGTGATTTTGGGAGAGCTTTTGGTTAGGAGTTGATTTGAGATTCTGAGTCTTGGGGAAGGAGAATTGAATTCTCTTCCTCTTAGTTTTCTTGTTTCAATTTAATTTACACTTGTCTTGAATCTTGGATTGAAGAATTGTGGAAATTTTGTCTCAATCTCATCTTGAGATCCCTCTCTATTTTGATTTACTGCATTATTGAGAATTTGCGATTTCACTTCTTTTCTTCTACTGCTGGATCTTTACTTTTCTTGCAATTGAATTCTGAATTTGGATCTAGGAAGGCATTGAGATCTAGACTTGGTTATCTAGTCTCTTGGGTCCTGAGATCTACATCTTTCAATTTCAATTTGCTTGTTTCGTTGCTACACCAAGCTTATTTTCATTGTCATTTGAGATCCGGTTTAATTGAATCCATCTTTTACATTTATGTTTGTTGAATTTTACTTTCCCTTGTTTAATTTCTACAAATTCACTTCCCAATTCCCTTTATAATTCAAGTAATTTACATTTCTTGCACTTTAAGTTTCAGCCATTTACATTTCTTGCAATCTAAGTTTCTGCAATTTACATTACTTGTTCTTTAAGATTCAGCTTATTTACTTTCTTTTCTCTTTAATTTTCTGCAATCTACCCCTCTCCCTTTACTTTTCAAGCAATTTAGTTTCTGCAATCACAAATCACCCAACCAATACTTGATTCGCTTGACTAAATCAACCACTAAACTAAAATTACTCAATCCTTCAATCCCTGTGGGATCGACCTCACTCACGTGAGTTATTATTACTTGATGCGACCCGGTACACTTGCCGGTGAGATTCATGTGTTTGGAATTCGTTCGTTTTCTGAAAATACACATCAAGTTTTTGGCGCCGTTGCCGGGGATTGATTAGATTGACAATGATTAAGTGAAGTGGAAATATAGATCAAGCACTTTTTCTTTTCTGTTTTTTAATTTTTTACTAACCCACTAACTGTTTGAATTTTTTCTTGAACTAACTGAAACTTCATTTTAGCAATAGAGTGAAGTTTTCTTGGTTTCTCTGGCTTTGTATGATTCTCATACTTTAGCTTGTTGAATATACGAGAGAAGCAATTCTCTCTTGCTAATCTTTCAAGCCTATCAACTGTTTGATACATTGTGTCAGCTAAACCTTCTGACCACATTTTGGACGTGAATGTATTCAATCTTCATTTGGACTATTTGTGATTGTGCAGATCATGGAGAAGAACCCAACGGATCCCAGTTAGCATGGGAGTAATATCCCCACCTTAGATGATAATGCAACCCATAATTTGAAGCACCCACTCGTCACCATGAACGATGTTGCTCAATGGTTTGAAGCCTTCCCACAAGGGAGCATCATCGGATGGGAAGAACTAATGAGTGAACTCCTAGCCAAGTTGAAACCACCTCAGGGAATTGGTAAACCAGAGGCAGAAGTGCAACCATTCACACAAGAGAATGAAATTGAAGGTGTCCATGCAGTCATGAACCAAAACAAGCAGATGCATCCGCAAACTCTACAACAACTAGACATGATGATCAGAAAAATCAATGAGCTGAGAACTGCTGTAATACATGCGTACAACCTAACTCAAAACTCTTACGGGTGGAATCAAGCTGAACAAGGTTTTGGAGCAATTAACCATGAGCAACAAAGTTATGAGCAATCACATTCTCCAAACAGTTCCTCTAGCATATTCCAACACAGGTCTCAGAATGATGTGTACAGCCCACCCTGGAAAACTCAGTCCAACTGGAGGGGGGTTGAAAACCAAAATCAAAGACCAAGGGACTTCAACTGCAACAATCCCAACTTCAAAAACCATCATAAAAACCACCCCCACAACAACAATCATCATGCACCACCCCAATACACACATTTCCAACCCCATCCTACCTCACAACTCGCCCAAAATGACTCTCATCAACCATCATAGTTAACACAACCACGACCAATTCCAAACTTTCAAAGACTCTATGTTCTAGAAATGATGATGGAAAGGTTCGTGAAAGTTCAAGAGATGATAATAATAGAGCAGAAAGAAGCAAGGAAAAATCAAGAGATGATAAGCAGGAACCAAGAGGCCTCACTCAGAAGAATTGAGAGGCAAATGGAACAGCTAACTAGACACCTTGCAGAAATGGGCGAGAGGAGGGCAAATATAGTCCTAAAGGCCACTGAAGATGACCCAAAGAACAGCGAAAAAGCTGCTGGGTTGAAAGGGAAAGCAGTTATGGAGGAAAGTGAGATGGCTATGGAAAAGGAAATAATCATCAAAGAAAGACACAACAGAGGAATTCCACAAAAGGAAACAGAGGAAAGGAAGCCCATAGTGAGAGGAGGAAACCAAAGGCAACAGAAGCCTCAACTTCCATGATCCGAGGATGAAAAATGTCAAGCTAGTGACAATAAAAGAGCATTTGTTGGGAGGCAACCCAACCGGAGGTAACTATCTTTTCATATCTATTTCAATAAAAAGGTTAATTAGTTTTATCTATGTTGCAAGAAGCTAAGTTTGGTGTTACACACCAAAACAATCTAAGGAAGAATGAAGGATTCTAAGTTTGGTGTTCCACCAAAATTTCATCATAAAATATATTCTCACCTACTGCATAATGCTAGCTTCAAGCATCTAGACGAACTAGTTAACTATTCTGCTGTTTCCTAGTTTTTAGTTCTATTGCTTTTGAAAAAGAAAAAGAGTTTCACACATGGTTAATCTGATGCATGAGAACCATTGGCAAGGTACTAAGTTTTGTGTTCCCACACCAAAGTAAGTTCAAAGGCCCACAAATAATTCATGCATGCTAACCATTTTTCAAGTGCTTGGGGAACAAGCAACTTTCAATATCACTGTAGAGCACCATACAAACTCTTGGAAGATTTAGCATCATCAATCAAAGAGGTGAAAGAGGAATGTGAAGACCAGCAATGATGATGAGGAAGAGGACAGCAAGTAAATTCCAAAAGATTGTATTGTTCATTATCAGATATTGCTGTGATTGAAAGTGATATTATACCCCTATCTGTCCTTCTGTCTAGTATGGTTTTTCTGCAATTCAATAATCAAGATGCTTGATCATTTACAACACTATACTCTCCAATTGTTTGCACTCAATATTTCAAAAATGCATCACATGAAATTTTTTTTTTTAAAAGAAGGATTGAGGAATTAAACAATTTTGAGGCAAGCAAAAGATTAGGAGAAGTGGGGGTTCTAGTTGTATGATTATGCATTGAGGTTGCATGCTTATGAAAACTTGCATGGGAGCTCATAGGTAGGACATAGAGTTCAAAGAAGTATTGTGGAGGTTCTCAAACATTTGTTGATCCAAGAAACAGCAAACAAAACAAAAGAAAATAATGAAAATACAAAAACAAAAAGAACATGGCCCAAGGCTCTGAGCATCAATTACTAGGTAGAAAAGAAAGAAGAAACAAAAACTCAAAGAGTTGTTATCCTAGTAAATGCTTGTGGTCGAATTGTGTCAAAGAGAGAGGCTTGAGAAAGTAAATCCTTAGGGGTGCTTTAACACCTAATACCTTAAAACCAACTGGTTTAGGAGTATTGATTGAAAGCTTATCTAAAGAGCCGCTTTGAGACATGACACTTAGAGTCAAGGCCAAAGCACAAGAACTATAAGCTACTTCAAGGTGATTACCTATAGAGAGATCTCCATGATATCATTTGGATGAAAGTCCTAAGACCTAAGACTTCCAAGATGTAGGGACTAGTAAGCACTGAAGCCCTTGCATGAGCATATAATTTAGAGTTCACCCCACTGTTTCTTAATCACTTCACTCACAGGACAGTACATGTAATTCTTCAAATCCATTCTAGTTAAAAGAACCTTTGAGCATAATCCTTTTCTTGCTTGGGGACAAGCAAGCTTTAAGTTTGGTGTTGTGATGACAAGTCATCTTAGCCTAGTTTCACTAGTCTTTTTCTTTTGTTTTCAATTGATTTTATGCACTTTCTTGAGCCATAAGTAAGCCAATTGGGTAGAATTTCATGTTTCCTTTGATTTAATCAACCATGGATAAATTAATACAATTTCATGAGATTTTGTGCTATAATTGTCATATATTATGAAAGAATAACAATCTCATGGTTTTGAGCATAGCTTTGATGTGCTTGGTTGATTAATGATAGGTGAAAAGAGCTTTGAAGAAGGTTGAAGAAAGAAGAAATGGCAAGGAGCAGGAGAGAACAAAAAGCTTGAGCAAAAGCTTGCCTCAAACTTTAGCTCAAACTTTTGGAAGAATTGAATTCACCCTGGAGGAGCAAAAGCTTGCGCCAATGTTTTCCCTCAAGCTTTTAGGCAAACGTTGGCACCACAACAAAACACCCAGGAGAGCAAAAGCTTGCGCCAACGTTTGCCCTCAAGCTTTTAGGCAAACGTTGGCGCCACAACAACATGAAGGGGTATACTTCCAACTAGAATAACTTGAGTTGTAGATGTCCAATTGAGGTGATTCTAATTGGGTTAGAAAGCTGACGTTCAGAGCTTTCCAACCATATATAATAGTCTATAGTGGACATAAAATTGGCAACTTGACAAGAGGGCAAAGTAGTACCCCAAGAGGCATGCAAGAGGGATCCACGTTTGGCTCAAAGTTTGACCTCAAACTTTGGCTCAAACGTGGATGGCAGCAAGGAAGGCTAGCTGATATGAAAAGTTTGAGTAAAAGTTTGACCTCAAACTTTTACTCAAGCTTTTCCGGTTCATGGCCCGGTTCACAAATGGGTTTCTCTCCAACTCCAAGAGCAATCAACAGAGGCTTTTGTCAACCCAATTTCATCAAGAGCAAAGGCCCAATTCAAGGCTTGAAGATCATTTGAAGAGAGTGTATAAATAGCTTAGAATTTAAGTTTTTTGAGAGCTTTTCCGTTTTTGTTTTTACTAAGTGATTTTGGGAGAGCTTTTGGTTAGGAGTTGATTTGAGATTCTGAGTCTTGGGGAAGGAGAATTGAATTCTCTTCCTCTTAGTTTTCTTGTTTCAATTTCATTTACACTTGTCTTGAATCTTGGGTTGAAGAATTGAGGAAATTCTGTCTCAATCTCATCTTGAGATCCCTCTCTGTTTTGATTTACTGCATCATTGAGAATTTGCGATTTCACTTCTTTTCTTCTACTGCTGGATCTTTACTTTTCTTGCAATTGAATTCTGAATTTGGATCTAGGAAGGCATTGAGATCTAGACTTGGTTATCTAGTCTCTGGGGTCCTGAGATCTACATCTTTCAATTTCAATTTCCTTGTTTCGTTGCTACACCAAGCTTATTTTCATTGTCATTTGAGATCTGGTTTAATTGAATCCATCTTTTACATTTATGTTTGTTGAATTTTAATTTCCCTTGTTTAATTTCTACAAATTCACTTCCCAATTCCCTTTATAATTCAAGTAATTTATATTTCTTGCACTTTAAGATTTAGCCATTTACATTTCTTGCAATCTAAGTTTCTGCAATTTACATTACTTGTTCTTTAAGATTCAGCTTATTTACTTTCTTTTCTCTTTAATTTTCTGCAATCTACCCCTCTCCCTTTACTTTTCAAGCAATTTAGTTTCTGCAATCATAAATCACCCAACCAATACTTGATTCGCTTGACTAAATCAACCACTAAACTAAAATTGCTCAATCCTTCAATCTGTGGGATCGACCTCACTCACGTGACTTATTATTACTTGATGCGACCCGGTACACTTGCCGGTGAGATTCGTGTGTTTGGAATTCGTTCGTTTTCCGAAAATACACATCAGAAATCAATCAAAAGAGTTCATACTTCAGTGAATTAGAGAACTTTCCATCCTCACACATGGAAGAAGAGGAAGATGCAAAAATAAAGGAGGAAGATGCACCCACAAAGGTGGAAGATGCACAAACAAAAGAGGTTATAAGGGATGAAAATAATTATGGGAATCTACACCCAAATGAAGCAGAGAGTGGCATAGAGGGTGAGTTTATTAAACCACCAATTCAAGAAGTTCTTGATGAAGGGTACACCCTAACCATCACACAACACCCAGATTTTAAAATTAAAGAAGTGAAGGCAACTAAGGGAAGCACTGAAAAGGGGATTGTAACCAAGAAACAGAAGAAAATATCCATGAAAAAGAAAAGGTCAGTAAAAAACAATCCAACCCCAACAAGCAAGGTGAATCAAGCTAATCACAATAAAAGAAAGCTTGTTAGGAGAAATTTATATCAGGGGGCACTAATCTTCACCTCTCCCCCCTTGGAGACATTTCTTTTAACCAACTGGAAGAAGAGAAAGAAACTTCAATAATCAAGTGTCAAGCAAGTGACGTTAAAGAAGTTCTCGTCGGGAGGCAACCCGATAATTTTGTATCCTTAGTCATTTTTTGTAGTAGTAGTTTTCTTTCTTACTTGATTTTCACTAAAGTTCTTACTGTTTTTCAGATCATGCAGCTATCTTAGAACAGGAGCCGGATAATTTAAAAAAAAAAAAGCACCCGACGCGCAAGTGTCGCTGACGCGTATGCGTCAAATGGCTGTGCGTGAAAAATAAAAATGAACAGAGAGTTGCACGGGAGTGGCACAGGAATGATGCCTTTTGCACAAACGAACCCACGCGTACGCATACCCCACGCGTGCGCGTCATTCGTGATTTTGGCACTCCACGCGTATGCGTCATCGACGCGTACGCGTGACCTTAAAAATCGATGTAAATAAGTGTTTGGGCAGAGAGTTGTGCTGGCTTGGGGCTGGAAGTGTGCTAAAAGCACAAAACTTGTTCACGCGTACGCGTTCTGATGCGTGCGCGTCATCTGCACAAATGGCCATCCACGCGTGCGCGTGCATGACGCGCACGCATCGCATGAAATTATTGGTTCCCAAGCCACGCGAACAGAGAGTTGTGCGTGCGCACGACTGAATTCACGCGAATCGCACAAATCATGGGCACGCGGACGCGTGCCTGACGCGCACACGTCATTAAGGAAAATTCGCGACCCACGCATACGCGTGCTATACCCGTACGCTTTGCCTTCGCTGCACAACTACACTAGTTTGCCGTCCAGTTTTAATTTTCTTTATCTCTCTCCTAATTCTAATTCTCTCTTGTTCTTTTATCCTTTTATTCTTCTTTCATCATAATAGTTGTTTCTTTCTGTTTTCAGTTCTTCTTTACTTGAGGACAAGCAAACCTTTAAGTTTGGTGTTGACGCTTCGCTTAGAAGTTTTCTGTTTATTCTTATGGCACCAAAGGGAGGCGAATCATCTTCACAGGAGGAGCACAACCTGAAGAATAAAATGACCGCTAGGATAACTAAGATAGTTGAGTTCCTTTCATTCTATATTCCTTCCCGCTTTTACTATATTATGTTCCGGTTTTCTGCTATTTTGCTTTGTTTGTTGCATGATCCTTTATTAGTTAGAATCCTAGGTCTAGTTTAGTTTTCTCTTAATTGCTTTAATTTCGAAAAGATGTCTCATGTATTACTCGCTGAACTTGAATTCAAATAAAAAATACAGAAGTGATGTATTGCATGAGAAAGTAAGTTTATATTGAAGAATAGTCTTATTTACTAGATGTAGTGGTACTTTCTGTGATTCTGAATGCATGACATGAACAGTGCATATTTAAATTTGAATCAAAGAATGCTGATGTACAAGGAATGGGAATTTATAGAATTATTATGATTTCTCTGAAATTAATGAAAGCTTAATCCTTGAAGCAAAAGAAACAGCATTGAAAAAAAAAACCAGGTCCAAGGCTCTAAGCATCAATGACTAGGGAGGTCAGACATGATTAAAAGCTCAAAGAGTTGTTTCCCTAGTTACATGCTTGTGGTGTTCTTGTGTCAAGTAATCCTTGAGACAAGAGATTTAGAGTCGAGATCAACTGCAATTAGAAGAGTATGCCAAAGGCTTTGAGCACCACTGTCTGGGAGTAGCTGAAAGAAAAATTAGAACTTCAAAAGAGTTCCCCAGTTAAGTGCTTGTGGTGTTTCTATGTCAAGTAAACTTGAGACAAAATATTTAAAGTCACGGCTAGGCTCAAAGTGTAAAGTACCAAAAAAAGAAAAATAGCTGTGTTCAAGGGTTAAATTGAGTTACAAAAGATCAGAGAATTCATTATATTATCCAGATTCTAATTCCGAATGACAGTAACATTCTTCTGATTCAAAGGAGAGTGAGATGCCAAAACTATTCAGGATTGCAGTTGTAAACCCCACTATAAGAAGAGACATGAGCTTAATCGAACTCTCATTCTCATGCAAATTCACATCCTAAGCATATATTAGTTATGGTTGCTTGAGGACAAGCAACAATTCAAGTTTGGTGTTGTGTTGCGTGAGCATCTTTCCTATCTTTTTCTAGTGAATTTGCATCTAATTTGTTGAGTTTAATAAAGAATTAATTATCTTTTAGCCAATATGGATGCTAATTTGAGTCTTTTGCAATTTTGTTTATTTTAGGTAGCATTCGGCTGGATTTGATGGAGTTTCTGCAGCACAAGAACCAAAGGAGATGGCAGCGAGGAGCGACGCATACGCGTGCCTGACGCGTACGCGTGATTTGGAGCTTCCCATGGCGACGCGTGTGCGTGACTGACGCGTACGCGTGATTTGAAGATTTGCTCAGCAACGCGTACGCGTGACTGACGCATGCGCGTGACACGTGAAGAAGACCATCGACACGTACGTGTGACATGCGCCACGTGCAGAAAACGCAGAAAAATGCTGGGGGCAATTTCTGGGCTATTTTGACTCAGTTTTTAGCCCAGAAAACACATATTAGAAGCTGCAGAATGGACAAAACGAGTGGTCCCCACCCATCAACTGAAGACTTGTTAATTAATTCTAATTTAAATTCAAATATTATTTTTAGAAAAAGATATTATTTTAGTTTTAGATAATAGATTTTAAATTAATTAGGATTAGATATAAAAGAGGATTACAACAAGGGGATCGCATTCTAATTCTATACAAATTTACATTCCATATTCCACAGCTTTCTACTCTAAACTAAGAGCAACTAATCCTCCATTGTTAAGGTTAGGAGCTATGTCTATTTGTATGGATTAATTTTATTGCTTTTTCTATTTTAATTCATGTATGGATTCATAATTTAAGAATTGTTTTCACTCTTTATCTTATGAATTTGGGTGGAACGGAAGTATGACCCTCTTTCTACTTGAGTTCTTGTATAACTTGGAAAAGCTCTTTACTTGAACAACAGCTTGAAAATATATTCTCCTAAATTTTAATTATCTGGATTTAACGGGATACGTGACATATAATCCTTTTATTTTTGGATGATTAGGATTTTTGTGGCATATAAACTGGAATTTGATCATCACCCTCTAATTGGAATTAATTGACCAAGGAATTGGCAGTTAATGAATTTTAGAGGAGACTAGAAAGGTCTAAGGAATTAGGGTCTAGTCACACATAGTTTGCCATGAATTAAATCTTGCATGATTAAAATAGTTAGTAACAAAAGTTAATTTGGAAAAATAGATAACTCTGAAACCTTAACTGCTTTCTTTATATATTTTATTCCCAACCTATTCACCTGCCTGTCTTCAAACTCTTAAATTACTGTTTAATGCTCTTGGATTCTCAGACTCTATTTTCTGTTTGCCTGACTAAGCCTATCATTGAATTATTGTTGCTTAATCCATCAATCCTCGTGGGATTGACCCTCACTCACCTGAGGTATTACTTGGTATGACCCAGTGCACTTGTCGGTTAGTTTGTGGTTAGAAATACCACACCAGAGACTAGATGTAGGCTGCATTGCACTTGGCAACTGAACCAGGATACTTCTTGGTGTGATTCTCTCTCTCTTCTACTCCATTTCTGATTCTGCTACGTAGGAGACAAAACTGAAAAATATCTCTTGGCTGGTTATGAGACAAAATGAAAAAGTCTCTTGACTAGGCACGAGACAAAACAAGAAATATCTCCTTAAGTGTTTTAAAAGGGCAGCAAGTTATACTCAGCAAAAAAAGGGGCTAAGATTCAACCCCCCTTCTCTTAGCCACTGATAACCATCAAGCTTCAAAGGATAGTGAGATGCCGAACCTATTCAGAATTAGAGTGTCATAAGCCCTATTCAGTAACTAGACCTGAGCTTAAATGACAACCCAAGTCTCAGACATTTTCTCTTCTTAGTCCTACATTGTTTTGGTTGCTTGAGGACAAGCAACAATTTAAGTTTGGTGTTGTGATACGTGAATATTTTATACCCTTTTGGCACCATTTTCTGGTATTTTTTAGTTAGCTTTTATTTAATTTTACTTGATTTTAGTGCAAAAATCCTATTTGGATGCTACTTTGATGTTTCTTGTGTTTTTACGATTTCAGGTGAAATTCGGAGCAGTTTGGCGGAGTATGGAGCTGAATAGGAAAATACTGTCTGCACCCCCCCTGGGCACTAAATGCCCACCCGACGTTTCACGCCAGCAAGGGGACATAGGCCAGCAACATTGCACACTCCTCTGGCATTTAACATCTATCAGTTAAACGCTAGCAGCAGCCCGTTACACACCTCTTTGGGCCTCTCAAGCGGATTTTGCACCTCTTAGCTTATTTTTATTTTTATTTTTATTTTGTAATTTTTAATTACAAATAATATCTTTTAGGATTAGAATTTATTATTTTATTTTATTTCCTTATCAAATTAGGTTAGTATTTAAAAGAAAAGATCACTTAGGTTTAGCATCTTCTTCCTCCCGCACTTTTCAAAACCCTATTTTCTCTGTAAGTTATGAGCAACTAAACCTCTTAGTTAAGGTTAGGAGCTCTGTTTATTTCTATGGATTAAGATTATTATTCTTATATTTTAATTTATGTTTGATTCAATTCTAGGGATTGTTTTCGTTCTTAATCTTATGAACTGGGTGGAACGAGAGCATGATCCTTTTCTACATGAGTTCTTGTGATTCTCGAGATAGTTGTCTCACTTGAACTACAACTTGAAAACATTCCTCTTAGATGGCTAATTACACAAACCGATGGGGATAAGCAATATCTATTCAGCCGGTTTGGGGTAATTAGAGCCTTCGTGATATAAACTAGTTTCTCTGAACTTCACCCTTAAATCTGAGTCAAGTGACCACGAGAGTGGCGGTTGATGAACGTTGAAGGAGGCTAAATCGCTAAGAAATTAGGGTTTAGACATTATGGTTTGCCATAGAATGAAATATTTAATTGTTAAACTAGTTGGTAAGATATTTTAATCCAAAGAAAGTAAACATCTCTGTTGCGCGAAAATGAAACTCGCACAACTGAACCGGCAAGTGCACCGGGTTGTCCAAGTAATACCTCAGGTGAGTGAGGGTCGAATCCCACGAGGATTGCCAGGTTGAGCAAGCTATGGTTATCCTGCAGATCTTAGTCAGGCGAATAGAAAGTTGATTGTTGTTGTTGTAGATGCATAAACAAAACAATAACGAAAGCAATAAAGAATTGACGTAGACACAATAGTGAGAAAACAGTTAAGGCCTCAGAGATGCTTGTTCTTCCAGAGTAATACTTCTTACTGACTACTTTAATGATGAGTGATTCATCCAATGGCAAGGCTGTAAGTGATTAAGCCAGGGGTAGTGGTCATTAATCTCCTCTTATCCAAACCAAACACCAGTCGTGATAGTTCAATTTGGAAGAGGGTGAAGCTCACGTAATTCAATCTCTGGTGATCCTACTCAAAATGCCACAGACAAGGTTAGATCTTTCAGATCGGAGAATGATGCTCAGTATTCTAGCCTTAATGCCACAGGGACCTCAATTACCCATGACTAACGAGATTTTATGTCACATATCCCAATTAGCCTAAATAACTTATTGGAACCTGTGATGTAATCTCAAGCTGTAGCTCAATACTATCCGGGTCAGAACTTGTAAGGAACTCATGTAGAATAAGGGGTCATACTCTCGTTCCACCCCAGATTCATAAAGATAAAGAATATCAATACATCATAGAATGGAATCAAACATATATTAAAGTAGAAAAGTACTGATATTAATCCATAGGAATGAGCAGAGCTCCTATCCTTAACCTAGGAGGTTCAGCCGCTCATACTTTACAGAAATAATGTGTATGTGCTTCTCTCCTCCTGGGAGGAATAATCCTCAGGAGGAAGGAAGTCCTTTATTTATAATAAAAACTCTAAGACTAAACCTAAAAGATATTATTTTTAAGTAAAAATTACAAAAAGAAAATAAAATAAGCTAAGAAGTGCTAAAATCCACTTTGGGGCCCACTTGGTGAGTGTTTGGACTGATGCCTGGCGTCTAACTCAAGTTCTAGGTGTTCAACTTTGGTTCCTGCTCCCTGGCTAGCGTTGAATGCTAGTTTTGGGCATTCAATGCTGGTCTTGGTCCTTCTTAGGCGTTGAACGCCAGAAACGGGGTAAGTTGGGCGTTCAACACCCGTTTTGGGTAGTCCTTTCCAAAGAAAAGTATAGGCTATTATATATATTTTGGAAAGCTCTAGAAGTTAGCTTTCCAACGCCGTTAAGAGAGCATCAATTGGACCTCTATAGCGTAAGAAATACTCATTTGAATGCATGGAGGTCAGGATTTAACAGCATCTGCTATCCTTTCTTAGCTTCTGAATCAGACTTTGCCAAAACTTGCCAAATTCACCCAAAAATTACCTAAAATCATAAGAAAAACACAAAAACTCAAAGTAGCATCCAAAATGTGATTTTTTCACTAAAACCTACTAAAACATAATAAAACTTAACAAAATATAACTAAAAACACTAAGAAAATAGTACCAAAAATGGTATAAAATATCCACTCATCAGAACACCAAACTTAAACTGTTGCTTGTCCTCAAACAACCAAAAAACCAGTAGGACTAAAGAGAAGAGAGAAAGATACAATGTCTTACAGTTGTTAATGAAGCTCAATTCCAAATAATTGAATGGGGTTATTAGCTCTTTACTTTTGAACAGTTTTGGCATCTCACTTTCCTTTGAAGCTCAGAAGTATTACCATCCCTTGGAACTAGAATCTAAATGATATTATTGATTCTCTTCTTTTGGCTCTTCTTGATTCTTGAACACAGCTTATTTTGGTGCTTTGCACCTTTTGAGCCTAGCCGTGACTCTAAGCGTTTTGTTTACCCGTATTACCACCGGATACATAAATGCCACAAGCACTTAACTGGGGGAACCCTTTAGATTTGAATTTAGCTTTGCTTAAATTCTCAGACAGTGGTGCCCATAGTTCTTAAGCGTACCTTTTAGTCTTGGATCACGACTTTAACTACTCAGTCTCAAGCTTTTTACTTGACACCTTCACATCACAAACATATAGTTAAGGATAGCAACTCATTTGAACTTTTTTTAGGCCAATTTTTGACCCTCCTAATCATTGATGCTCAAAGCTTTGGATCCTTGCTCTTTTGAATATTCTTTTTGAGCTTTTCTTTTTCTCTTTTTTTCTTTTTATTTTTCTTTTCTTTTTGCTACTTTTTCTTGCTTCAAAAATTAATATTTTTTACTTTTTAGAGAATCAATAATACCTTTCTAAATTCACTATTCTTCAAGAGCCAACATACTTAACTTCAATCTCAATTATGCACTATTAATACATATATTCAGAAAGTAAAGGCAAGGCCACCACATCAAAGTAATTGGAATAACTCATGATATAACTCGAAATCTTATGCATTTTACTACTTCTTTTTTTTCAAAATTTTCTTTTTAAGTTTGTTGTGGGATACATGAGATATCTTAAACCCAAAAAAAATTTTCTACTAGACTAAAAAGCAAAGGAAATTCTAGTAGTGATCATGCAAAAGCAGAAAATAGAATAGAATACAAAAAAAAAAAACAGAAAGAAGGGAGGTGAAACTCAACCACCTCAGTGCTGATGGTTGCTCAAGTTGTGCTCTTCTATGAAGATGATTCACCTCCCTTTAGTGCCATTGATAATAATATACACCTAGAGCTCGCTCTGCAACACCAAACTTAAAAAGTTTGCTTGTCCCCAAGCAAACAAAACTTGGTCCTTTCTGTTCCCTTATGGGCATTGAACGCCGATGCTCTCTCCTCCCTTCTGGCATTGAACGCCAGTAAAGGGCACCCTCCAGGGTGTTTTATTTCTCTCCTATGCGTTCCTATTTCTGTTCTAATGGCTACACATAATCACAAACATTAGAAAAACTAAGAAAACTATGAAAAACAATAGAAAATAATATAATATGAAATCAAACTAAAATAACAAAAAGAAAATAGACAAGAAGAAAATACTATATGATACTTATGGTTGTGTTGCCTCCCAACAAGCGCTTCTTTACCGTCACTAGCTTGACGGTCAGCTCCTTCAAGGAGGAAGATAGTCATAGAGGAATAAATACACATTCATCTTCCTCTTATTTTATCTCACTTCATACTCTATTCTCTTATTCACATGTCCAAACTCTAAGTTTGGTGTTTTGTTTTACGTACGATGAAGTATTATTCCAAAAGCTCAAAATGTCTTTGTTTAAAAAGAGAAAGGAATCGGCTAGCCCATCATATGACACAAACCAGTTCTGATCCAAAGTCCATGAAAACCAGTATAACATGTGGACAATGGAAAATCAATGATTCCTTATGTGAGATTCGAACTAAAATCGGACAAATATCCGGTCATTCAAACTGAAATCTCCTGAAGGAAGTGGAGTATCTTGGCGAATCCACCAAAGAGTATGGGACTCACCTTGATCCATGAATTCTATGACAATGCTTGGTTGATTCAAATGGAGGAAGCTCAGATGCAATGGGAGTAGGCACGAGTAAGGCAACATATGTGGCGTGCTTGGACCCCAGAGGTGAAGGTCGAGACAGAGGATGATGATGGTGGTAATGATGATGAAGATGAAGAGTGAACTTGGTAATCTGATTTTTTTTTATGTTGGTTATTTTTCTTTCTTTTTCTTCTTCGCTCTTTCTTTATTCATTCTTCCTTTTTCTTTACATCATTTTTCTATTTTCTATTTTCTTTTTTCACTTTAGTTGCTTAAAACTTTTGTATTTGTTTTCTAGTATTTTGCTTGTGTAAATGGGAGTGTTCTAAATAAAAAATTGAAAAATAAAAAAGTTCAAAATAAAAGTGATGGTTCTTAGAAATATGGTTACATTTAATGGACCTAAGCTATATTAATATTGAGAAAAAGGAAATAGAATCTCCAAAAATAAAATTCTGGAGAAATATTATGAGAATTCAACGTTAGCTCCTTGAAGTAGTGATTCAAAGGAAAAAAGTGTGGAAAGATAAAAAAAAAAAAAGCAATGAGGCTCTAAGCACTAATGACTAAAGCTCAGTTATGTGCCTGTGATACTTGTGTGTCAAGGAGAGACTTAAGTAAGTAAATTCGAAGGGTGCCTTATCACCCAATAACTTGAGCCAACTAGCTCGGGATTGTCGATTGAAAACCTATACTAAGAGTTTCCTTGAGACAAAGCATTTATAGTCCAAAGAAGCTCTGAGCACCTATGTCTGGATGAGTAATTTCTTAATTATGTGCTTGTGGTATTGATTGTATCAAGAAGATGCTTAGGTGACGAGATTCAAGGGGTGCTTTATCACCCTATAACTGGGGCCAACTGCCTCGAGATTATCGATTAAAAACCTATTAAGAGCTGCCTTGAGACAAAACACTTAGAGTCAAAGACTTTAAATATCTTTTTCCGGTTAAATTGTTAAGTAAATGCTTCCAAGGTCATACAATTCTAAGAGGATTCTCATAGTACAATCCAGATTTGAGTTTTTGAATATTCTTGATTCCTAAGTATGCAAGATTCATCAAGATAAGAGAAGACCGCATGCAATCATGGAGATTATCATAAACCTCACTTTTATTTGGACTTAAATTTACAAACTCTTCAATTCTTATCACTATGATAAACTCTATTTAATTTTCTTTTTTGCTTGAGGACAAGCAAAGTTTTAAGTTTGGTATTGTGATGTCTAGGCATCTTTAGTGATTTTATGTCTTTTTGAATAGCTTTCTTAAGTTTAAATCAAAGTTCTTATAGTTTTAGTAAAATTTTTATGACTAATCATATGTTTGGAGTTGTTTCAGAAAAATTGTGTTTTCAGGATTAGTTTTAAAGTAATTAGGAAAAAAAATAAACAAACAAAAAAATATAAAAGAGCATTCCCATGAGAGAAAAAGAAGGTGGTGCCAGACTTCAAGGATATCAAGTCCAATGCCAACCAATCAAGCCTAGCGTCCAAGTGTTTCTGGAGGCTCCTCCATGTGTTTTTCAAATTGACTCATCAATTCTGGTATAGCATCAACTATCATATATTCATATGAATTTTTAATGAAAAAGTACAAGTAAACAATTTTTAAATGGTCAACTTTGAACAACTGCAATTAATAATGGTTGATTTTGTATTTTTTAAAAAATAAAATTTAAATAATCACTAATTAATGATAATTTAAAAAATTAGGATTACCAATTATGATAATTGGCTAGTAGTTGACTGGTTGGGTATTAGTTACTTAACGGAGTTTATTTCTTATTGGTACACTAGCATGCAGAGCAAAACCACTTGTGCTTTCTTGATTATCATTATCTGCATTCAAATACGATGAGCTTTCTCCATGTGAATCCCAACACTAATATTTTTATATTAAACTATTTTTATATAAATATAGTAAAACCTCAGAGTTGAAAAAATTTTATTTTTATGCTTGTTGATAAGACATCTAAATACTGTCATCAAATAAATTGAGATTATTTTGTAACTATATCAATAAAGTGTTGAACACCATTAATAAATTTCTATCATAATCTTTTTTGATTTGGCAAATTTTTATTATACATCTAATTTCGATATGAAATTTTTATATCTACATATAAAATATATTAAAATTACATTAAAAAATTCTACTTTTATAACATAATCAACTATGAGTAGAATCAATTTATATGCAAAATTATAATATTATATTTTAATAAACAACAAATTATTACGTAACGCATAAGGGTAAAATCAAGTAGATAGAGTAGTATTCAAATAACACAAATGAAGATGCATAGAAGAGAGATGAGAGTGTGATGAGCGGATAATTTATACGCTTTTTGGCATTGTTTTTAGTATAATCTAGTTAATTTTAGGGATGTTTTCATTAGTTTTTATGTTAAATTCACATTTCTGGACTTTACTATGAGTTTGTGTATTTTTCTGTGATTTCAGGTATATATTTTCAGGCTGAAATTGAGAGACTTGAGCAAAAATCAGATTCAGAGGTTGAAGAAGGACTGCTGATGCTGTTGGATTCTGACCTCCCTGCACTCAAAGTGGATTTTCTGGAGCTACAGAACTCAAAATGGCGCGCTTTCAATTGCGTTGGAAAGTAGACATCCAGGGCTTTCCAGCAATATATAATAGTTCATACTTTGGCCGAGTTTAGATGACGTAAAAGGGCGTTGAACGCCAGTTCTACGCTGCTGTCTGGAGTTAAACGCCAGAAACACATCACAAGCCAGAGTTGAATGCTAGAAATACGTTACAAACTGGCGTTCAACTCCAAGATTGACCTCTACACGTGTAACATTCAAGCTCAGCCCAAGCACACACCAAGTGGGCCCTGGAAGTGGATTTATGCATCAATTACTTACTTCTGTAAACCCTAGTAACTAGTTTATTATAAATAGGACTTTTTACGATTGTATTAGACATCCTTGATCAGTTTTATGCTATCTTAGACTTTCATGGGGGCTGGCCATTCGGCCATGCCTGAACCATTATCACTTATGTATTTTCATATGGTAGAGTTTTTGCACTCCATAGATTAAGGTGTGGAGCTCTCCTGTTCCTCAAAGATTAATGCAAAGTACTACTATTTTTCTATTCAATTCAACTTATTCCGCTTCTAAGATATTCATTTGCACTTCAACCTGAATGTGATGAACGTGACAATCATCATCAGTCCCCCACGAACGCGTGCCTGACAACCACTTCCGTTCCACCTTAGATTGAATGAGTATCTCTTGGATCTATTAATCAGAATCTTCGTGGTATAAGCTAGATTGATGGCGGCATTCACGAGAGTCCGAAAAGTCTAAACCTTGTCTGTGGTATTTCGAGTAAGACTCTGGGATTGAATGACTGTGACGAACTTCAAACTCGCGAGTGCTGGGCGTAGTGATAGACGCAAAAGGAGGGTGAATCCTATTCCAATATGATCGAGAACCTCAGATGATTAGCCGTGCTGTGACAGAGCATTTGGACCATTTTCATAAGAGGATGGGATGCAGCCATTGACAAGGGTGATGCCTTCAGACGATTAGCCATGCAGTGACAGCGCATCGGACCATTTTCCAGAGAGGATAAAAAGTAGCCATTGACAACGGTGATGTCCTTACATAAAGCCAGCCATGGAAAGGAGTAAGACTGATTGGATGAAGACAACAGGAAAGCAGAGGTTCAGAGGAACGAAAGCATCTCTATACACTTATCTAAAATTCTCACCAATGATATACATAAGTGTTTCTATCCTTATTTTCTATCTATTTATTATTTATGTTCGAAAACTCCATAACTATTTTATATCCGCCTGACTGAGATTTACAAGGTGACCATAGCTTGCTTCAAGCCGACAATCTCCGTGGGATCGACCCTTACTCACGTAAGGTTTATTACTTGGACGACCCAGTGCACTTGCTGGTTAGTTGTATCGAAGTTGTGAATGAAAAATGATTTATTAAGACGTGCGTACAGAGTTTCTGGCGCCGTTGCCTGAGATCACAATTTCGTGCACTAAGTTTTTGGCGCCGTTGCCGGGGATTGTTCGAGTTTGAACAACTGACGGTTCATCTTGTTGCTCAGATTAGGTAATTTTCTTTTTATTTTATTTTCAAAAATTTTTCAAAAACCTTTCAAAATTTCTCATCTATTTTCGAAAAAAAAAATTAAATCTTTTCAAAAATATATTTTTCTTCAGAATTTTTAAGAATGAATTCTAGAGTTTCATGAAGCATGTTGAAGCCTGGCTGGCTGTAAAGCCATGTCTAATTCTTTTGGATAGGGGCTTCCAACCATCAGCATAGAGGCAAGTTAATTGGAATGTTAGCCGTGGCATGTCTGAGTTACATACTAAAGCTTGGCTGGCTATTAAGCCATGCCTAACCCTCGGATTGGAGCTTTAGACTAAGAATACAAGATTCCTGGAATTCATATTAAAAAAATTTTGAAATCCTTATTTTCTTTTTCCTATATGTTTTTTCGAAAAAAATATACAAAAATCCAAAAAAATAAAAAAATCATAAAAATCAAAAATATTTCATGTTTCTTGTTTGAGTCTTGAGTCAAGTTGAAAGTTTGGTGACAATTGCATATTCATCTTGCATTTTTCGAAAAATTCATGCATTCATAGTGTTCTTCATGATCTTCAACTTGTTCTTGGTAAGTCTTCTTGTTTGATCTTGATGTTTTCATGTTTTGTGTCTTTTCTTGTTTTTCATATGCATTCTTGCATTCATAGTGTCTATACATGAAAAATTTTTAAGTTTGGTGTCTTGCATGTTTTCTTTGCATTAAAAATTTTTCAAAAATAAGTTCTTGATGTTCATCTTGACATTCAAAGTGTTCTTGGTGTTCATCTTGACATTCATAGCATTCTTGCATGCATTCATTGTTTTGATCCAAAATTTTCATGCATTGAGTCTTTTTCATGTTTTTCCCTCTCATCATTAAAAATTCAAAAATAAAAAAAAATATATCTTTCCCTTTTTCACTCATAAATTTCGAAAATTTGAGTTGACTTTTTCAAAACTTTTTAAAATCTAGTTGTTTTTATGAGTCAAATCAAATTTTCAATTTAAAAATCTTATCTTTTTCAAAATCTTTTTTAAAAATCAAATCTTTTTCAAAACTAATTTCAATCATATCTTTTTCAAAATTTGATTTTAAAATATCCTTTCTAACTTCTTATCTTCTTATCTTTTCAAAATTGATTTTCAAATTTGTTTCAACTAACTAACTAACTTTTTGTTTGTTTCTTATCTTTTTCAAAACTACCTAACTAACTCCCTCTCTCTCTAATTTTCGAAAATATCTTCCCTCTTTTTCAAAATTTCTTTTTAATTAACTAATTATTTTAATTTTTTATTTTAATTCTCGAAAATTACTAACCTTTTTCAAAAACTATTTTCGAAAATCACTAACTCTTTTTCAAAAATTATTTTCGAAAATTCTCTCTCTCTCTCTTATCTCCTTCTATTTATTTATTCATCTACTAAAACTTCATCTCACCCAAATTCGAACCCCCTCTTCCATCTGTGTTCGAATTTTTTCCTCTTCTTTTCTTCTACTCACACAGGGACCTCTATACTGTGGTAAAAAGGACCCCTATTATTATTATTTTTCTGTCCCTCTTTTTCATATGAGCAGGAGCAAGGACAAGAATATTCTTGTTGAAGCAGATCCAGAACCTGAAAGGACTCGGAAGAGGAAACTAAGAGAAGCTAAATTACAACAATCCAGCAAGCACCTTTCAGAAATTTTCGAACAGGAAGAGGAGATGGCAGCCGAAAATAATAATAATGCAAGGAAGATGCTTGGTGACTTTACTGCAGCTAATTCCAATTTACATGGAAGAAGCATCTCCATTCCTGCCATTGGAGCAAACAATTTTGAGCTGAAACCTCAATTAGTTTCTTTGATGCAGCAGAACTGCAAGTTTCATGGACTTCCATCTGAAGATCCTTTTCAGTTCCTGGTGCACGAAATTGTGTTCCATGTTCTTTGTACTTGTGTGAGAGTAACAATATATAATTGTATTGAATCCTCATTGTGGCTCTATGTATGTATGGACACAACTCCGTTCAACTAACCAGCAAGTGTATTGGGTCGTCCAAGTAATAAACCTTACGTGAGTAAGGGTCGATCCCATAGAGATTGTTGGGTTGAAGCAAGCTATGGTCACCTTGCAAATCTCAGTCAGGCGGATTTAAACATGATATTTTATTAGATTAAAATAAACAATAAAAGGGATAGAGATACTTATGTAGATTCATTGGCAGGGATTTCAGATAAGCGAATGGAGATGCTTTTCGTTCCTCTGAACCTCTGCTTTCCTGCTATCTTCATCCAATCAGTCTTACTCCTTTCCATGGCTGGCTGTATGCAAGGGCATCACCGTTGTCAGTGGCTACATCCCCTCCTCTCAGTGAATCTTATGCTCACGCACCCTGTCACGGCACGGCTATTCATCTGTCGGTTCCCGATCATGCTGGAATAGGATTCACCCTCCTTTTGCGTCTATCACTAACGCCCAGCACTCGCGAGTTTGAAGCTCGTCACAGTCATTCAATCATTGAATCCTACTCAGAATACCACAGACAAGGTTTAGACCTTCCGGATTCTCTTGAATGCCGCCATCATTCTAGCTTACGCCACGAAGATTCTGGTTAGGAGATCTAAGAGATACTCATTCTAGCTTAATTCATGTAGAACAGAAGTGTTTGTCAGACACGCGTTCATAAGGGAGAAGGGTGATGAGCGTCACACATAATCATCACCTTCATTACGTTCTTGGGTGCGAATGGATATCTTAGAAGCGAAATAAGAAGAATTGAATAGAAAACAGTAGTACTTTGCATTAATCTTTGAGGAACAGCAGAGCTCCACACCTTAATCTATGGAGTGTAGAAACTCTACCGTTGAAAATACATAAGTGAAGGTCCAGGCATGGCCGAGATGGCCAGCCCCCAAAACGTGATCAAAGGATCATAAGGTAATCCAAAGATGTCAAATACAATAGTAAGAGGTCCTATTTATAATAAACTAGCTACTAGGGTTTACATGAGTAAGTATTTGATGTATAAATCCACTTCCGGGGCCCACTTGGTGTGTGTTTGGGCTGAGCTTAAGTGTTGCACGTGCAGAGGCCAATTGTGGAGTTGAACGCCAGTTTTTGTGCCAGTTTGGGCGTTCAACTCTGGTTTTGGATCCTTTTCTGGCGCTGGACGCCAGATTTGGGCAGAAGGCTGGCAATGAACGCCAGTTTACGTCGTCAATTCTTGACCAAAGTATGAACTATTATATATTTCTGGAAAGCCCTGGATGTCTACTTTCCAACGCAATTGGAAGCGCGCCATTTCAAGTTCTGTAGCTCCAGAAAATCCACTTTGAGTGCAGGGAGGTTAGAATCCAACAGCATCAGCAGTCCTTTTTCAACCTCTGAATCTGATTTCTGCTCAAGTCCCTCAATTTCAGCCAGAAAATACCTGAAATCACAGAAAAACACACAAACTCATAGTAAAGTCCAGAAATGTGAATTTAACATAAAAACTAATGAAAACATCCCTAAAAGTAACTAGATCCTACTAAAAACATACTAAAAACAATGCCAAAAAGCGTATAAATTATCCGCTCATCACAACACCAAACTTAAATTGTTGCTTGTCCCCAAGCAACTGAAAATCAAATAGGATAAAAAGAAGAGAATATACTATAAATTCCAAACTATCAATGAAACAGAGCTTCAATCATATGAGCGGGACTTATAGCTTTTTGCCTCTTGAATAGTTTTGGCATCTCACTTTATCCATTGAGGTTCAGAATGATTGGCATCTATAGGAACTCAGAGTTCGAATAGTGTCATTGACTCTCCTAGTTCAGTATGATGATTCTTGAACACAGCTTCTTTATGAGTCTTGGCCGTGGCCCTAAGCACTTTGTTTTCCAGTATTACCACCGGATACATAAATGCCACAGACACATAACTGGGTGAACCTTTTCAGATTGTGACTCAGCTTTGCTAAAGTCCCCAATTAGAGGTGTCCAGGGTTCTTAAGCACACTCTTTTTTTTGCTTTGGACCTTGACTTTAACCGCTCAGTCTCAAGTTTTCACTTGACACCTACACGCCACAAGCACATGGTTAGGGACAGCTTGGTTTAACCGCTTAGACCGGGATTTTATTCCTTTAGGCCCTCCTATCCACTGATGCTCAAAGCCTTGGGATCCTTTTTAATTGCCCTTGCCTTTTGGTTTTAAGGGTTATTGGCTTTTTCTGCTTGCTTTTCTTTCTACATTTTTTTTTCGCCTATTTTTTTTCTTTTTCTTTTTTTTTTTCTTTTTTCTGCAAGCTTTGTTCTTTGCTGCTTTTTCTTGCTTCAAGAATCATTTTTATGATTTTTCAGATTATCAAATAACATGTCTCCTAGTCATCATTCTTTCAAGAGCCAACATATTTAACATTCTTAAACAACAACTTCAAAAGACATATGCACTGTTCAAGCATTCATTCAGAAAACAAGAAGCATTGTCACCACATCAATATAATTAAACTAAGTTCAGGGATAAATTCAAAACTCATGTACTTCTTGTTCTTTTGAATTAAAACAATTTTTATTTTAAGAGAGGTGATGGATTCATAGGACATTCATAACTTTAAGACAAAGTTACTAACTACTAATGATCATGTAATAAAGACACAAACATAGATAAGCACATAACATATAAAAAAAAAGACAGAAGAAATAAGAGCAAGGAATGAATCCACCTTAGTGATGATGGCGTTTCAATGATATTTTTGAGCTCTTCTATGTCTCTTCCTTGCCTTTGTTGCTCCTCCCTCATTGCTTTTTGATCTTCTCTTATTTCATGAAGGATGATGGAGTGCTCTTGATGTTCCACCCTTTAGTTGCTTCCAGTAATTGTGTGGACAAAAATGTATCCCCTGAGGTATCTCAGGGGTCTCTTGATTTGCAGTCAAATATTCTACCACTGAGCTATAGATCCTTTACATAATTGTTTTACCACACCAAACTTACAATGTTGCTCGCCCTCGAGCAAAAGAAGAGGGAATAGATGAAGAAGAAGATGTGGAAATAAAAATTAGGATTATGAGGAGGTAAGGTGGGGATCCTGTGGGGTCCACAGATCCTGAGATGATCCTATGGGGTCCACAGATCCTGAGGTGTCAAGGCATTTACATCCCTGCACCCATTAGGCATGTAAAAATGCCTTTGTACCCAACTCTGGGCGTTCAGCGCCAGGTTGGTGGCCATTTTGGGCGTTCAACGCCCATTTGTGTGCCATTTCTGGCGTTGAACGCCAGAACCATGCCTGTTCTGGCGTTCAGCGCCCAGAAGATGCCCATTTTGGGCGTTCAGCGCCAGAACCATGCTTTGTTCTGGCGTATGAACGCTAGCCAGATGCTCCTCCAGGGTGTGATTTTTCTTCTGCTGTTTTTGATTCCGTTTTCAATTTTTTTTTGTTTATTTTGTGACTCCACATGATCATCAACCTAAGAAAACATGAAAAACAATAAAAATAAGAATTAGATAAACATTGGGTTGCCTCCCAACAAGCGCTTCTTTAATGTCAATAGCTTGACAGTGGGCTCTCATGGAGCCTCACAGATGTGCAGAGCTTTGTTGAGACTCTCCAACACCAAACTTAGAGTTTGGATATGGGAGTTCAACACCAAACTTAGAGTTTGGTTGTGGCCTCCTAACACCAAACTTAGAGTTTGACTGTGGGGGCTCTGGTTGACTCTGCTTAGAGAGAAGCTTTTCATGCTTCCTCTCCATGGTTGCAGAGGGAGATCCTTGAGTTTTAAACACAAGGGAGTCCTCATTCCATTGAAGGACTATTTCACCTCTGTCAACATCGATCACAGCTCTTGCTGTGGCCAGGAAAGGTCTTCCAAGGATGATGGATTCATCCTCTTCCTTTCCAGTATCCAGGACTATGAAATCAGTAGGTATGTAAAGGCCCTCAACCTTTACTAATACATCTTCTACTTGTCCATAAGCCTGTTTTCGTGAGCTGTCTGCCATCTCTAGTGAGATTTTAGCAGCTTACACCCCATAGATTCCCAGTTTCTCTATTACAGAGAGGGGCATGAGGTTTATTCCTGAACCAAGATCACACAGAGCCTTAAAGATCATGGTGCCTATGGTACAGGGTATTATGAACTTTCCAGGATCCTGTCTCTTCTGAGGCAATGTCAGTTGATCCAGATCACTTAGTTCATTGATGAACAAGGGAGGTTCAACTTCCCAAGCATCAATGCCAAATAATTTGGCATTCAGCTTCATGATTGCACCAAGAAACTTGGCAGTTTGCTCTTCAGTAACATCCTCATTCTCTTCAGAAGAGGAATACTCATCAGAGCTCATGAAGGGTATAAGGAGGTTCAATGGAATCTCTATGGTCTCTAGATGAGCCTCAGAGTCCTTTGGTTCCTCAGAGGGAAGCTCCTTATTGATCACTGGACATCCCAGGAGGTCCTCCTTCTTGGGATTCACGTCCTCTCCTCTCCTCATAGGTTCGGCCATGGCGCTTATGTCAATGGCCTTGCACTCTCCTTTTGGATTCTCTTCTGTATTGCTTGGGAGAGTACTAGGAGGGATTTCAGTGATCCTTTTACTCAGCTGGCCCACTTGTGCTTCCAGATTTCTAATGGAAGACCTTGTTTCATTCATGAAAATTATAGTGGCCTTAGATAGATCAGAGACTAGATTTGCTAAATTAGAAGCATTTTGTTCAGAGTTCTCTGTCTGTTGCTGAGTTGATGATGGAAAAGGCTTGCTATTGCTAAACCTGTTTCTTCCACCATTATTAAAGCCTTGTTGGGGCTTTTGATCCTTCCATGAGAAATTTGGATGATTTCTCCATGTTGAGTTATAGGTGTTTCCATAAGGTTCACCTAAGTAATTTACCTCTGCCATTGCAGGGTTCTCATGATCATAGGCTTCTTCTTCAGAAGATGCCTCTTGAGTACTGTTGGATGCAGCTTGCATTCCATTCAGACTCTGAGAGATCATATTGACTTGCTGAGTCAATATTTTATTCTGAGCCAATATGGCATTCAGAGTATCAACTTCAAGAACTCCCTTCTTCATAGGCGTCCCATTACTCACAGGATTCCTTTCAGAAGTGTACATGAACTGGTTATTAGCAACCATGTCAATGAGTTCTTGAGCTTCTACAGGCGTTTTCTTTAGGTGAATGGATCCGCCTGCAGAAGTGTCCAGTGACATCTTTGATAGCTCAGATAAACCATCATAGAATATATCCAGGATGGTCCATTCTGAAAGCATGTCAGAAGGACACTTTTTGGTCAACTGTTTGTATCTTTCCCAAGCTTCATAGAGGGATTCACCTTCTTTCTGTCTGAAGGTTTGAACATCAGCTCTAAGCTTGCTCAGCTTTTGAGGAGGAAAGTACTTGGCTAAGAAAGCCGTGACCAGCTTATCCCAAGAGTTCAGGCTGTCTTTGGGTTGAGAGTCCAACCAGATTCTAGCTCTGTCTCTTACAGCAAAAGGGAAAAGCATGAGCCTGTAGACTTCAGGATCTACTCCATTAGTCTTAACAGTATCACATATCTGCAAGAATTCAGTTAAGAACTGAAAAGGATCTTCAGATGGAAGTCCATGAAATTTGCAGTTCTGCTGCATCAGAGAAACTAATTGAGGTTTCAGCTCAAAATTGTTTGCTCCAATGGCAGGAATGGAGATGCTTCTTCCATGTAAATTGGAATTAGGTGCAGTAAAGTCACCAAGCATCCTCCTTTCATTATTATTATTTTCGGCTGCCATCTCCTCTGCCTGTTCAAAAATTTCTGAAAGGTTGTCTCTGGATTGTTGTAATTTAGCTTCTCTTAATTTTCTCTTCAGAGTCCTTTCAGGTTCTGGATCTGCTTCCACAAGAATGTTCTTATCCTTGCTCCTGCTCATATGACAAAGAAGAAGGCACAAAAAATAATAATAATAATAATAATAGAGATCCTTTATACCTCAGTATAGGGATCCCTGTGTGAATAGAAGAAGAGGGGGAGACAAGGAATGTAATGTAATAGAAGAAACACAGCTGTGATGAGGATTTGAGATGTGAGATGAGATGTTAGGATATGAATAAATAGAATAAGATGGGAGAGAGGTAATTTTCGAAAATTATGTTGAAAAAGAGTTAGTGATTTTTGAAAAATGGTTTTTGAAAAATTGTTAGTAATTTTCGAAAATTAATTTTTAAAAAAAAATTAAAATAGTTAATAAATAAAAAAAAGAAATTTTGAAAAAGGGGAGAGATATTTTCGAAAAAGAGAGAGAGAGAGTTAGTTAGGTGGTTTTGAAAAAGATAAGAAACAAACAAAAAGTTAGTTAGTTAGTTGAAACAAATTTTGAAAAGATAGGAAGTTAGGAAGTTAGAAAAGATATTTTGGAAAGATATTTTTGAAAAAGATAAGATAAGAAGATATTTTTGAAAAGATATGATAGAAATTAGTTTTGAAAAAGATTTGATTTTTAAAATCTCAATTAATGACTTGATTCATAAGAAATCACAAGATATGATTCTAGAACTTAAAGTTTGAATCTTTTTTAACAAGCAAGTAACAAACTTCAAATTTTTGAATCAAAACATTAATTGATTATGTTATTTTCGAAAATTATGATATAAAATAATAAAAAGGTTTTTGAAAATTATTTTTTTGGAATTTTCGAAGATAACCATGAATTTTGAAAAAGATTTGAATTTTGAAAAAGATTTTGAAAAAGATAAGATTTTCAAATTGAAAATTTGATTTGACTCATAAGAAACAATTTGATTTTAAAAAATTTTGAAAAAGTCAACTCAAATTTTCGAATTTGATGAGAGAAAAAGGGAAAGATATTTTTTTTATTTTTGAAATTTTTTATGAAAACATGAAAATTATGCAATGCATGAAATTTTTAGATCAAAACAATGAATGCATGCAAGAATGCTATGAATGTCAAGATGAACACCAAGAACATTATGAAGAACATGATGAACATCAAGAGCATAATTTTGAAAAATCTTTAATGCAAAGAAAACATGCAAGACACCAAACTTAGAATTCTTTGATGCTTAGGCACTAAGAATTCAAGAATGCATATGAAAAACACTAAACGACACAAAACAAAAAATCATCAAGATCAAACAAGAAGACTTACCAAGAACAACTTGAAGATCATGAAGAACACTATGAATGCATGATATTTTCGAAAAATGCTAGATGCATATGCAATTGACACCAAACTTATGATATGACTCAAGACTCAAACAAGAAACATGAAATAATTTTTTTATTTTTATGATTTTCTAATTTTTTTTTGGATTTTTATTTTATATTTTTCGAAAATTTATTTTGAAAAAGAAAAATAAGGATTCCAAAATTTTTTATATGAATTCCAGGAATCTTATGCTCTAAAGCTCCAATCAAAGGGTCAGGCATGGCTTAATAGCCAGCCAAGCTTTAGTATGTAACTCAGACATGACACCCCTGACATTCCTTACATTCAACAGCCAATTGGCTAAGAAAGATAAAGAAGCTCTTTTCTTGAGTATAAGAATTGAGACATGGCTTTGCAGCCAGCCAGGCTTCAACATATAATTACATGGGCTAAAGTGATTAGTTGAATACCAATCCCAAAGTAGTTTGGGTATGGCTTTACAGCCAGATATGATTCAACATATTTCATGAAACACTAGAATTCATTCTTAAAAATCTTGAAGCCATAGAATAATTTATTTTTGAAAACATTTTTATTTTTTTCGAAAACAGATGAGAAAATTTTAGAAATATTTTTGAAAAATTTTTGAAAATAAAATAAAAAGAAAATTACCTAATCTGAGCAACAAGATGAACCGTCAGTTGTCCAAACTCAAACAATCCCCGGCAACGGCGCCCAAAACTTGGTGCTGTTGCCGGATCAAAAGGGAATCTGGCACTGATGTTACCGGACCAAAAGCTTGCCGAAAACTCAAACAATCCCCGGCAACGGCGCCAAAAACTTGGTGCACGAAATTGTGTTCCATGTTCTTTGTACTTGTGTGAGAGTAACAATATATAATTGTATTGAATCCTCATTGTGGCTCTATGTATGTATGGACACAACTCCGTTCAACTAACCAGCAAGTGTACTGGGTCGTCCAAGTAATAAACCTTACGTGAGTAAGGGTCGATCCCACAGAGATTGTTGGCTTGAAGCAAGCTATGGACACCTTGAAAATCTCAGTCAGGCGGATTTAAACATGATATTTTATTAGATTAAAATAAACAATAAAAGGGATAGAGATACTTATGTAGATTCATTGGCAGGGATTTCAGATAAGCGAATGGAGATGCTTTTCGTTCCTCTGAACCTTTGCTTTCCTGCTATCTTCATCCAATCAGTCTTACTCCTTTCCATGGCTGGCTGTATGCAAGGGCATCACCGTTGTCAGTGGCTACATCCCCTCCTCTCAGTGAATCTTATGCTCACGCACCCTGTCACGGCACGGCTATTCATCTGTCGGTTCCCGATCATGCTGGAATAGGATTCACCCTCCTTTTGCGTCTGTCACTAACGCCCAGCACTCGCGAGTTTGAAGCTCGTCACAGTCATTCAATCATTGAATCCTACTCAGAATACCACAGACAAGGTTTAGACCTTCCGGATTCTCTTGAATGCCGCCATCATTCTAGCTTACGCCACGAAGATTCTGGTTAGGAGATCTAAGAGATACTCATTCTAGCTTAATTCATGTAGAACAGAAGTGTTTGTCAGACACGCGTTCATAAGAGAGAAGGGTGATGAGCGTCACACATAATCATCACCTTCATTACGTTCTTGGGTGCGAATGGATATCTTAGAAGCGAAATAAGAAGAATTGAATAGAAAACAGTAGTACTTTGCATTAATCTTTGAGGAACAGCAGAGCTCCACACCTTAATCTATGGAGTGTAGAAACTCTACCGTTGAAAATACATAAGTGAAGGTCCAGGCATGGCCGAGATGGCCAGCCCCCAAAACGTGATCAAAGGATCATAAGGTAATCCAAAGATGTCAAATACAATAGTAAGAGGTCCTATTTATAATAAACTAGCTACTAGGGTTTACATGAGTAAGTATTTGATGTATAAATCCACTTCCGGGGCCCACTTGGTGTGTGTTTGGGCTGAGCTTAAGTGTTGCACGTGCAGAGGCCAATTGTGGAGTTGAACGCCAGTTTTTGTGCCAGTTTGGGCGTTCAACTCTGGTTTTGGATCCTTTTCTGGCGCTGGACGCCAGATTTGGGCAGAAGGCTGGCGTTGAACGCCAGTTTACGTCGTCAATTATTGGCCAAAGTATGGACTATTATATATTTCTGGAAAGCCCTGGATGTCTACTTTCCAACGCAATTGGAAGCGCGCCATTTCGAGTTCTGTAGCTCCAGAAAATCCACTTTGAGTGCAGGGAGGTCAGAATCCAACAGCATCAGCAGTCCTTTTTCAACCTCTGAATCTGATTTCTGCTCAAGTCCCTCAATTTCAACCAGAAAATACCTGAAATCACAGAAAAACACACAAACTCATAGTAAAGTCCAGAAATGTGAATTTAACATAAAAACTAATGAAAACATCCCTAAAAGTAACTAGATCCTACTAAAAACATACTAAAAACAATGCCAAAAAGCGTATAAATTATCCGCTCATCAGTTCTTAACTGAATTCTTGCAGATCTGTGATACTGTTAAGACTAATGGAGTAGATCCTGAAGTCTACAGGCTCATGCTTTTCCCTTTTGCTGTGAGAGATAGAGCTAGAATATGGTTGGACTCTCAACCTAAGGATAGCCTGAACTCTTAGGATAAGCTGGTCAAGGCTTTCTTAGCCAAGTTCTTTCCTCCTCAAAAGCTGAGTAAGCTTAGAGTGGATGTTCAGACCTTCAGACAGAAAGAAGGTGAATCCCTCTATGAAGCTTGGGAGAGATACAAAGAACTGACCAAAAAGTGTCCTTCTGACATGCTTTCAGAATGGACCATCCTGGACATATTCTATGATGGTCTGTCTGAATTAGCTAAAATGTCATTGGATACCTCTGCAGGTGGATCCATTCACTTAAAGAAAACGCCTGCATAAGCTCAAGAACTCATTGACATGGTTGCTAATAACCAGTTCATGTACACTTCTGAGAGGAATCCTGTGAGTAATGGGACGCCTATGAAGAAGGAAGTTCTTGAAATTGATACTCTGAATGCCATATTGGCTCAGAATAAAATATTGACTCAGCAAGTCAATATGATTTCTCAGAGTCTGAATGGAATGTAAGCTACATCCAACAGTACTCAAGAGGCATCTTCTGAAGAAGAAGCTTATGATCCTGAAAACCCTGCAATAGCAGAGGTGAATTACATGGGTGAACCTTATGGAAACACCTATAACCCCTCATGGATAAATCACCCAAATATCTCATGGAAGGATCAACAAAAGCCTCAATAAGGCTTTAATAATGGTGGAAGAAATAGGTTTAACAATAGTAAACCTTTTCCATCATCCACTCAGCAACAGACAGAGAACTCTGAACAAAATACCTCTAATTTAGCAAACTTAGTCTCTGATCTATCTAAGGCCACTGTAAGTTTCATGAATGAAACAAGGTCCTCCATTAGAAATTTGGAGGCTCAAGTGGGCCAGCTGAGTAAAAGGATCACTGAAATCCCTCCTAGTACTCTCCCAAGCAATACAGAAGAAAATCCAAAAGGAGAGTGCAAGGCCATTGACATAGTCAACACGGCCGAACCTGGAGAGGAAGGGAGGACGTAAATCCCAGTGAGGAAGACCTCCTGGGACGTCCAGTGATCAATAAGGAGTTTCCCTTTGAGGAACCAAAGGAATCTGAGACTCATCTAGAGACCATAGAGATTCCATTGAACCTCCTTATGCCCTTCATGAGCTCTGACGAGTATTCATCTTCTGAAGAGAATGAGGATGTTACTGAAGAGCAAGTTACCAAGTACCTTGGTGAAATCATGAAGCTGAATGCCAAATTATTTGGTATTGAGACTTGGGAAGATGAACCTCCCTTGTTCACCAATGAACTAAGTGATCTGGATCAACTGACATTGCCTCAGAAGAAACAGGATCCTGGAAAGTTCGTAATACCTTGTACCATAGGCAACATGATCTTTGAAAAGGCTCTGTGTGACCTTGGTTCAGGGATAAACCTCATGCCCCTCTCTGTAATAGAGAAACTGGGAATCTTTGGGGTGCAAGCTACTAAAATCTCATTAGAGATGGCAGACAATTCAAGAAAACAGGCTTATGGACAAGTAGAGGACGTGTTAGTAAAGGTTGAAGGCCTTTACATCCCTGATGATTTCATAATCCTAGATACTGGGAAGGATGAGGATGAATTTATCATCCTTGGAAGACCTTTCCTAGCCACAGCAAGAGCTGTGATTGATGTTGACAGAGGTGAATTAGTCCTTCAATTGAATGAGGACTCCCTTGTGTTTACAACTCAAAGTTACCCTTCTGTAAACATGGAAAAGAGGCACAGTAAGCTTCTCTCAAAACAGAGTCAACCAGAGCCCCCACAGTCAAACTCTAAGTTTGGTGTTGAACTCCCAGATCTAAACTCTAAGTTTGGTGTTGGGAAGTCTCAACAATGCTCTGAACATCTGTGAGGCTCCATGAGAGCCCACTGTCAAGCTAATGACATTAAAGAAGCGCTTGTTGGGAGGCAACCCAATTTTTATTTATCTAATTTTATTTTTCTTGTTCTTTCATGTTTTATTAGGTTCATGATCATGTGGAGTCACAAAATAAATATAAAAATTGAAAACGGAATCAAAAACAGCAGAAGAAAAATCACACCCTGGAGGAAGACCTTACTGGCGTTCAACGCCAGAACAGAGCATGGTTCTGGCGCTGAACGCCCAAAATGGGCAGCATCTGGGCGTTTGAACGCCAGAATTGCACCCTGGAGAAGAGCTGGCGCTGAACGCCCAGAACAAGCATGGTTTTGGCGTTCAACGCCAGAAATGGGCAACAAATAGGCGTTCAACGCCCAGAACAAGCACCAATCTGGCGCTGAACGCCCAGAGTTGTGTGCAAGGGCATTTTGCATGCCTAATTTGGTGCAAGGTTGTAAATCCTTGAACACCTCAAGATCTGTGGACCCCACAGGATCCCCACCTACCTCCACTCACTTCTTCTCACCCCTCTTTCACATAATCCCATAAACACTCTTCCCCAAAACTCTTCACCAATCACCTCAATCTCTCTTCCCTATAACCACTTCACCACTCACATCCATCCACTCTTTCCCATAAACCTACCTCATAAACCCCACCTACCTTCAAAATTCAAAATCAATTTTCCACCCAAAACCCACCCTTATGGCCGAACCTTACCCCCCTCCCTTCCCTATATAAAGCCCTCCATTCTTCTTCATTTTCACACAACACAACACTCTCTTCCCCTTCTTGGCCGAATACACCCCTCCCCTCTCTCCTCTATATTTTCTTCTTCTTTTTCATCTATTCTTTCTTCTCTTGCTCGAGGGCGAGCAATATTCTAAGTTTGGTGTGGTAAAAGCATAAGCTTTTTGTTTTTCCATTACCATTGATGGCACCCAAGACCGGAGAATCCTCTAGAAAAGGGAAAGGGAAGATAAAAGCTTCCACCTCCGAGTCATGGAAGATGGAAAGATTCATCTCCAAAGCTCATCAAGACCACTTCTATGATGTTGTGTTCAAGAAGAAGGTGATCCCCGAGGTCCCTTTCAAGCTCAAGAAGAATGAGTATCCGAAGATCCGACATGAAATCCAAAGAAGAGGTTGGGAAGTTCTAACAAACCCCATCCAACAAGTCGGCATCCTAATGGTTCAAGAGTTCTATGCCAATGCATGGATCACTAGGAACCATGATCAAAGTAAGAACTCAAACCCAAAGAATTATATTACAATGGTTCGGGGGAAATACTTAGATTTTAGTCCGGAAAATGTGAGGTTGGCGTTTAACTTGCCTATGATGCAAGGAGATGCACGCCCCTACACTAGAAGGGTCAACTTTAATCAAAGGTTGGACCAAGTCCTCATGGACATATATGTGGAAAGAGCTCAATGGAAGATTAACTCCAAAGGCAAGCCGGTTTAATTAAGAAGACTGGACCTCAAGCCTCTGGCTAGAGGATGGTTGGAGTTCATCCAACGCTCTATCATCCCCACTAGCAACCGATCTGAAGTTACTGTGGATCGGGCCATCATGATTCATAGCATCATGATTGGAGAGGAAGTAGAAGTTCATGAAGTCATCTCCCTTGAATTCTACAAAATAGCCGAAAAGCCCTCTCCTGGGGCAAGGCTAGCTTTTCCTCATCTTATTTGCTATCTATGTTACTCAGCTGGAGCTTTCATAGAAGGAGACATTCCCATTGAGGAAGAGAAGCCCATCACTAAGAAAAGGATGGAGCAAGCAAGAGAGCCCATTCATGGATCTCAAGAGACGCATGAAGCTCATCACCATGAGATCCCGGAGATGCCTCAAATGCATTTTCCTCCACAAAACTATTGGAGCAAATCAACACCTCCCTAGGAGAATTAAGTTCCAACGTGGGACAACTAAGGGTGGAACATCAAGAGCACTCCATCATCCTTCATGAAATAAGAGAAGATCAAAAAGCAATGAGGGAGGAGCAACAAAGACAAGGAAGAGACATAGAAGAGCTCAAGGACATCATTGGTTCCTCAAGAAGGAAACACCACCATCACTAAGGTGGACTCATTCCTTGTTCTTACATTCTCTGTTTTTCGTTTTCTCTATGTTAAGTGCTTATCCATGTTTGTGTCTTCATTACATGATCATTAGTATTTAGTAACTTTGTCTTAAAGTTATGAATGTCCTATGAATCCATCACCTCTCTTAAATGAAAACTGTTTTAATTCAAAAGAACAAGAAGTACATGAGTTTCGAATTTATCCTTGAACTTAGTTTAATTATATTGATGTGGTGACAATGCTTCTTATTTTCTGAATGAATGCTTGAACAGTGCATATGTCTTTTGAAGTTGTTGTTTAAGAATGTTAAATATGTTGGCTCTTGAAAGAATGATGATAAGGAGACATGTTATTTGATAATATGAAAAATCATAAAAATGATTCTTGAAGCAAGAAAAAGCAGCAAAGAACAAAGCTTGCAGAAAAAAAAATAGCGAAAAAATAGAAAGAAAAAAAAAGAGAAAAAGCAAGCAGAAAAAGCCAAAAGCTCTTAAAACCAAGAGGCAAGAGCAAAAAGCCAACAACCCTTAAAACCAAAAGGCAAGGGTAAATAAAAAGGATCCCAGGCTGAGCATCATGATAGG